>NC_041383.1:819753551-819793337 GCF_002162155.2 Triticum dicoccoides | reverse complement strand
TATGCTATGCCCGCGAGGCTAGGACCGCATTTTGGGCGTTAGAACTGTCTAGAAGATTCCATGCCTGCTCATAAGCACCATGCATAATATGCACAAACCTCAAAACAAAGAGACTTTTTCTTTGTTCTAGACTCTTCCATACTTAAATTCTCCAAATTTTCTATACTAAAATAATTGCCACTCTTTTTAGTTTTATAGACGATGCACAATATGCACAAAACACAAACACTTCTCATTTGTTCTAAAATCTTTCATGCTTTAACTTCACAAGTTTTTTTCCTTCAAAAAATAGTTTTTACCTTATAATTATTATTTCTGGTTCATGGCAAAGGCAAAATCTTCCGAAAGTCCATTAGTCTTTCTAGATGGAGTACTTAGCTATTTTTATACATTTAACTTGAGTTTTGTGTAGCATATATCACAACGTCATCGGATGTTATATTGCTATAATTTGATTGTCAATAAGATGAATGATAGGAATCAAATCTACATCCTACACTTGATGCAAATGTGACTCTAAATATACACATTAGCCTATTATAAGATGTTATATTAATATTTGGTCGTACTTTGGTGTCTAAACTCTCACGTGCGAGACATGTGCAACTTACTAGTGGTAATTGGTTAATGGGGCATAAGATGACAATTCACAATCCAAAAATGGGCTGGGATATCAAGACCTGGGTATCTTAGGAAAAAATTATATGAGACCAGGTCTCACGGTTAGCAGGTGAGACCCGCCCTGATGGATGACATGTGGCATTCACAAATCACAAAGCATCTAATCTCTCCCCTCCTGATTTCAGGTGGGGGTGGGGTAGATGCTTTGTAATTTGTGAATGCCACGTGTCATCCATCAGGATGGGTCTCAGCTGCTAACCCGTGAGACCTGGTCTCATAGAATTCTTTTTTTCGGTATCTTGTATGAAGTCTTCTTACTTTATGCAGAGCCATTAGGACATATGTACAAATAAGGCAAATTTGTGTGTTATTAGTTGCCTAAAAAACAAAGTACGACAACTGGTGATGCATCTTTTTTTATGAGGAAAACTTTTAGTGTATTCATTAACTGTCAAGGTAGTACAAAGAACATCAAAAGTAAAAAAAATACATCTCGTCATGCATCTGCACACATCTTTTCGAAAGGAAAAAAAAATACTGCATGCATAACATGGGCAGAATGACAGAACACAAATTAAGAAGCGGTACCAAGACTTGGTATGAGTCGTATGACACGCTATATGAAGTCACAGAAAATGCAGGGAATACTTGTCTAGAAGTTGTTTTGGCCGATCATCCTATTTCAACAGCCCTCGTTGATGGTTGCGAATGACACTTCCTTTCCTCACGTTGAATGAAATACCCTATTTTGTGTATTGATGTAGGTGAATATGTTTAAATGTAGTTTTGATAATAATAAGCCAGCGCTGTACAGCCTACCCCTAGTACACCTGCAAGTAGGTGGTTGTTGTCGTGCAAAAAGACATACATAGTGAGCTGACACCTGCAAGTAGCTGTGTCGAGTGCGACAGATAATTGACACGATCAATGTATGCTCGTCGCAATTTACAACTGACAGCTGACACCAATTAGCATCAGACGATGGTACAATAATGCATGCGTCGAGGTTGGACGGCAACGCCGGCAACCAAATTTGGCCTGCAGTCAAACTGCAAGCCAACAGAAAGGATCGTACATATCCAAGCTCCTGTCCCAATAGAATTAAAAACAAGCCAAGAAAGCTTGATAATAAGATTGTTAAAAAACATTCATCTCTCCACGTGTATGACCAAGTCTTATGAGAGCAACTAATTAGCGAGCGCTCCTTCGGCAGTCTCGCAACGATCAGCGCCACTTGGCACGCTCTCAGCTATTCGCCACGTGTCGTGCTCTGGGCGCTCCCTCCGAATTTTGTTTTTATTTTATTTTTTTGCACGCGCTTTCGGCTTTTTAAACAGTTTTTTCTAGGTTTTTTCGACGTTTTGGTTTTTCACCGGTCTTCCCTAGCTTAAAAAAAATCACAAAAAATGTGTTTTTCTTTTTCTTTTGCGAGAGTCACGGTTTTGCTTCCGCGAGAAGCACGGTTTGCTTTCGGGAGAGTCATGGCCGTGCCTCTCAGAAACGAAAAATAGTGTTTTCTGTCTTTTTTCCTTTCGCGAGAGTCACGGCCGTGCCTCTCGGAAACGAAAGAAGCACGTTATCTGGTTTTTTTTGCGAGAGTCACGGTTGTACTTTCGCGAGAGTCACGGCCGTGCCTCTCGGAAACGAAAAAAAAACGTGTTTTCTGCTTTTTTTCGCGAGAGTAGCGGTTTTGCTTACGTGAGAGGCACGGTTGTGCTTTCGCGAGAGTCACGGCCATACCTCCATGGAACGAAAAAAAGCGCATTTTTTTCTTTTTTTCCTTTCGCGAAAGTCACGGTTTTGCTTCCTCGAGAGGCACGGGCATGCCTCTTTTGGAAAGGGAAAAAACCCATGCTCCCGGTTCGGTTTTGTAAGTTCGGTTTTTTCGTGAAAAAAAGTTCGTCAAAACCTATCAATATTGGATCTAGTTTTGAAGATCTCAACGCGAGGAATCCCACGGTGAAAGCGGTTCGAGATTTGGACGCACGGTTTAGGAGATCCAACGTTTTGAATAGACGGATCTACGAAAAAAGGAAAAACTCCCTGGTTGCGACAAGTGGCACATGTAGTGCGCCACTTGTCGCAACCTAGGGAAGTTGGAGTGATCTTCGCAAGGAGTACTCCTCAACTAGTGATTTCAGAGTATCAAACTCCTCCGAGAAACAAATAAATCAGGCGCGATCATCGTCTGTTCACAGGCTGCAACGCGCTGAATCCAATCCCAAGGTGGGCCGCGCTCCCTAAGGACATCTTCAACCGTTCGGCACCCCCAGGGGCTGAAATAGGGCATTTCCTATTTGGCGCCATAGGCGCCAGTTGACGTGCATTTTTGTTAACTCACGCCTGTGCCGTCAGTAAATGCGCCGGTTGACATTTTCTTTTTTGAAAATTCTATGAATTTTTTTGAATATCTATGAACTTTTTTGAATATTGATGAACTTTTTTGAAATTTGATGAACATCTTTTTGAAAATGGATGAACTTTTTTCAGTTCAATGAACTTTTTCTAAAAATATATGAACTTTTTTTGAATTCTATGAACTTTTTTGACATTCAATGAACTTTTTAAAAAATTAATGAACTTTTGCTAAATTGGATGAACTTTTTTGTCAATTTGAATGAACTTTTTTTCAAATGGATGAACCTTTTTTCTTTAAATCTGTAAACCTTTTTTGATTTCAATTTTTTATTTTTGTATCAAAAAATCAAAAAAAAGCTAGGGCAGCACGGTAATGGGCCGACCCATGCTAGCAGCGCTGCAGGCACCGGGTCGTTAACGAGCACCTGTAGCGCTGCATAGGAGCTCCTGTGAAATAGCGCCTCCTGGGGGCTCGCCGACGCTTTTTTCCGCCCCAAGTTGGCCCCAGACGCCGGTTTTTGAAAACCAAAATCGGCCAAACTTCGTACAATATGAACTTCGTACAAAATGACACAAAAGTGGAGGAAATTCAGGCGTTGTCATTGATATTTGTACAAACTTAAAACATAATCTAAAAACTAAACTAAAACTACTACTACGCCGCCGCCGCCGAGCCTTCTACATGCCGAGGAGTCTGTAGAAGTTTGTGTAGTCGCCGCCGCTGTCGTCATCATCATCGTCGTCGCCTTCGACGTCGTCGTCGTCCTGCACGCCATTGCGGCCGCGGTCCTTGCTACAGCCCCGCCCTGGGTCGCCCTGGCGGGCGGGGTTGACGGCCCGGGCGCCTCCTCGTTGATGTCCTCGAAGATGATGATGCCGCCCTCGTCGCAGCCGCGTCACCTGGGAATCGCTCGCCCATCGGTGGCTTAAGTGATGGTGGGGAAGATGCGAAAGAAAGAGGGTCATCGGCAGCGAGAGAGAGAGAGGCTGCGGCGAGGGAGTGTGCGTCTAGTGACGAGGGAGAGTGGCTTTTATAGCGGCGGGTGGGCGGCAAGTGAGCGGAACCATGTGGACGCGTGGCGGGATAGAGCAGGGCATGCGGCGGCGGTGCCTTCACTGCACCACCCGTGAGGAATCAATGGAAGGCTGACTGGCGGCCGCCTTTGCGTTGATTGCCGCGGGAAAATGAGGCGAGGAGGACGACGAAGACGCCAGTAGCTGACTCGGTGGGTCCACATGTTTTCCCGCCAAAGAAATGAAAGGGTCTAATGGAAATTACCATTTTTTTGAACCAAGAGATGAAATCGGGATATTCTCCTCCTTGCTTTGCCAGAAGCTCATACTCTTTGACGGAATCCTTTTGGATCACCGCTCCATACGAGAATATGGCGACGTATCGACTACATCAAATATCCAGGAATAAGAGGAGTTCAAAGAAATTACAAGTTGTGAAACAATGTAACAAGATCTTACTCGATGTACGGCCGCACTTTTATTAGGTTGTTAAAGAGATATAGCGAAATAGTTCGCCATTCTTCAACATCCAACGATACTGGTTTCCAAGCACTAGATGGTGCGAGATTCCCTTTGAATAGACTGAGGTTGGATTGCCCTTTTTAGGCTCGTCAGCATTGTACCGAGGCTTCGGATTATGCAAATGACGATTTTTGGCTTCGTAGTGTGCTGTCATGAAGTTTGACGCCTCCTGAGTGATGAATGCCTTGGCCATCGATGCTTCTATTCTACGTTTATTTTTTCATTTTGCTCGAAGCGTCTTCTGCATCCTCTTAGTTGAGTAGCACCAACGATTTTGCACGCCCCCCCCCCCAATCGTGACTCGGTCGGGAGATGCAAAATCAAGTGTTGCATTGGATTAAAGAAGCTTGGAGGAAAGATCATCTCTAACTTGCAGATCAACTCCGGAGCCAACTGTTCCATTTCTTCTAGGAGGCCAGATGATAGTTCTTTCGCACAAAGAGCATGGATGAAATAGCTCAGCTCTGCCAGTACTAGCCATTCATCATCAGGGATGAAGCCATGCAACATTACAGCATTATCTGCTCAATCCATATGTGCCAATCATGACTTTTCAAACCAAATATTTTCAATTTATCAAGACTCGCTCCCCTCTTTAGATTTGCTGCATACCCATCGGGGAACATCAATTGCATTTTCACCCACAAAATAATTTCCTTCATAGCTGGCCTTCCAAGATTGAACCATGCCTTTGGCTTCTTCTAGTTCCGCTTTCCTTTCGGTTCTTGCATGTTTTGTAACAGTCTATCACAGAGCTCCTCTTGATCGTCTCTAGCCTTAGTATTATCCTTTGATTTCCCCTCTACGCTGAACAATGTACCAAAAATGGCTTCGGCGATATTCTTTTTAGTGTGCATCACGTTGATGTTGTGTGGGAAAAGGAGGTCTTTGAAGTAAGGCAAATCCCAGAAGCATGTCTTGTGAGTCCAGGCTTGTTCCATATTATACCCCTTGAATTACCCTGGACACTCTGGATCTGGCTCGAGAGCATTTAACTAATCTAGAGTCTGTTGGCTTGTCAACATAGGTGGTGCAGAGTGTTTGACAACTCTACCTTTCATGAAGTTCTTCTTGTCTTTCATGAACTTATGGTGAGGATCTAGAAACTGTCTATGCAAGTTGAAGAAACTATACTTGTTCCCCGCCGTCAGCCAATGAAACTCAAGAGTTCCATTGCATGTGGGGCACGGGAACCTTCCATGCACACACCAGCCAACGAATAGCGCATACACTGGTAAGTCATGTGTCGAGTACATGTACCAGGCACACATTATGAAGTTCTCTTTGCTAAAGGCGTTGCATGTCTTGAACCCATTATCCCAAGCTTCCTGCAATTCATCCTTAAGTGGCTGCATGTACACATTCATATTCTTCCCCGGATAGTTGGGCCCTGGAATTATCAATGTCAGGAAAATGTTTTTTCTTTGCATAATCTGCCCGGGGGGGGGGGCGGAGATTGAGTGGCATGACAAACACGGGCCAACAACTGTATGGGGCTGCCATCTGACCAAACACAATGAACCCATCTGTGCTGACGGCGACTCGAGGATGCCTTGGATCTGCCTTTTTTTCTTATGTAATGCATCGAAGCGCTTCCATGCTTCACCATCCGATGTGTGCAACATCATCACATTCCCATCTGCATCTAGTTCGGTTCTTTTGCCCGTTTTGTGTCATATCATCTGTCTGGCCGTCTCTTCGACCATAAAAAGACGTTGAAGTCTTGGTACGATTGGCATATACCGAAGAACATTAACGGGTGTTTTGGTCTGCGTCTTATCACCCATACCATTGTCTACCACAACATACCTGGAAGAATTGAGAATGGGACAATAGTTCAAGTCCTCATACTGAAGCCTAAATAAGACACATCCTTTCTCACAGACATGTATCTTCTCATAGGGCATCTTAAGAGCATGGAGGATTTTGTCTGACTGGCACAGTTTGGAGGTAGCACGTGGACTTTGGGTAGAAATTGTCCAAATACTTTCACATCGCGTCATAGCATTCTCTGCTCAAGTTGAATTGAGCTTTCAAAGCCTTATTTGTGAGATGACATACAGCTCACAAAGCTTAGTGTGCTCGTGGAGAGGACGTTTTGAGGAATCCAACATTTCAGTGAAGGCCTTTGCAGATTCCTCCATTTCCTTGTACGAGTCCCAATCATCGTCAAAGTCTTGCACCATGTCTGCGGTCCCAGTACCATGCTCGTTGGTGTGACGATGAACCACCTTGGCTCACCATGTAATGTCCAGACCATGTAATCAGGCGTAGAACTAAACTTCTGCAGGTCTTTACTCATTTCAAGCTCGTCCCTCTTTTTATAGTTGTCGCACTGGGTGATACGCCTCCAACGTATCTATAATTTATGAAGCATTCATGCTACTATATTATCTGTTTTGGATGATTATGGGCTTTATTATACACTTTTATATTATTTTTGGGACTAACCTATTAACTGGAGGCCCAGCCCATACTGCTGTTTTCTTGCCTATTTCAGTGTTTCGAAGGAATATCAAACGGAGGCCAAACGGATTGAAACCTTCGGGAGCGTTATTTTTGGAACGAACCTGGTCTAGGAGACTTGGATTTGAAGTCAAGGAAGCTTCGAGGTGGCCACGAGGGTGGGGGGCGTGCCCCCCTACTGGGCGCGCCCCCTATCTCGTGGGCCCCTCGAGGCTCCCCCGACCGACTTCTTTCGCCTATATATTCCCATATACCCTAAAAACATAGAAGGAGAAGATAGATCGGGAGTTCCGCCACCGCAAGCCTCTGTAGCCACCAAAAACCTCTCGGGAGCCCGTTCCGGCACCCTGCTGGAGGGGGAACCTATCACCGGTGGCCATCTTCATCATCCCGGCACCCTCCATGACGAAGAGGCAGTAGTTCACCCTCGGGGCTGAGGTTATGTATCAGTAGCTATGTTTTTGATCTCTCTCTCTCTATGGCACGATCTTGATGTATCGCAAGCTTTGATATTATAGTTGGATCTTATGATGTTTCTCCCCCTCTACTCTCTTGTAATGGATTGAGTTTTCCCTTTGAAGTTATCTTATCGTATTGAGTCTTTAAGGATTTGAGGACACTTGATGTATGTCTTGTCGTGCTTATCTGTGGTGACAATGGGATATTCACGTGATCCACTTGATGTATGTTTTGGTGATCAACTTGCGGGTTCCACCCATGAACCTATGCATAGGGGTTGGCACACGTTTTCGTCTTGACTCTCCGGTAGAAACTTTGGGGCACTCCTTGAAGTACTTTGTGTTGGTTGAATAGATGAATCTGAGATTGTGTGATGCATATCGTATAATCATGCCCATGGATACTTGAGGTGACAATGGAGTATCTAGGTGACATTAGGGTTTTGGTTGATTTGTGTATTAAGGTGTTATTCTAGTATGAACTCTATGATTGATTGAACGGAAAGAATAGCTTCATGTTATTTTACTACGGACTCTTGAATAGATCGAGCAGAAAGGATAACTTTGAGGTGGTTTCGTACCCTACCATAATCTTTTCGTTTGTTCTCCGTTATTAGTTGCTTTGGAGTGACTCTTTGTTGCATATTGAGGGATAGTTATATGATCCAATTATGTTATTATTGTTGAGAGAACTTGCACTAGTGAAAGTATGAACCTTAGGCCTTGTTTCCTACCATTGCAATACCGTTTACACTCACTTTTATCACTTGTTACCTTTCTGTTTTTATATTTTCAGATTACAAATACCTTTATCTACTATCCATATTGCACTTGTATCACCATCTCTTCGCCGAACTAGTGCACCTATACAATTTACCATTGTATTGGGTGTGTTGGGGACACAAGAGACTCTTTGTTATTTGGTTGCAGGGTTGTTTGAGAGAGACCATCTTCATCCTACACCTCCCACGGATTGATAAACCTTAGGTCATCCACTTGAGGGAAATTTGCTACTGTCCTACAAACCTCTGCACTTGGAGGCCCAACAACGTCTACAAGAACAAGGTTGTGTAGTAGACATCAAGCTCTTTTCTGGCGTCGTTGCTGGGGAGGTGAGTGCTTGAAGGTATATCTTTAGATCTTGCAATCAAATCTTTTTGTTTCTTGTTTTATCACTAGTTTATTCTATAAAAGAAAACTAAAAAAATGGAATTATGTTTGTCTCATACGCTTCATCTTTATAATGTCTTTCGTGAAAATGATGGTAAGGAAACTTGTGCTCAAGTGCTAGAAGAAGAAGTCTATAAAATGTTTGGCATAAAATATTTGAATTATGACCATGATTGCAATGTTGTTAGTAAGAATTCCTTGAATATCCATGATGCTAATGTATGCAAATACACAAGCTTGGGGAAGCTATGTCTGATGAAGATGATATGTTTATTCCCCTAAGTTTTGATGAGAATATTTATTATGATGAAAGCATGCCTCCTATTTATGATGATTATATTGATGAAAGTGGGTTTGGAAGAGTGTCAACTTTAGGAAGTAATGATCCCACTATTTTTGAGGATGTTGAATATTATTGTGATAATTATGAAAGTGGATTTGGAGAGGTCATGACTTTATTTAGTGATGAATCCACTATTTCGGAAGAGGTTCCAATTGATTATGAGAACAAAGTTGCTATCTATGATAATTATTGTGATGACTTGTATGCTATTAATAATAATGATAACCATGAAACTTGTCATCATGATTTTAGTTTTCAATTGGATTATGCTTCACATGATAGTTATTTTGTTGAGTTTGCTCCCACTACTATTGATGAGAATAAATTTGCTCATGTGGAGAGTAGTAAAATTTCTATGCAAGTAGATCATGAAAAGAATGCTTTATGTGCTGGTTATATTGTTGAATTCATTCATAATGCTACTGAAAATTATTATGAGGGAGTAATATATGCTTGTGGGAATTGCAATAATATCAAGTTTCCTCCCTATGTGCTTAAAATTTTGAAGCTATGCTTGTTTTACCTTCCTATGCTTGTTGATTATTGTTCCCATAAGTTGTTTGCTCACAAAATCCCTATGTATAGGAAGTGGGTTAGACTTAAATGTGCTACTAATATTCATCATGATGCTCTATTTATGTTTCAATTCTTATCTTTTATGTGAGCATCATTGAAATCATCATGCCTAGCTAGGGGCGTTAAACGTTAGCGCTCATTGGGAGGCAACCCAATTTTATTTTCGTTCTTTACTTTTTGTTCCTTTTTAGCAATAAATAATTAATATAGCCTCTGGTTAGATGTTGTTTTATGTTTTAATTAGTGTTTGTGCGAAGTATAACCTTTGGGAAGACTTGGGTGAAGTCTTTGTGATCTTGCTGTAAAAAACAGAAAATTTAGCGCTCACGAGAATAGCTGCCATTTTTTACTGGAGAATGCTTTTAGGTTGATTCATTTTGCAGATGATTAATATAAACATTCCTCAGGTCCACCAATTTATCTCAGAATTGTTGGAGTTACAGAAGTATACGTTTGATACATATTACTACAGACTGTTCTGTTTTTGACGGATTCTGTTTTCATTCTGTTGTTTGCTTATTTTGATGAATCTATGAATAGTATCGGAGGGTATGAACCATGGAGAAGTTGGAATACAGTACACATTACACCAATAAGAAATTAGAATGAGTTCACAACAGTACCTAAGTGGTGGTTGTATTTTCTTATACTAACGGAGCTTACGAGTTTTGTTTTGAGTTTCGTGTTGTGAAGTTTTCAAGTTTTGGGTAAAGATTCGATGGACTATGGAATAAGGAGTGGCAAGAGCCTAAGCTTGGGGATGCTCATGGCACCCCAAGGTAATATTCAAGGACAACTAAGAGCCTATGCTTGGGGATGCCCCGGAAGGCATCCCCTCTTTCGTCTTCGTTCATCGGTAACTTTACTTGGAGCTATATTTTTATTCACCACATGATATGTGTTTTGCTTGGAGCGTCATTTTATTTTGTTAGTATTTGCTTGCTGTTATTTAGAATAATGTTCTGCATCTTTATTTTCAATCAAAATGTCAACGATAGCCTTTACCATGCTTATTTTGTAGTATACATGTTGCTGTTTCAAAACAGAAAGTTTACCACTGTTGCAAAAATTCCCTAGAAAAGTCAGAGAATGATATAATATTGAAACCTTTTGCATTCTGAGCTCTGATAAATCTTATACAGCGTAGTATGTTTCTCATAATTTTTGGAGTTAGGGAAGTTTGATGGATCTTATATTCTTTACAGACTATAATGTTTTGGCAGATTGCTGTTATGGTTGCATTGTTTGCATATGTTTGCTTGTTTAATGATTCTATTTGAGGATAGGAGTATTAAATATGCAGAGAAATTTAGTATGCAATGTTGAATAATAATTTTAGTGATTTTTTACAGTAGAAAATGATAAGGTTTTGCATTGGTTTATACTAACCTATCTCATGAGTTCTTGTTGAGTTTGGTGTGGATGAAGCTTTTGATAAAAAGAGAAACCATGATATGAGAGGAATTAAGGAGACACAAAGTTCAAAGATTGGGGATGCCCAAGGCACCCCAAGATAATATTTCAAGAAGTCTCAAGCATCTAAGCTTGGGGATGCCCCGTTAGGCATCCCACCTTTCCTCTTCAACAATTATCGGTTAGTATCGGTTGAGCATAAGTTTTTGCTTCTTGACATGAGTTGTGCTATCCTAGCAATGTCATTTTATTTTGCTTTGCTTGCTGTTTGAATAAAATACCAAGATCTTAAATTCTTAAATGAGAGAGAGTCTTCACATAGCTACATAATTATTTAGCTACTCATTGATCTTCACTTATATCTTTTTGTAGTAGCTTTTCATTTACTCGTGTGCTTCACTTATATCCTATGATTTGGTTGAATGAATTGAATGTCGTAAATCTGAAATTATATATCTCTCATTTTCTTATCCTGGGGAGTAATGACTTCACATCTAAGAAGTAGAGGTTGTAAAATTATTGAAGGCTAGCAAGCATTGTGTTGGTCATTTGAACAATTAAATAAAGAATATTGAAGGTAGAGAGATTTCACATATAAATATACTATCTTAGACATCTTTTATAATTGTGAGCACTCATTAAGTATGACATGCTAAAGAGTTGATGTTGGACAAGGAAGACAATGTAATGGGTTATGTTTTCTCACATCTCAGTTAAAGTATATTGTCATGGATCATTCAAACATGTTGAGCTTGCCTTTCCCCCTCATGCTAACCAAAATTCCTTGCACCAAGTAGAGATACTACTTGTGCTTCCAAATATCCCTTAAACTAGTTTTGCCATGAGAGTCCACCATATCTACCTATGGATTGAGTAAGATCCTTCAAGTAAGTTGTCATCGGTGCATGCAATAAAAATTGCTCTCTAAATATGTATGATCTATTAGTGTGAAGAAAATAAGCTTTATACGATCTTGTTATGGAAGCAATAAAAGCGACGGACTGCATAATAAAGGTCCATATACAAGTGGCAATATAAAGTGACGTTCTTTTGCATTAAGATTTTGTGCATCCAACCATAAGAGTGCATGACAACCTCTGCTTCCCTCTCCGAAGGGCCTATCTTTTACTTTGTCTTTTACTTTATGCAAGGGTCAAGGTGATCTTCACCTTTCCCTTCTTCATTTTATCCTTTGGCAAGCAGCTCGTGTTGGAAAGATCTTGATATATATATCCAATTGGATGTAAGTTAGCATGAACTATTATTGTGCACATCACCCAAAGGTGAATACGTTGGGAGGCAACACTATAAGCCCCTATCTTTCTCAATGTTCGATTAAAACTCCATAACCATAAGTATTGCATGAGTGTTAGCAATTGTAGAAGACTATATGATAGTTGAGTATGTGGAGTTTGCTAAATCAAAGCTCTGACATAGACCCTTCCTGAAAATAAGATGAATTGCAATTGTTTGATGACTGAGAATGAAGTTTGCTAGTTTTCAAGAAAGTTTATGGTCTATGCTTTAACATGTGAATAGCTTGTTACTTGATTGTGAGAAGTTTTATGAGATGAACTACTGATATGACATATAATCATGCTAGAAAAGGTGATTAAAATTATCTTTGATCAAACTTGTGCACTTGCTAGCATTCACACTTCATAAATTATTTCTTTTATCATTTACCTACTCAAGGACGACTAGGAATTAAGCTTGGGGATGTTGATACGCCTCCAATGTATCTATAATTTATGAAGCATCCAAGCTATTATATTATCTGTTTTGGATGATTATGGGCTTTATTATACACTTCTATATTATTTTTGGGACTAACCTATTAACCGGAGGCCCAGCCCATATTGTTGTTTTCTTGCCTATTTCAGTGTTTCGAAGAAAAGGAATATCAAACGGAGTCCAAACGGAATGAAACCTTCGGGAGCATTATTTTTGGAACGAACGTGATCCAGGAGATTTGGAGTTGAAGTCACGAAAGCTTCAAGGTGGCCACGAGGGTGGGGGGTGCCCCCCCCCTACTAGGCATGCCCCCTGTCTCGTGGGCCCCTCGAGGCTCCCCCGAACGACTTCTTTTGCCTATATATTCCCATATACCCTAAAAATATAGAAGACGACGATAGATCGGGATTTCCACCACCGCAAGCCTCTGTAGCCACCAAAAAACTCTCGGGAGCCCGTTCCGGCACCAAGCCGGAGGGGGAACCCATCACCGGTGGCCATCTTCATCATCCCGGCACTATCCATGACGAAGAGGCAGTAGTTCACCCTCGGGGTTGAGGGTATGTACCAGTAGCTATGTGTTTGATCTCTCTCTCATGTTCTCTCTATGGCACGATCTTGATGTATCGCGAGCTTTGCTATTATAGTTGGATCTTATGATGTTTCTCCCCCTCTACTCTCTTGTAATGGATTGCGTTTTCCCTTTGAAGTTATCTTATCGGATTGAGTCCTTAAACAGTTGAGAACACTTGATGTATGTATTGCCATGCTTATCTGTGGTGACAATGGGATATTCATGTGATCCACTTGATGTATGTTTTGGTGATCAACTTGCGGGTTCCACCCATGAACCTATGCATAAGGGTTGGCACATGTTTTCGTCTTGACTCTCCAGTAGAAACTTTGGGCACTCCTTGAAGTACTTTGTGTTGGTTGAATAGATGAATCTGAGATTGTGTGATGCATATCGTATAATCATGCCCATGGATACTTGAGGTGACAATGGAGTATCTAGGTGACATTAGGGTTTTGGTTGATTTGTGTATTAAGGTGTTATTCTAGTATGAACTCTATGATTGATTGAACGGAAAGAATAGCTTCATGTTATTTTACTACGGACTCTTGAATAGATCGAGCAGAAAGGATAACTTTGAGGTGGTTTCGTACCCTACCATAATCTTTTCGTTTGTTCTCCGTTATTAGTTGCTTTGGAGTGACTCTTTGTTGCATATTGAGGGATAGTTATATGATCCAATTATGTTATTATTGTTGACAGAACTTGCACTAGTGAAAGTATAAACCTTAGGCCTTGTTTCCTACCATTGCAATACCGTTTACGCTCACTTTTATCACTTGTTACCTTGCTCTTTTTATATTTTTAGATTACAAATACATTTATCTACTATCCATATTGCACTTGTATCACCATCTCTTCGCCGAACTAGTGCACCTATACAATTTACCATTGTATTGGGTGTGTTGGGGACACAAGAGACTATTTGTTATTTGGTTGCAGGGTTGTTGGGGAGAGACCATCTTCATCCTACGCCTCCCATGGATTGATAAACCTTAGGTCATCCACTTGAGGGAAATTTGCTACTGTCCTACAAACCTCTGCACTTGGAGGCCCAACAACGTCTACAAGAAGAAGGTTGTGTAGTATACATCACCGGGCACAAGGGTACGAGCTTAATTCTTCGCCATTTGCAAATGTGGCTCTAACAAGCCCCTTGGTTTTTGTTAACCATTCCTCAGTCCAAACTTTCTGACTAGTGTAACTGGTGTACATCCACGCACGTTCACTCATATTGACTTCCTACTGGACACACAAGAAATATATACATAATTAAGCAAACCATATCCATCAATTAATGGAGTTTGTCAGTTTTATTACGTCCATGCAACCTACACGCTAATAAGTAAAGATAGGTCCTAATCCCACCTGAGTATGTGTAGATTGGGTTCGTTTTCCCATGCTTTGCTCCGGATCCGACGCAAAATTTCGGCAGCACCTCCGCGTTGTTCTCCTGTTACATGTCTCGGCAATAAGCAGAGAGGATGTGTACCCGGAGAACAATAGGGAGGCACTGACTAAATTCTGCATCAGATCCGGAGGAGAGCATATGGGAAAACGAACCCAATCTACACATACTCGGGCTGTCCATGGATAAGGTTGGACAATTCGAAAGAATCATGATTATAAATATGCAAATGCATGCATATTTATAGATGTAACCCTTATGAACGGGAGACGCATAGTGGTTACGCATACTGATGACTGACACCTATATCTAGCAAGTTTCATTGGCACAAAGACCAGAATAGAGCAAATGAAGGGGGAGGAGGAGATGTCATTTGTGCTCACCAACGATCGCAAGGGCGGAGCTCATCGAACACTAGACCCTCGCAGCGACAAAATAACTACATATTTAAATCAAAAGATGAATAACATAGCAAGTACTCGACACTCACGACCACATGTACCTCGCACTGACGATACTTGCTATTTATGGTACCATCAACACTGAGGAACCCTCTAACCCGCTCTTCCCCGGGTAAACTAAATAGCAACTACCATCGGTGCTAGGTACATGAGGCGGTCGGCGTTGAACACTAGATCCACATCCCACAAGTGAAGCCGGTGCCCGGCGTCCCGCAACAATAGTTCTGGTGGCCGATGAAGGTTGAGGGAGTCCTTGATTAGGGGGTGTCCGGATGACCAGACTATGACCTTTGGCCGGACTCCCGGACTATGAAGATACAAGATTGAAGACTCCGTCCCGTGTCCGGATGGGACTTTCCTTTGCGTGGAAGGCAAGCTTGGCGATACGATATGAAGATCTCCTCCCATTGTAACCAACTCTGTGTAACCCTAGCCCTCTCTGGTGTCTATATAAACCGGAGAGTTTTAGTCCATAGGACGAACAACAATCATACCATAGGCTAGCTTCTAGGGTTTAGCCTCTCTGATCTCGTGATAGATCCACTTTTGTACTACCCATATCATCAATATTAATCAAGCAGGAGTAGGGTTTTACCTCCATCGAGAGGGCCCGAACCTGGGTAAAAACATCATGTCCCTTGTCTCCTATTACCATCCGCCTAGACGCACAGTTCGGGACCCCCTACCCGAGATCCACCGGTTTTGACACCGACATTGGTGCTTTCATTGAGAATTCCTCTGTGTCGTCACCTTTAGGCCCGATGGCTTCTTCGATCCTCAACCACGACGCGGTCCAGGGTGAGACTTTTCTCCCCGGACAGATCTTCGTATTCGGCGGCTTCGCACTGCGGGCCAACTCGCTTGGCCATCTGGAGCAGATCGAAAGCTACGCCCCTGGCCATCAGGTCACGTCTGGAAGTTTAAACTACACGGCCGACATCCGCGGGGACTTGATCTTCGACGGATTCGAGCCACGGCCGAGCATGCCGCACTATCACGGTGGGCATGATTTAGCTCTGCTGCCGGACAACGCCCAGAGCGTCGCTCAGGTGCCCGCTCCGACCATTAGCTCGGAGCCGACCACGCCAATTGGGGACGGACGGTTTGATACCGCCCCAGGAGCCGCAATCCCTACGGCGATAGAGCCGAACACCAGCCCAGTCCTTGGCGAGGCCTATGACTCCAGGCTGCCGGACTCCGTTCCAAACTTTGAATCTTCTGCACCTCTTCCGATCGAACCCGATTGGGCTCCAATCATGGAGTTCACCGCCACGGACGTCTTTCAGCACTCGCCCTTTGGCGGTATCCTGAATTCACTAAAATCTCTCTCTTTGTTAGGATAGCCCTGGCCGGATTACGGTCAGCATGGTTGGGATACGGACGACGAAGAAATTTGAAGCCCACCCACCACCCACTTCGTAGCCACTGTCTACGATTTAACCGACATGCTCGACTTCGACTCCGAAGACATCGACGGCATGGACGCCGATGAAGGAGACGACCAAGAACCAGCACCTATAGGGAACTGGAAAGCCACCTCGTCATATGACATATACATGGTGGACACCCCCAAAGCAGGGGATGGCAATGAAAAAACGGAGGACGACCCCTCCAAGAAGCAACCCAAGCGCCGACGTCAGTGGCGCCGCTTTAAATCCCGCCAAAGTAAAAACGGCGAGTCCGGCACCGGAGATAATAACACGCCGGATAGTGCCGAAGACAACCCCCTCCAGCAGGATTCAGTGCAAGAGGACGAAGGAGCCAGCCCTCATGAGAGAGCGGCCGATAGAGCGGTCGAGGACGACAATTATATGCCTCCCTCCGAAGACGATGCAAGCCTCGACGACGACGAATTCGTTGTGCCAGAGGATCCCGTCAAACAAGAGCGTTTAAAACACAGGCTTATGGCCACGGCAAGCAGCCTCAAGAAAAAACAGCAGCAGTTTAGAGCTGACCAAGACTTGCTAGCCGACAGATGGACCGAAGTCCTGGCGGCCGAAGAGTATAAACTCGAACGCCCCTCCAAGAGCTACCCAATGCGCAGGCTGCTACCCCAACTTGAGGAGGAAGCAACTAAACCTACATCACCAGCGTACGATGCACCCGATCGGCCACCCCGTGGCCGCGACAGATAGGCCTTTAGGCCCTCGACCCAAGCCGCACCTCGGCACCGTTCAAAAAATACCAGAGTGCAGGGAGACGCAACAGAACTGCGAGACATATTGGAGAATAAGGCAAAGCAAACAAGATCGATCTAGGGATCGCGTGGGCGCCCCACTTCACGTGACGATAACCGTCACGCCGGATATGATAAATACGGCCAGGCCGAACACAGAAGAGAAAGCTCATCTGAGCTGCGTCGCGATATAGCCCAGTATAGGGGCGCCGCACACCCACTATGCTTCACAGACGAAGTAATAGATCATCAAATCCCCGAGGGTTTTAAACCCGTCAACATCGAATCATACGATGGCACAACAGATCCCGCGGTATGGATCGAGGATTATCTCCTTCATATTCACATGGCCCGTGGTGATGATCTACACACCATCAAATACCTCCCGCTCAAGCTTAAAGGACCAGCTCGGCATTGGCTTAACAGCCTGCCAGTAGAGTCAATTAGTTGTTGGGAGGACCTGGAATCCGCGTTCCTTGACAACTTCCAGGGTACTTATGTGCGACCACCAGACGTCGATAACCTAAGCCACATAATACATCAGCCAGAGGAATCGGCCAGACAATTCTGGACACGGTTCCTAACCAAGAAAAATCAAATAGTCGACTGTCCGGATGCCGAGGCCCTTGCAGCCTTCAGGCACAACATCCGCGACGAATGGCTTGCTCGGCACCTGGGACAGGAAAAGCCGAAATCTATGGCAGCCCTCACGACACTCATGACCCGCTTTTGTGCGGGAGAAGACAGCTGGCTAGCTCATAGCAATAACATAACCAAGAGCCCTGGCAATTCGGACACCAAGGACAACAATGGCAGGTCACATCGCAACAAGCACAAGCGTCGCATTAACGGTGACAATACTGAGGATACGGCAGTCAATGCCGAATTCAGAGGCTCTAAACCCGGTCAGCGGAAGAAGCCATTCAAAAGAAACCCTCCGGGCCCATCCAGTTTAGACCGGATACTCGATCGCTCGTGCCAGATACACGGAACCCCCGAACAACCAGCCAACCACACCAACAGGGATTATTGGGTGTTCAAGCAGGCAGGCAAGCTAAGTACCGAAACCAGAGACAAGGGGCTGCATAGAGATGACGAGGAGGAGCCCCGGCCACCGAACAACACAGGATAGAAGGGATTCCCCCCCGCAAGTGCGGACAGTGAACATGATATACGCAACCCACATCCCCAAAAGGAAGCGGAAGCGTACTATCAAGGACGTCTATGCGTTGGAGCCAGTCGCCCCAAAGTTCAACCCATGGTCCTCCTGCCCGATCACTTTTGACCGAAGGGACCACCCCACTAGCATCCGTCATGGTGGATTCGCCGCATTGGTCCTAGACCCAATCATCGACGGATTTCACCTCACTAGAGTTTTAATGGACGGCGGCAGCAGCCTAAACCTGCTTTGTCAGGATACAGTGCAAAAAATGGGTATAGATCCCTCAAGGATTAGACCCACAAAGACAACCTTTAAGGGCGTCATACTAGGTGTAGAAGCCAGCTGTACAGGCTCGGTTACACTCGAAGTGGTCTTCGGATCCCCGGATAATTTCTGAAGCAAAGAGTTAATCTTCGACATAGTCCCATTCCGCAGTGGCTATCACGCCCTTCTCGGATGAACCGCATTCGCAAAATTCAATGCGGTGCCGCACTACGCATATCTCAAGCTCAAGATGCCAGGCCCTTGCGGAGTCATCATGGTAAATGGAAACACCGAACGCTCTCTTCGAACGGAGGAGCACACGGCGGCCCTGGCGGCGGAAGTACAGAGTAGCATCTCAAGGCAATTCTCCAATCCGGGTGTTAAACGTCCGGACAATGTCAAGCGAGCCCGAAGTAACCTACAACAAAGCCGGCTGGCACGTTCCGAGCAAGCATAGTAGTGCGGCCCCAACCCCAGCCCTCGCCAGATGGTGATATCGGTACCACGCGTACATAATTACGCTTTAGAAATACCATGGGCATAAGGGGAGGGGCACAACCACGGCACGCCCAGAATGCGGCTCAACCGCACTTAGGGGCTCCCTATTCCGCCGTTTCTCTTTTTATACACTTTCAGGACCCAACTATTCGGAAGGCATGCCCAGCAATACACTCGCCGAACACATGATGCAACATCCAAGGAGAGAACAAGCCGCGTCAAATGTCCAGGTGGTATCTATAACAAGCTTAATACCTGTTTTACTTAAAGTCCCGTAGCTTGCCCCTGGAGGGGGATATGGCAAATAATACCATCTCTTGCTTATCGCACTATTTGTATCGTTCTGCTTTCATAGCAGCCCCTTTTTAATAAACAATACATAGGTCTTATCTATTATTGTACTCATCTATTTTTTATACAAATATGCTCAGTCATGACATTATGCAGCCGCACACTTTGGTACGGCCAATACACCAGGGCCTTAAGCACCCCATAACATGGTGTGAGAAGACCGAACACTCTCACGAGTGCGGCACCCCGAACTTATAGCACTATATGAATCGGCTCCGAATCATGTCTTGGGTCAATAGTTGGGTTTGCCCGGCTCCCATGTTTTGGTACCTTACGTTCCGCAATGTTGGCTAAGGTAGCGCTGGGAGAACTACTGCGATTGTGCCCCAGTTGAGCTGGGTTAACACCTCAGTAGAGAAAGCTAAAACTGACCGTCATGATAGTGCGAGAGACTGGTCGCTGTTCACGAGGTTTTTCGAGTCCTTAAAGACTTATGCCGCTTAGAGCGAGGAGCCGGACTTATCCGGCCTAGGCGTGGATAGCGTCCCGAACTCGGTCTTCCGAATACTAGGGGCTTCGCCGAAATTCAAAATTATAGAATTCTATGGCTAAGTGAGAGTGATAAAGCATTATAAGTCCGATGGCCTGGTTCGTTGTGCTGAGCGCCTCCCTAGATGGACCCAAGAATGGGAACAAGAGCGCTCAGGTTTATCCCGAACACCCCAGCACTCGTGGCATGGGGGTAGAAGCCGACGACTTGCATCTCTCAGATTTGATAAACGGCCGCGCAGAAGGTAATATTTTAAATTAACAAGCGTTGCTTAACGCATATGAACAAAGTTTTTAGCGTACATGATAACAGATGCGAGTCTACTCAAAAATTACATCTTTGGAGCATTTGTCCGCTATAAGGCGGGCACCCTTCAGGACGCTCTTATAATACATCTTGGGCGTGCGATGCTCCTTGCCCGGCGGTGGCGCGTCCGTCAAAAGCTTCTCAGCGTCCAGCTTGCCCAGTGCACTTTAGCACGGGCAAGGGCCCGACGGGCACCTACGATACAGACGGAGCGCTTGATGACTTCAATCCATGGACACGCGTCCACCAGCCGCCACACCAGACCGAAGTAACTCCCAGGCATGGCTTCTCTAGGCCACAGCCGAACTATGAGGCTCTTCATGGCCTGTTCGGCCACCATGTGGAGTTCGACCAGCTGCTTCAGCTGGTCGCTCATGGGCACCGGATGTCCGGCCTCAGCATATTGAGACCAGAACACCTTTTCCGTCGAGCTCCCCTCTTCGGTTCGGTAGAATGCGGCAGCATCAGACACACTACGGGGCAGATCGGCGAACGCTCCTGGAGAGCTCCGGATTCGGGTAAGTAACAAATAATTTACTTTTATATTCTTGCTTTGCATAAAGAATGCCTTACCCGCCGCTATCTTCTTCATCGCCTCGACCTCCTGGAGGGCCTTCTGGGCTTCGGCCTTATCGGTCTTGGCACTCTCAAGAGCCAAGGCGAGCTCGGACTCTCGAGTCTTCGAGTCACGCTCCAAACTCTCGTGTTTTTCCACGAGAGCCTGGAGCTCTTGCCGCACCTCCGCCACCTGCGCCTCCTGCTTCTCTCGCTCGGTGCGCTCCAAGGCCGCACTGTTTTCGGCCTTGGAGACCGCCTGCTTCAGGGTCGCCACCTCGGACGTGGCCCCTGCAACATTTACGTTGGTCCTGTCATTATTTGCAACCAAGTATTTCTATATACATATACATGCGGTATTACATACCCTCCTTGTCCTCGAGCTGCTTCTTGGCACGGCCGAGCTTGTTCTCGGACCGCTCGAGGTTCTCCTTCAATGCATTGACCTCCGCAGTCAGTGCGGCAAAGGTCAGCAGCGCAGCCTGCATCCCCATATTGACATATTTTTGTTAGACTCCTGCATATATCTTTTTATATCCTCATCTCGGCTTTTCTTTCCGAACGCCGAACTGAGCATCAGGGGCTACTGTCTATGCGGTAACATTTTTATATGTTTTTGTAGACATACCTCAAAGCCTGTTACCAGACTTGTACATGCTTCTATTAGCCTGCTCTTGGCGGACTGAACCTTCTGAATCACCGCACTCATAACAGTGCGGTGTTCCTCGGCGATGGAGGCACCGTTAAGCACCTCCAACAAATTGTCCGCCGCCTCCGGATGGACGGAGGTCGCCGGCTTCGTAGGCTTGCCCTTCTTTGGAAGGCGCCGCCTGTCGGACTCTGGAACCATTGATGGTTCCGGAGCAGTGTCCGACCCGGGGCCGGACTTAGATCCCTCGGGGACTTTACCCCCTTTGGGCCTGGAGTCCGGGAGGTCGCCTTGATGCGCCTCCAGGACCACCTCCTCCTGGTTCAGTCCCTTTCGGGACTCCACGTCGGCGTCGTCCGTAGGGACAGGGGAGGAGGCCGTCGGAAGTGAAGCGCTGTTCACATCCGACGAATTCAGGGAGCCGCTCGACGAATCTCCGAGCTGAGCTCTGGGCGGACTGCATAATTAAATTCGGCGTCAGAAGCTACCGAATAATAGAGGAGCGCCATAAGTCATTTGGGTAACCGGACACTTACGATTTTGCCAGGGGCTTGACCCTGGATGGCCATTCCTCCCCGCCATCTTCGGCATCGGAGGCGTAGTCCGGCAGAAGGGTCTTCCCCTTCTTGGACCCTCCGGCCTCCCCAGTTGGTGCGGCCTTTATTTTCTTTCCTCCCCCTGTTGGAGGGGGAGAGGCTTCTTCTTCTTCCTCCTCGTCTTCAGAGGCAGAGGGTGCTTCGGGGTTGTCGGGCGATGAACCCGACACCACCAGGCGCCGGGAGCTCTTTCGAGTCTCCGTGGTCTTCTTCTTGGCCTTCTTCTCCGGCACCACGTGAGGTGCCGGAACCAGCAGCCCTGTCAATTGGGCGTCCTCTAGGTCTTCTGGTAAGGGAGCCGGACAGTTCACCTGCCCGGATGTCTTCAGCCAGTCCTGTCAAAGGAAAGGGAGGTTAGATCCCACATAGAGTCAGACTACGAAAGACAAGAGTCCCGTAAAGGGTAGAGTAGCTTACCTCGCTGGCCTGACGCCGCGAGCTGAATCCGCGATCTTCGTTAGCGGATGCAGGTGCCTCAGCGCCCTTAAACAGCACTTTCCAGGCATCTTCGTACGTAGTGTCGAAAAGCTTTCTCATGGTTTGGTGATGTGCCGGGTCAAACTCCCACAATTTGAAGGCCCGTTGTTGGCATGGGAGGATCCGGCGGATGAGCATGACCTGGACTATGTTGACAAGCTTGAGATTCTTGTTCACCAGCTTTTGGACGCAGGTTTGAAGTCCGGTCAACTCTTCCGAATCCCCCCACGTTAGGCCTGTCTCTTTCCAGGAAGTAAGCCGTGTGGGGAAGACAGATCGGAATTCAGGGGCCACCGCCCATTTGGGAACGCGCGGCTCGGTGATGTAGAACCACCCCGACTGCCATCCCTCTATTGTCTCCATGAAGGAGCCCTCGAGCCATAGGACGTTGGCCATCCGGCCCACCATGGCACCTCCGCACTCCGCTTGGCGGCCGCCCACTACCTTCGGCTTGACATTAAAAGTCTTCAACCATAAGCTGAAGTGGGGCTGGATGCAGAGGAAGGCCTCGCATACGATGATGAACGCCGAGATGTTGAGGATGAAGTTCGGGGCCAGATCGTGGAAGTCCTGGCCGTAGTAGAACATGAGCCCCCGGACGAACGGGTGAAGAGGAAAACCCAGTCCGCGGATAAAATGGGGAAGAAAAACAACCCTCTCATGGTGCCTGGGGTGGGGATGAGTTGCCCCTCATCTGGAAGCTGGTGCGCGATGTCGTCAGACAAGTATCCGGCCTTCCTCAACTTTTTGATTTGTCCCTCCGTGATGGAGGAGGCCATCCATCTACCTCCCGCTCCGAACATGATTGGATAAGGTTGAGGTGGGAAGTGCGGGCTTGGGCGTTGGAGCTCGAGCACGCAGGGACGAATAAGCAAAGGAGGAAGAAGGCGTAAATGGAAAGGGTAGATTCTTATCCCCTTATATGGGCGGCCAAGACTATGAGCCCCCACCAGTCTAATAAAACTCGCTTATCTCCCAAGCGCCACGGTTGATGGCGCGGTTGGGTTACCCACGCCCGTATTGATGAGAATCCCGGAATAAGGGCACACGATCTTTGCTTTGACAAGACGTGCCAAGGAAACCGCCTCGCTAAGCGCGCTGAGGTGGAACAGTAAAACGATTCGAATAAAAGCCTGGCTGCGGCGTGATTGCACGCTGCGGAATACATCAGTAGATTAGATTGGTGCAAATATTATTCTCTCTACGGTGGTATGTGGAACTTATTTTGCAGAGCCGGACACTATCCTTGTGTTCAACATCTTCTACGAAGTATTCGGAGGAGGAACCCGTCTTGCAATGCCGAAGACAATTTGCGCGCCGGACTCGTCGTCATTGAAGCCTGGTTCAGGGGCTACTGAGGGAGTCCTGGATTAGGGGGTGTCCGGATGGCCGGACTATGACCTTTGGCCGGACTCCCGGACTATGAAGCTACAAGATTGAAGACTCCGTCCCGTGTCCGGATGGGACTTTCCTTGGCGTGGAAGGCAAGCTTGGCAATATGATATGAAGATCTCCTCCCATTGTAACCGACTCTGTGTAACACTAGACCTCTCCAGTGTCTATATAAACCGGAGAGTTTTAGTCCATAGGATGAACAACAATCATACCATAGGCTAGCTTCTAGGGTTTAGCCTCTCTGATCTCGTGGTAGATCCACTCTTGTACTACCCATATCATCAATATTAATCAACCAGGAGTAGGGTTTTACCTCCATCGAGAGGTCCCGAACCTGGGTAAAAACATCGTGTCCCTTGTCTCCTGTTACCATCCGCCTAGACGCACAGTTCGGGACCCCCTACCCGAGATCCACCGGTTTTGACACCAACAACGGTGGAACACCTTGGTGAATTTGTCTGGCGTCCTCTGCGATGAGGATTAAAGCCAAGTTTTGAAATTTCAAACAACCAAACCGACTTGAGTTAGTTTGGGTGTTTCAAGTTTCAACAAATAGCTTTCAATCGTCATCTCTGAGGCTACCAGACAAATTCGCAATGGTGTTCGACCGCCATCGACACCGAGAACTGTTGCTGCTGGACGCAGGACCCCTGTGTCACTTGTCGGACATGGATGTAGTATTCGACACCGACGGCCACATGTACCTCGCACTGACGATACTTGCTATTTAGGGTACCATCGACACCGAGGAAACCTTTGTTTCTTCTTCTTCTTCTTCTTCTTCTTCTTCTTCTTCTTCTTCTTCTTCTTCTTCTTCTTCTTCTTCTTCTTCTTCTCGTTTTTCCTCTTCTTAAACCTAGCACTAACCTAAAACAAAACAGGAAAAAACTACACCTAAACCTAGCACTAACCTAAACCTAAAAACTCAAAACTACACCTAAACCTAGCACTAACCTAAAGCTAAAAACTCAAAACTACACCTAATTAAACCAAGCACTAACCTAAAACAAATCAAGAAAATAGAGAAGAAAAAATAGGAAAAAAATAGAAAAAAAATACCTCTTGCTCCGGCGAGGTCGGCCGGTGGGGCAGGACAGCGCAGAGGCCGCCAGGAGGAGGACGGCAGCGGGGCAGGGCGGTGCAGGGACCTCGGGGAGTGGTCTGGGGCGTCCTGGCGCAGGCCACTCCATTGACGGGGCACGGCGGGGCGGCAGGGAGACGGGGCGCGGTGGGGCGACGGGGCACGGCGGGGTGGCGGGGCGACGGGGCGGCGAGGCGATGGGGCGGGAATGGCCGGCGACGGCGACAAAGGAAAGAGGCGGGCACGCGGGAGGGAGAGAGAGAAAGAGAGAGAGGGGGAGACGGCTCGGCCCATTAAGTAGGCCTTCTTTGCCATCTGTTAGCAGACGACATAGAGGGCCACAGTTAGGGCTGGGCCACGTCTCCTCTTTGTCGTCTGCAAGCAGACGGGAAAGGACTAACATTGCCATCTGCCAGCAGACGGCAAAGTAGTCACCTCTTTTGCCGTCCGCTAGCGAACGGCGAAGAATCTGACCTTGCCACGCCGTGCCCTGTGGGGCCCACCCGGTTCTTTGTCGTCTGCCTTCTAGCTCTTTGCCGTCAGCTGGCCAACGACAAAGAAGCAGCTGACGACAAATAGCATTTTTGCCATCTGCACTTTCTTTGCCGTCCGCTTTGTGGAAGCGGACGGCAATGAGGTGGCAGACGACAAAATGCCAGATTCCAGTATTGATAGTAGTGGTAGTAAGGCATGTATTGTATTGTTTCCATCAACGATAAAAAGATGGGGTTTTCATCATATTGCTTGACTTTATCTCTCTACATCATGTCATCTTACTTAAGGCGTTACTCCGTTATTTATAAACTTAATACTCTAGATGCATGCTCGATAGTGGTCATTGTGTGGAGTAATAGTAGTAGATGCAGAATCATTTCGGTCTACTCGACGCGGACGTGATGCCTATATGCATAATCATTGCCTTGGATATTGTCATAACTTTGTGCTTTTATATCAATTTCTTTACAGTAATTTGTTGACCCACCGTATTATTTTCCCACCGTATTATTTTCCTTCATGCACGCCCCTGAGTTGGAATCTTTCTGGGTTTGAAGAGCACCGATTCCGACATTTGGCGTGCCATGTAGGGGCATGTCGAAGCCTAGTCTTTTCACCGACAATGCTCCACCCTCACCTCGTGGTTCCCGTGGCAGATGCTGTCTCACCGATTTGGCCGCCCGAGCCCATTGGGAGCGCCGCGGGCTGCCCGTCCTTCACCCCCAGTCTGCGCCTGGTGCGGTGGCTGGTGAGGTTTAGGCCGGCGCTGCCCCCGCTATATGACGGTTTTGCAGACCCCGAGGAGTTACTCCAGCTGTACGCGTAGGCCATCCAGGCGGCGAGTGGGAACGACAAGGCCATGGAGAACTACCTCGCTCTCTCCCTCACGAAGATGCCATGCTCCTGGCTCCACGGCCTCCTGGAGGCCTTGGTGTCCTCCTGGGAGGAGCTTCGCGGTCAGTTCATCGCGCGTTTCGGGGCCCCGGGACCCCACGTGGTCGCATGTATCCTCGGTGGGTCGCAAGCGCCTGCATCTGGTTTTCATGTCAAGCAGTTTCTCCGCCAGGTGGGCGCTACTTGGCCATGGCCAAAGGCCTCGTCGGGCTGTGCGAGGCCGGAAACTGACATCACCTTCGACTCCAGGGACTATCCCAACACTACGGCTGCTCCAGGTGCCCTACGACCTCAACATCCTCTCTGTAGAGCCCTTCAACATGCTCCAGGTGCTCTACGACCAGCTCGCGCTCACCAAACCCTTTTCGGGGGTTACCAAGGGCTCCGCCACCTCTTTGGGGTAGGTGCGCCTTCCCGTCACCTTTGGCACTCGCGACAACTACTGCACCGAATTGATCGACTTTGACGTGGCCCTCATCAGCCTCCCGTGCAACGCCATCCTAGGGTATCCGGCCCTCGCCAAGTTCATAGCGGCGACGCACCTGGGTTACAACTTCATCAAGATACCCGGTAGCAGCGGCATCATCTTTGTGGTCGGTGACACCAAGGATGCAGTCCGGTCCCTCATTCTCGCCTACAAGGCTGCGGCGGCCATACGCCCTGATGCCGAGGGTGCCTTAGAGGCTCTGGAAACCGCGCCCTAAAGAAAAAATAGATGTTTTCTCAAGACCGGGAGGAGATGAAGCAGGTACCTGTCGATTGTGGGGGCTCAGACCCCATCTTCACAATAGGCACTGGCCTACCCCCGAAGCAGGAGAGGACGTTGTTCAATTTTCTCCTGGCGAACAAGGACGTGTTTGCATGGGAGGCATCTGACTTGGTTGGCGTACTGAGGGGAGTGATCGAGAACCACATGGCGGTATGTCCCAGTGCGCGCCCAATAAAGCAGAAAGCGCGGCATCAGGCGTTGGAGAAGCAAGCGTTAATCGTCCAGGAGGTGCGCAAGCTACAAGAAGCCGGAGTCATTTGAGAGGTGCCACACCCATATTGGCTGGCCAATCCAGTCGTCGTCCCCAAAAATCGTTGGAAGGAGCGCATGTGCGTCGACTTCATGAGCCTCGGCAAGGTTTACCCTCAGGACCCCTTCCCGCTCCCGCGCATTGACCAGATCATGGACTCCGCCGCCGAGTGCCATCTGCTGTGTTTTCTAGATGCTTTCTCAGGTTATCAACAAATCACCCGGGCAACGCGTACAACTACACTTGCATGCCCTTCGGGCTGCGGAACGCTGGTGCGATCTTCCAACGGCTGATGCGCATCACACTGGGGCAGCAACTCGGGACGAATGCAGAGGCATACATCAACGACATCGTGGTCAAGTCACGAGAGGTGAGGACCCTGATAGAGGACCTGGAGGAGATGTTTGCCAACCTACGCCAAGTGAACCTTAGGCTTAACCCAGAAAAGTGCGTTTTGGGGGTCCCATCCAGCAAGCTGCTTGGTTTCCTAGTGTCGCACCGAGGGATCAAGGCAAATCCTGAGAAGATCAAGTCAATTGAAAAGATGCGTCCGCCTCAAACCCTCAAGGAAATGCAGAAGCTGGCAGGTTGCGTGACCTACTCGGGGCGCTTCATCTCCAAGCTCGGCGAACGTGCCCTCCCCTTCTTCAAGCTCATGAAGAGGAAAGGCCCCTTCTAGTGGGCCCCGAAAGTGGAGGCGTCTTTCGAGGACCTCAAGAGGTACCTCACAAGCCCATGTGTTATGGTGGCGCCCCGTCCTCTGAGACCCTGGTGCTCTACTTGGCGGCCACCCCCCACTCGGCTAGCGTGGCGCTCGTGGCGGTTCGAGAGGATCACGCCGGTGTGGGAGCAGGATCAGGTGACCCGCGAGGGGTCGCGCCACTTCCGCGACCTCAGGACAATGCCCCAGAGCCTCGCGCCCCACGCAAGGAAGGACGCCGTCGACACCTCGCCCCTTGTCGAGCACCCGGTGTACTTCGCCAGCACCATGCTACATGACACACGCGCTCTACCCTATGCAGCAGAAGCTCCTGATCGCGCTCCTCGTCGCCTCAAGGAAGTTGCGCCATTATTTCCAGGGTCACCCCGTCAAGGTCGTCTCTGCATATCCCTTGGAGAAGGTACTATGTAGTCCCAATGCAGCTAGGACAGTTGTGGAGTGGAACATTGAGCTGCAAGCCTTCCAGCTAGAGTTCAGCACCACTAGGGTCATCAAGGGCACGGCCCTTGCTGATTTTGTGGTAGAGTAGATGGACGCCTATGATCAGGGGCAAGGCAAGGTCCAGTCCCTCGCTCCTGTTGACGAGGCGCCCGATGGCTGGGTCATGCACTTCGACGGTTCCTTCGCGTGGCAGGGCGCGGGGGCTGGAGTCGTGCTCATTTCACCGACCAAGCACAAGCTCTACTACGCCGTGTAGCTTTGCTTTTAGCAAGGTGAGGAAGTCTCCAGCCACATCACGGAGTACGAAGGCCTAATCACCGGCCTCAGGGCCACGGACACCTTGGGGGTCAAGCACCTCACCATCAATGGCGATTCCCAGCTACTCGTTAACTTCTCCAACAAGGAGTACAAGCCAAAAGACGAGCACATGATGGCATACCTGGAAGAGGTACGTAAAATTGAGATGCATTTCCTAGGCTTGGAATTGCAACACGTCCCCTGCGGCATGAACAAGGAAGCGGACGCCATCACCAAGAGGGCATCCCGCCGCGAGCCTAAAAAGCCTGGTGTATTCGAGGAGAGGCTCTTCAAGCCGTCAGCCACACCCCCAGCTATAGGCCCGAAATAGCTCCGAGAAGACATGCCGCTAGCCCAGCCCTCGGGTGCCCCAGCCTGTGGCCCGACCTTCGGAGCACGCCTACTCCTGGTGCTAGAAACTCAGGCAGGTGACTAGACCGAGGAGTTCAAGGCATACCTACTCCGCGGCATCCTACCAGAGAAGGAGGAGGACGCAGAACATGTGGCTTGCCAGGCCACTGCTTATTGCTTGCAAGACAGCGAGCTGTACCGTAGGCTCCCCAATGACGTCTCGCTCCGGTGCATATCCAAGGAGCAGGGGCGCGAGCTGCTAGCCGACATCCACGGTGGGGATTTTGGGCACCACTCCTCAACTCGCACCCTCGTAGGAAAGGCAATCCGCAATGTATTCTACTGGCCTACATCTCTTCACGATGCCACCGAATTGGTCTGGTCTTGCTAGGCCTACCAGTTCCACGCCAAGCAGATTCATCAACCCACGCAAGGTCTGCAAACCATCTCTCTCTCGTCGCCCTTCGCGGGCTGGGGGCTGGATATACTTGGCTCGTTCCCTCGGTCGGCCGGTGGCTACCCTACCTCTACACCGCCATCGACAAGTTCACAAAATGGGCGAAGGTGGAGCCCGTGCCCACCATCCCCGCCGACTCGGCAGTCAAGTTCATCAAGGGTCTCGTGAGCCAATTTGTTGTCCCCAACCGTATCATTACCGACAGTAGCTCCCAATTCACGAGCAACCTCTTCAGAACATATTGTGCTAACCTTGGAACACAAATATGCTACGCTTTGGTGGTGCACCTACAGAGCAACGGCCAGGCCGAGCGCGCCAACGCGGAGGTCCTGTGGGACCTCAAGACAAGAGGCTTCAAGAAGAAGCTTGAGGCCTGCAGCAGGTGTTGGCTCCGTGAGCTTCAGTCCGCGTTGTGATCCGTCCGCACCACTGCGACTAAGCCCATCGGCGAGACCCCATTCTTCCTTGTCTACGGGGCTGAGGCGGCCCTCCCGCACGAGGTCAAGCATCGCTCCATGCGGGTCTTGGCATTCGACGTGGCGCCTCTCCCCACGCTCCGTGCCACGTGTAGGCCTCTCCCCGCGCCGTGAGGTACCAGCAGGCGTTGCGGTGCTACCATTGCCGCAACATCTACCCCCGAACTCTCGAAGTCGGAGACCTCGTCCTGAGGCGGGTGCTCTCAAGGAGGGACTCCACAAGCTCTCGCCCATGTGGGAGGGCCTGTTCAGGGTCGCCCGCGTCTACAGGCCTGGCGCCGCACGCCTGGAGACGGAGGACGGGGTCCCCGTCCAGAATGCCTGGAACATCTAGCATCTCCGCAAGTTCTACCTGTGACACTCTCACGTAATAATGAGTGGGGCTGTACACGCCTCGGAGCTCCCGGTGTGCTGCCATCGGCCTCGCGGGAGCTCCCGCCCACGCCCAAGTGGAAGTCCCATGCTCCGCGTTGGCGGATGACACAGTCTTACAGTGACTATGCCCATGCCTAGTGGAGGCCCCATGCTCCGCGCTTGTGGGAAGACTAGTATAGGCGCCGGGTGCGGCTGTTCTTCGCCCTCTTTTGTAACCAAATTTGCCACTTCTTGGAATGAAGTTTGAAGTTCTCGCATCTTTATTCGAAAGGGGTGGGAATTTTTCTCGTTGCACCATTTTTCTTTCTTGAATTTCCTTTTTAAGAGGAGTGGCAGCCGCCCGTTGCTTCCCCCATCGCATCCCGTGAGCGGGGCCTAGGCACAGTGTGTATGCATGTGCCGACCCAGGTCACCAGCCTCGGGCCTGCTCCTACTTCTTGAGCTTACGTTGGTTTTTCCCTTGAATAGGAAAAGGTGATAAGCAAAGTAGAGATAAGTATTTCCCTTAGTTAGAGAGCCAAGGTATCAATCCAGTAGTAGGTACGAACAAGTCTCCAATCTATGCACCTGCACAAGCAATCAAACACTTACCCAACGCGATAAAGGGGATGTCAATCCCTTCACGGTCAATTGCAAGGATGAGATCTGATAGAGATGCGATCGTACGGGACCATCATCACCTTATGCTACCAGATAATCTCAAAGATTGGGCCACGAGCTTGTCGGCAATCCAGGACGCGGACATCAGACAAGTATTCTTTCGCATCCAGACGGAGTTTGCGAAATTATCCATCAAGATGTCCTTCGTACCTCGGGGCAGTTCTACCTCAGATATCAACCATCCAACAGTGAGATAGACACAACGCTACAAATGCAGGCTGACAACGCCCGCGATTTCATGACCATCACGGCAGACGGCGGCTTCATCCACGCTCTGGTCCGATGAGTCGAGTCGAAAGTAGTGATGCTATGTGTAGTTCTGAAACATCGATTGGCTCATGTTGTAATTAAACTTTAATGAACTTGTATGTCTCTTTGGTTTGGACAGTCGTTCAACTTAGATGTAATCGATGCTATTTATTAGTAGGACCATGAATCGTGCTATTAATGTCTTGCTTTTCTCTTCCGATCCTTTTGTTGCATACTTATATATTGCTTATGTATTGTCTGTTGTTTGTCTTGTGCATAGAGATGCCGTCGTATGTCGTGTACAAGGGTAAGGTTCCCGAGTCTACGACGACTAGGAGGAGTGTCGGAGACAGGTTCACCGTTCAGCGGTAACTGTTACAAAGGGTGCACCACTAGGGCGGAGGCGGAATCTAGATATGCCCGCTATCTAGCGGGAGAGAGGAGGGAGCGTTGGATGAACCGGATGAAGACCAGTTTCATCGCGATGATGCTCATCATGATGACCGCAGCTCTCTTCTATGTGATGGTAGTTTAGATGATCAGTATCGACTTGTAATGTGAAGACAGACACGCTACTCGCGGTCTCGAGACTTGTAATGTTCTATCTTTATTCGGTCTTTTGAATTCGGAGACTAATATGATGAATTGTATTCAGAGACTAATATTCTATTGTATTCGATGAATCTGCCGTTGTTGTGTGGTGTTGTCTAAATTCGGTTCAATAATATATTTTGTAACCTGTGAAAATATTAGAAAAGAAAAAAAATCCCTAATATTCATACTAGTGGCGCACCACACAAGACACTAATGGCGCACTGTGATAATCACACTAATGACGCATCGCCCACTGGTACGCCATTAGTATGCCAAAGCACATGGGTACATATGGCCCCCTGGGAGGCATTCTAATGGCGCACTGTGGGCTATACTAATGGCGCACTACGTGGTGCGCCATTAGAACACCAGATACTAATGGCGCACCATTGGTGTGCCATTAGAATTTAACTCGAATGGCGTGATGCTAGTGGCGCACCAGTAGTGCGCCATTAGTAGGCAAAACTGGTGCGCCACTAGCATGCCTTTTCCTAGTAGTGGAAGTAGCAGATTCATGGAGAGGCAGGTGTTAACACATACAGCGCCTTCTCTTGAACTGGACTTGGAAACGCTTGGAGTACGCCCTTGTCTTCTGGATCTTGATGTACACCTGAAAGACATATCCACGAGAAGCACATGAGTACACCTAGGTTTGGAACATCAGTGCTAACCAGGAAACACTAGTAATCAATCAGGAGGCACAAATAAAACATTTTAAGATAAGATATCTAAGTGGTTCATAGTTCTATTCCATGGCGAGAAACATTGAATCTAACTAGTAATCAGAACTAATTCCTAAATACAACAGAGTCTACTGTCCATCGACTACAAGTAGCTTCTGTGCGTCTAGATGACTTGGCAGAAAAATACAAGAAGCAGCACTCGCGGCCGGGAAATTGGATCGACAACGCAGAGGAATGTGCGGTTCCATCCATCGACTACAAGTACTAGTACCAGTAGTAGTATATCCCCAAGGCTTCAAGATGCCTACATGATCTTTGCTAAAGTTGCACAATCCCTACAAATATCTCTACGTAACTAGTGTTGTAATGGACGCATGCATCCATCATTCTATACTACTACCCCTGAATCTACGTAACTGCTGCTGTGATGGATGTCATTCTGTACTACTACCTGAATGGAAGAGGAACGACGACGAGGGAGGCGCGTACCTCGGTGCGTGACGCTATGCTCGGCGAGCGAGCGAGCGGAGAGGACGGCGCCAGAGAAGGCAGAGGTGGCCATGGTGCGGGCACGCTCCTGCGCGATCTGCCGCTCACACACCGCGCGCGCCGCCGCCATGTCCCGACGTAGATCCGCGGCCACGGGCTCTCCCGCCCCTTCGATTGCCTCAGAGACGGAGGACCGTGGCGGCGGCAGGGGCCTTCCTCTATCCTCCTGAGAGGCAGGGCGGCGTTGGTGCCCAGAGAATACGAGGAAGAGGGGCAGTGGCGGGAGGCGAGGATGGGTCCGGTGGTGGCGGGAGGCGGGGACGGGTCCGGCGGTGGCAGCGGCGGGGAGATGGGGATGAGGGAGGAGTGCGATGGGAGGAGGGGGTGATTGGATCTGATTTAGGGTTTGCGCTGTGGGTGGGGTTTCCCTTTTTCTTTTCTTTTTCTTCTTTTCTGTAGATAGATGGATGGATGGACATGGGATGGAGAGATGGATGGATGGATCGATGGATGGATGGATAGGCGCCATGTCATCGATCCGTGTGACAACTCATTCCACCGATGAGAATGGAGCACATGTAGGGTGCATTTGGATGCAAAGTATTTTTGCAGTTTTTTGGGAATACCGTGGTTTCAGAAAAATATCATGGTATCAAATACTTTAAGGTGTTTGGATGAAAGAAATACTGTAGTTTAAGATACTGTGGAATTTTCCATACCGTGGTTTTCTTGCAGTATCTAAAAAAGAGGTCCCGACCTCTTTTTTAAAAACTGAACCAAGCGAAAAGTACGTGCCTCCAACTCCTCGTCATTATCTGTTAATCATAGTGTAATTTTATCCTGATTATTAGGCATTTGTGGTTAGATGATTAACTTGTGTTCCGTTGGTCTCTCGAGTCCATGTTCTTCTGTCCGTCGTTGCCAGCGATTCCTCCATCCGATCAGGGTTCTAGCATGCATCTAGGGAGTCGCGCTAGCATCTAGAAGTGGCTGAGAGGACTTGGCTTGCCTGGCATGGGTGCATGCATCAGCTAGCTTAAGTGTAGCTGAGTTAGTTGTAGTCAGTCCAAAAATACAAGAAAACAACATTTGCCAAACGAATAGATGGTTTTCGCAAAACAGAGAAAAACCACAGTTGAGAAACTGGGGTATTGATTACCCTCGCGTTGAGAAACTAGGGTTTTGGATTACCACAGTTTTAAAAAGACAATGCTCCAAAACTAGGCCGTAATTGTAATTTTTCTTTTGTTTTTCTTCTACTTTATCACACAAAAAATTCAAAAAAAACCTCATATTGTGCACAAGAGTGCATATTGAAATGGCAAACAATGTTGCCTAAGGAAGTTTTCATATTTTTTGGACAAAAAACCATTTTTCATTTTTCGAGTGCCCAAAATGAGGTTTTTGTGAAGAACCTACCAAATAATTGTTACAAAATTGGACCAAATCAATTTTCTAAAATACTAGGCCATATTTGATGCACGATTGACTAAATTGTTGGGTGTGAAAAATCTTTATCCACCTCTCGTGAAAAAGACAAATTTCCAACGATTCAGCAGGAAGCGGGTCAAATTTGAACTGTAGTAGCAACATAGTTTGCTATTGCTACGTCTTCAGCTTGCGTTGGTTTTCCTTGAAGAGGAAAGGGTGATGCAGCAATACTAGCGTAAGTATTTCCCTTAGTTTTTGAGAACCAAGATATCAATCCAGTAGGAGGCTCCTCAAAAGTCCCACGCAACTACGCAAACAAACCAAGAACTCGCAACCAATGCAATAAAGGGGTTGTCAATCCCTTCACGGCCACTTGCGAAAGTGATATCTAATAGAGATAGTATGATAAGATAAATATATTTTTGGTATTTTATAATATAGAAGCAAAAAGTAAAGAAACAAATAAAAGCAGATTGGGAGCAAATATGATAAGAGATAGACCCGGGGGCCATAGGTTTCACTAGAGGCTTCTCTCAAGATAGCATAAGTATTACGGTGGGTGAACAAATTACTGTCGAGCAATTGATAGGAAAGTGAATAATTATGAGATTATCTAGGCATGATCATGTATATAGACATCACGTTCGCAACAAGTAGACCGACTCCTGCCTGCATCTACTACTATTACTCCACACATCGACCGACTCCTGCCTGCATCTAGAGTATTAAGTTCATAAAGAACAGAGTAATGCATTAAGCAAGATGACATGATGTAGAGGGATAAACTCAAGCAATATGATATAAACCCCATCTTTTTATCCTCGATGGCAACAACACAATACGTGCTTTGCTGCCCCTACACTACTAGGAAAAAGCCTACTAATGGCGCACTTGTTTTGCCTACTAATGGTGCATTACCAGTGCGCCATTAGTAGCACGCCACTAGTATTTTTTACTAATGGCGCACCACTGGTGCGCCATTAGTATATGGTATACTAATGGCGCACCAGGCAGTGCGCCATTAGTTTTGCCCACAGTGCGCCACTAGTGTCTTCTATACTAATGGCGCATCACATTGTAGTGCGCCATTAGTAACAATTTTTTAAATTTTTTTTCTTAATCTCAGGTCACAATTTCACCTATGAGATATCCAACACACATACATACAACAAGCATCCATATAACAATCCTAGCCAACACATAAGTTCCATCATATATACATACATAACCAACACACAAGTTCCATCATATATACATACATAGCCAACACATAGTTCCATCGTTACATATTACAAAAGTTACACATTGTTCATCCAACACCGTTATCCATCAATTCACAAAAGTTTCACATTGATACAAAATAAAAACACAAATGGAAAAGAAGCACTCCATCCACGCAAGCTCCCGTCAATTAAATCAAATCTGCAAAATGATAAACAAAAAGTTAGAAGAAGAAAAAGAAGAAGACTAGAAGAATACTAGAAGAAGAAGAACACTAGAAGAAGAATAAGAAGAGTTTTGGAAAAGAAGAAGAATAAGAAGAAGACTATAAGCTTATTATGTAAACTTGATCATTTTGTGCTAACATAAGTTATTTTGGAGCTAACCTATAGGAAACTAAGCATATAAGCTCTAAGTTAGTATATTAGAGCCAACTTAGGTAAAATGAAGCTAACCTATGTCATTTTGGAAAAGAAGAAGAATAAGAAAAAGACTATAAGCTTATTATGTAAACTTGATCATTTTGTGCTAACATAAGTTATTTTGGAGCTAACCTATAGGAAACTAAGCATATAAGCTCTTAGTTAGTATATTAGAGCCCACTTAGGTAAAATAAAGCTGACCTATGTCATTTTGGAAAAGAAGAAGAATAAGAAAAAGATTATAAGCTTATTATGTAAACTTGATCATTTTGTGCTAACATAAGTTATTTTGGAGCTAACCTATAGGAAACTAAGCATATAAGCTCTAAGTTAGTATATTAGAGCCAACTTAGGTAAAAATGAAGCTAACCTATAGGAAACTAAGCATATTAGAGATAACATAGGTAACTAAGTATATATATATATCATTTTGGATAGCTAACCTATAGGAGATCTGACATACCTGACAAAGTTCAGTTATCATGCATTGTTCTTCTCCTTCTTCTCCTTCCTCTCCCTGATGCGCCTAGAGCGGCGACGCGGTGGAGGCAGTGGAGGCAGTGGGATGTAGTCTTCTACCACAATTGGCGTGGTCATGTCGCCCAGCTGTGGGATCGTCGGCGCCACCACCGGTGCATGGTCATTGTCACGCACCACCACCATCGCGAGGCCACCTTCAGGCACGACCATCGCTAGGTCATCCTCAACCACCTCCATCTCTTGCCCATGGTCAGCCACCACCATCTCTTGCCCTTGGTCAGCCACCACCAGCGCTAGGTCATCCTCAGCCTGATGCCCATCGTCACCCTGCAGCTCCTCATCCTCACTCTGCTCCTCTTCTCCCGCACTCCAGCCCGGATCATCCTTCTTGTTGTCTATGCTGCTGCGAGAATCGCTGCTGCTTTCGCTACAGCCAGAATCACTGCTGCTTTCGCTACAGCCACAGTCGCTGCTGCTTTGGCTGTAGCCAGTGTTGCTGCTGCTGCTCCCATTACCTGTCCAAAATGCAACACTGACCGTTAACAATCGATGTGAGACAAAGCCAAATGTAGAGGAATAAGAAGAGGCAGAACGTACCGGCATCATCATCGGCAGTGTAGCGCATGCGACACATAGTCTTGTTGAACACCTTCACGATGAGCATGTTGGCGTCGTCGTCGTACCTAAAGAGAAGGAAGTACCCCAGCTGCAGGTCGTAGGCATGGTAGAACTTCTCCCACCCACGAGACAAGTACATGTGGCCCTTCTTGATCACCAACTGCACATCCCACTGCCTGCGAAACCCGCTGCCGGCCTGTCGCAGCTTCACATTATTTGGCGGATCTTCACCCATCAGCATGTTCATAGAACTGTCAGGCAGCCTCTGCAGTTTCAGACAATGAGTGATGTAGCAAACAACAGATATCATAATGAGATAGGTGAAGGGGAGATCTCTCGTTTTATATACCTGCGTCATGGATGATACTGAAGCCTCAAGTATGATAGTGAAGAACTCGGAAGCATCCAACTCGTACTGTGGTGTCGCAGATCGGCGGTGGCTGCTTCCCGCCATCTCTGATAAGCAGCAGAAGAGACCAATTAGTACCCTTACAACAGATCATAAAACATGCATGATAACAGGCATTAGTCGCAAGTACCCCATATGTCCTATTTTTAGCAAAGTAATGCTAAAATTCACGGAAAATTTTAGCATTACCTTTGCTGAAAATAGGACGTATGGAGTACCCGAATTTGCCGGAACGGAAGTTAATCGACATTCCGGCAAACTCAAGGGCCTCTCGGGGTACCTACAACATCATCACAAGTACAGCAGCAGCAGTGAATACAGGCATAACAACAGCAAAACTATATATTTTTATGCAGTAAACAAACGAACACTAAGAGTAGAATGTTCTTGCAACAAACATTATTGTGTGACATCGAAAGGCATCACTCTGCTTAAAGGGAAGGATGACTTAAGTGGCAGATGTATATGATTGCACCACTTGATCTGCACTTCTCTATATTATATGATGTACTGAAGAACTTGAGCAAAAAAAGATAAATAGGAACATATTTCTCACCTTGAAGGTGTTGCTGCTGCACTGTCTGAACTTCACTTCCTTTACCTCCTCGGAAACCTGAAATATGCAGATGTTAGAAAGGTTAATGAACCAACAGATGCCCTAATGGAAGTAATAACAACATGACAGCAAACAACCAACAAATTATCTTGCCCTCTACCTGCAAAATTAAGAACAGTTCAATCAGTTTCAGAGGAAATGTGCATCTTGGAATAAGATAACAGCTGATTTTGTCATGATCCTGCTACACCTCTATCATCAAACAGAGTCCATATTAAGAACATGTCAGTTTGAGAGAAAATGTGCATCTTGGAATAAGATAGCAACACATTTTGTCATGATCCTGCTACACCTCCCCATCAGCTTGTTGCTACTACATACATGATACATGATAGGTGTGTGCTCAAGAAAAATGGAGATAAAGACAAGTTGATAGGGCCACTTGGTCTGCCAGATGCTGAACTGAGTGTGACACTCTCTGAAGTTGAGTATACTAGTACAGTTAACACTAATTAATGGCGGTGCAGGTCAGACCAAAAGAAGAAGCGCGCAGCTGGCATCTAGTCATCATCCATATCCAACCCAACAAGCACAATGATCGGCACGGTCGATCAAACATGTCGCGTGGCTGATTCGCACCCGAAAGGCAATCAGCCGGGCCGGGTTAGTGGGATGATGCACCCGAAAGGCAACCATCCATGCTTTGCCCCTTGTAGCATGTTTTAAGATAAGAAAAGAAAGCAGTATACCCTCTAAAGAGCTAGTATTGGGCAGCAGTATGTAGCTAGTGTTGAGCTGGTTGTGAAACTGAAACTTGATTTGTGAAACTGAAACTACTATAATTTCTACTTAATTTCACTTAATGTCGTATGGTTCACCAGCAAAAACACCAGCAAAAACTAGCACGCAGCCTCCAAGTGACTTTGGCTCCAAGTGACTTTGGCTCAAATAAATACGTTGGGCCTCCAAGTGACTTTGGCTCAAATAAATACTTTTGAAAAACAGAGTGACACGGCACAAAGAGAACTACAGTATATCTTCACCATATAAGAAAATAGCATCATCATCTTAGCTTCACAACAAACAAGTAGTACAAATAGAAAGACTAAATAGAAAGACTGAATGAAAATGCATCATCATCTTACCTGGCTATTTACTGCTGCTGCTGCGGTGCAGGGGCGGAGGAAGGGGCGCCGCCGGTGGAGAGGGCGAGGCCGAGGACGGCGTGGGGCTTGAGGTCCTGCGGCCTGGTGAGGCCGACGAGGTGGTCGTCCCCGACGCCGGCGGAGCTAGGGTTCGGGGAGACGGCGGGCGGCGCTGAGGGGGCGGG
>NC_041383.1:819752601-819753152 GCF_002162155.2 Triticum dicoccoides | reverse complement strand
GCGCGCCCGTGCCGGAGGGCCGGCAGCGGTGGCGGCGGCTAGGAACCCTAGCTGTCGCGCTCGGGAGGGAGGGGCGCAGGCGGGGCCGCGGGGGAGGGGGACGGCGAGGGCGCGGGCGCGGGCGGAGGGGGGACGGTGAGGGAGGTGGTCGGCGGCGGAGGGTGGTCGGGTGCATGTACGGCCGGGGATGGCGGGTGAGGTAGGGGAGGGATTAGAGTGTGGATTGGGGATTGGGGATTTTAGTGTGGGGGAGGCTTAGCAATGGCGCACCACCCAGGGGTGCGCCATAAGTACATCCATAGCAATGGCACACCACCGGAGGGTGCGCCATAAGTAATTTAATTTAGCCCGACATATATACCACCTAACCCTATCTACAACAGAACCCACCCACTAGCCCGACTGGTCAGTACGTAGCACACACATCAGGAGGTCCTGGGTTTAAATATGTTCAAACTTGTTTAAATCATAACAGTAATATTTTTTTATACAAATAGTAATAATTATTTAGAAAATATGTTCAAATTTGTCAATTGAAAATATCATCAGCG
>NC_041383.1:819743634-819751281 GCF_002162155.2 Triticum dicoccoides | reverse complement strand
GGCGGTGGAGCGGGGGAGGGTGCGGGGGGAGGCCGGGTGCTCGTCGGCGGCGGTGGAGCGGGGGAGGGTTGTGGTGGGTCGTCGGTGGCGGTGGAGCTAGCGGGAGAGGGTGCGGGTGGGATCGAGATCGAGATCAAAAAGTGTCCATGAAAATATACACGGTGCGCCATTAGCAGTTTTGCAAAAAAGTAAAAAAAATTATATACTAATGGCGCACTGCTTAGAAGGTGCGCCATTACTTGGTAGAACTAGTAATGGCGCACTGCTTAGAAGGTGCGCCATTACTTGGTAGAACTAGTAATGGCGCACTTTGGCACCATGCGCCATTAGAGTGTATGGAAAAATGGAAAAAAATCATTACTAGTGGCGCACCGTGTGCCTGGTGCGCCATTAGTGTCTTCCACACTAATGGCGCACCTCCAACCGGTGCGCCATTAGTATATAGTAGTGGCGCACTACTTACCTGGTGCGCCATTAGTATCAATCCTATCTATAGCCCTTTTCCTAGTAGTGCTACTGTCAGTGGGAAAGGACACCGCAAGATTGAACCTAAAGCTAAGCACTTCTCCCATGGCAAGAAAGATCAATCTAGTAGGCCAAACCAAACTGATAATTCGAAGAGATTTGCAAAGATAACTCAATCATACATAAAGGAATTCAGAGAAGATTCAAATATTATTCATAGATAAACTTGATCATAAACGCACAATTCATCGGATCTCGACAAACACACCGCAAAAAGAGTTTACACCGAATAGATCTCCACAAGAGAGGGGGAGAACATTGTATTGAGATCCAAAAAGAGAGAAGAATCCATCTAGCTAATAACTATGGACCCGAACACAACTCATCGGAAGGGCTATGGTGTCGATGTATAAGCCCTCCGTGGTCGATTCCCCGTCCGGTAGAGTGCCGGCGTAGGCTCCAAGATGAGATCTCGCGGATACAGAAGGTTACGGCGGTGGAAATTGTGTTTTTTTGGCTCCCTGGATGTTTTTGGGGTACGTAGGCTTATATAGGAGGAAGAAGTACGTCGGTGGCTGCCCGAAGGGGCCCACGAGACAGGGGGTGTGGCCTATAGGTGGGGGGGAGCCCTCCTATCTCGTGGAGGCCTCGGCTGCTTCTTGACTTGCACTCCAAGTCCTCTGGATCACGTTCATTCCAAAAATCATGCTCCCGAAGGTTTCATTCTGTTTGGACTCCGTTTGTTATTCCTTTTCTTCGAAATAATGAAATAGGCAAAAAAACAGCAATACGGGTTGGGCCTCCGGATAGTAGGTTAGTCCCAAAAATGATATCAATGTGTAAAATAAAGCCCATAAACATCCAAAAGGGGTAATATAATAGCATGGAACAATAAAAAATTATAGATACGTTGGAGACGTATCAGCTATTTATTTTTCCCAAAAATCATTTTTAGGTACAAAAGTATCTATTTAATCGGAGAAATACCAAAAGTTTTCCAAGATTCAACCACTAGCTATGAACGGTCATGCCCACCGTTTTGACCGCATTTTGAAACGGCCATAAATAATTCAAAATAAATTCAAAAAATTGAAAAACCTTCGCATTGTGTCACTATATGTGTCTAAGTTACCAGGAAAAATAATAAACTTGTAATACGATAATTATTTTAAAAAAGTGTTCTCAGAAACGAGCTATCATGTGTGGAGATCAATGGCTTTCAACCCAAATGATAAATCTTATGGCCACATTCATGTCATAGTTTGTTCAAATGATCTCATATTTTGCACAAGGCTGCATATTGGAATGGCAAACAATGTTGCCTAAGGGAGTTTTCATTTTCTTTGGACGAAAAAAATCATTTTCCATTTTCGACTGCCCCAAATGAGGTTTTTTTTGTGAAGAACCTAGCAAATAATTATTGTAAAATTGGACCAAATAATTTTTATAAAATACTAGGACATATTTAATGCACAATTGACCAAATGGTTGGGTGTAAAAAGTTTTGATCCACCTCTGGTGAAAAATATAAATTTCCGCTGATTCAGTTGGAAGCAAGTCAAATTTGAACTACGGCTGCCTCATAGTTTGCTATTTATTTTTTCCAAAAATCATTTCTAGGTACAAAAGTACCTATTTAATCAGAGAAACACCAAAAAAATTCCAAGATTCAACCACTAGCTAGGAATGGTCATCCCCGTAGTTTTGACCGCATTTTGAAACGGGCATAAAAAAATCGAAAAAATTTAAAAAATTGGAAAACCTTCGCATTGTGTCATCATATGTGACCAAGTTTCCAGGAAAAAGAATAAACTTGTAATACGAAAATTATTTTTAAAAAGTGTTCTCAGAAATGAGCTATCATTCGTGAAGATTCATGGCTTTCAAGCCAAATGATCAATCTTATGGCCACATTCATGGCATAGTTTGTTCAAATGATCTCATATTGTGCAGAAGGGTGCATCTTGGAATTCCAAACAATGTTGCCTAAGGGAGTTTTCATTTTCTTTGCACGGAAAATTCATTTTCCATTTTTCGAGTGCTTGAAATGAGTTTTTTTTTGGGAAGGACCTACCATACATTTTTTGCAAAGTTGGACCAAATCAATTTTATAAAATACTAGGACATATTTAGTACACAATTGACAAAATTGTTGGGTGTCAAAAGTTTTGATCCACCTCTGGTGAAAAAGACAAATTCCAGTCGATTCAGTAGGAAGCGGGTCAAATTTGAACTGCAGCTGCCTCATAGTTTGCTATTTATTTTTTCCAAAAATCATTTCTAGTTACATAAGTACCTATTTAATTAGAAATACATGGTTTGGTGGCGATACGTCGAGGTTTGGACGGTGGCCGAGGGCCCCAACTCTAGAGCGCGTAAACTCACATGCCCGCCGCGAGGTCACTGCGTGACCGTGGCGTTGCCGTGTGTTCTGGGCGGCCTAGGCATGTCTAGTGGGTTGGGCACTCCCCAGGTAGGTCATAGGAAGAAAATCACAACATAAGATTCTCACGTGGAGACCGATCGATGCTCAAACATGAATAAGCAGCCAAGTGTTTGATTAGCGGTACGGGAAATGCACATGGCTAATGGGCGTGAGTTTTGGCTGAGGATGATCAGTTACTAAGAAGACCGTCTTCACAAATTTTCAGCTCAAAAGGAGGAGCCTAGGTGGTACTTGCCTTGAAAAGTACCACACTGGACATAAATACGAATGTTGAAGCTGGGCTCAAAATAATGAATGGATTGAGCTGGCATTTGGTGGAGGATGGTTCACTACTAGGAAAAAGCCTACTAATGGCGCACTGGTTTTGCCTACTAATGGCGCATTACCAGTGCGCCATTAGTAGCACGCCACTAGTATTTTTTACTAATGGCGCACCACTGGTGCGCCATTAGTATATGGTATACTAATGGCGCATCAGGCAGTGCGCTATTAGTTTTTCCCACAGTGCGCCACTAGTGTCTTCTATTCTAATGGCGCATCACATTGTAGTGCGCCATTAGTAACAATTTTTTAAATTTTTTTTCTTAATCTCAGGTCACTATTTCACCTATGAGATATCCAACACATATATATATACAACAAGCATCCATATAACAATCATAGTCAACACACAAGTTCCATCATATATACATACATAACGAACAACAAGTTCCATCATATATACATACATAGCCAACACATAGTTCCATCGTTACATATTACAAAAGTTTCACATTGTTCATCCAACACCGTTATCCATCAATTCACAAAAGTTTCACATTGATACAAAATAAAAACACAAATGGAAAAGAAGCACTCCATCCGCGCAAGCTTCCGTCAATGAAATCAAATCTGCAATATGATAAACAAGAAGTTAGAAGAAGAAAAAGAAGAAGACTAGAAGAATACTAGAAGAAGAAGAACACTAGAAGAAGAATAAGAAGAGTTTTGGAAAAGAAGAAGAATAAGAAGAAGACTATAAGCTTATTATGTAAACTTGATCATTTTGTGCTAACATAAGTTATTTTGGAGCTAACCTATAGGAAACTAAGCATATAAGCTCTCAGTTAGTATATTAGAGCCAACTTAGGTAAAATGAAGCTAACCTATGTCATTTTGGAAAAGAAGAAGAATAAGAAAAAGACTATAAGCTTATTATGTAAACTTGATCATTTTGTGCTAACATAAGTTATTTTGGAGCTAACCTATAGGAAACTAAGCATATAAGCTCTTAGTTATTATATTAGAGCCAACTTAGGTAAAATGAAGCTAACCTATGTCATTTTGGAAAAGAAGAAGAATAAGAAAAAGATTATAAGCTTATTATGTAAACTTGATCATTTTGTGCTAACATAAGTTATTTGGAGCTAACCTATAGGAAACTAAGCATATAAGCTCTAAGTTAGTATATTAGAGCCAACTTAGGTAAAAATGAAGCTAACCTATAGGAAACTAAGCATATTAGAGATAACATAGGTAACTAAGTATATATATATCATTTTGGATAGCTAACCTATAGGAGATCTGACATACCTGACAAAGTTCAGTTCTCATGCATTGTTCTTCTCCTTCTTCTCCTTCCTCTCCCTGATGCGCCTAGAGCGGCGAGGCGGTGGAGGCAGTGGGATGTAGTCTTCTACCACAATTGGCATGGTCATGTCGCCCAGCTGTGGGATCGCCGGCGCCACCATCGGTGTGTGGTCATTGTCAGGCACCACCACCATCGCGAGGCCACCTTCAGGCACGACCATCGCTAGGTCATCCTCAGCCATCTCCATCTCTTTCCCATGGTCAGCCACCACCATCTCTTGCCCTTGGTCAGCCACCACCAGCGCTAGGTCATCCTCAGCCTGATGCCCATCGTCATCCTGCAGCTCCTCATCCTCACTCTTCTCCTCTTCTCCCGCACTCCAGTCCGGATCATCCTTCTTGTTGTCTATGCTGCTGCTAGAATCGCTGCTGCTTTCTCTACAGCCAGAATCTCTGCTGCTTTCGCTACAGCCATAGTCGCTGCTGCTTTGGCTGTAGCTAGTGTCGCTGCTGCTGCTCCCATTACCTATCCAAAATGCAACAATGACCGTTAACAATCGATGTGAGACAAAGCCAAATGTAGAGGAATAAGAAGAGGCAGAACGTACCGGCATCATCATCGGCAGCGTAGCGCATGCGACACATAGTCTTGTTGAACACCTTCACGATGAGCATGTTGGCGTCGTCGTCATACCTGAAGAGAAGGAAGTACCCCAGCTGCAGGTCGTAGGCACGGTGGAACTTCTCCCACCCACGAGACAAGTACATGTGGCCCTTCTTGATCACCAACTGCACATCCCACTGCCTGCGAAACCCGCTGCGGCCTGTCGCAGCTTCACATTATTTGGCGGATCTTCACCCATCAGCATGTTCATAAAACTGTCAGGCAGCCTCTGCAGTTTGGGACAATGAGTGATGTAGCAAACAACAGATATCATAATGAGATGGGTGAAGGGGAGATCTCTCGTTTTATATACCTGCGTCATGGATGATACTAAAGCCTCAAGTATGATAGTGAAGAACTCGGAAGCATCCAACTTGTATTGCGGTGTCGTAGATCGGCGGTGGCTGCTTCCCGCCATCTCTGATAAGCAGCAGAAGAGACCAATTAGTACCCTTACAACAGATCATAAAACATGCATGATAACAGGCATTAGTCGCAAGTACCCCATATGTCCTATTTTTAGCAAAGTAATGCTAAAATTCACGGAAAATTTCAGCATTACCTTTGCTAAAAATAGGACATATGGAGTACCCGAATTTGCCGGAATGGAAGTTAATCGACATTCCGGCAAACTCAAGGGCCTCTCGGGGTACCTACAACATCATCACAAGTACAGCAACAGCAGCAGTGAATACAGGCATAACAGCAGCAAAACTATATATTTTTATGCAGTAAACAAACGAACACTAAGAGTAGAATGTTCTTGCAACAAACATTATTGTGTGACATCGAAAGGCATCACTCTGCTTAAAGGGAAGGATGACTTAAGTGGCAGATGTATATGATTGCACCACTTGATCTGCACTTCTCTATATTATGTGATGTACTGAAGAACTTGAGCAAAAAAAGATATATAGGAACATATTTCTCACCTTGAAGGTGTTGCTGCTGCTGCACTGTCTGAACTTCATTTCCTTTACCTCCTCGGAAACCTGAAATATGCAGATGTTAGAAAGGTTAATGAACCAACAGATGCCCTAATGGAAGTAATAACAACATGACAGCAAATAACCCACAAATTATCTTGCCCTCTACCTGCAAAATTAAGAATAGTTCAGTCAGTTTCAGAGGAAATGTGCATCTTGGAATAAGATAACAGCTGATTTTGTCATGATCCTGCTACACCTCTATCATCAAACAGAGTCCATATTAAGAACATGTTAGTTTGAGAGAAAATGTGCATCTTGGAATAAGATAGCAGCACATTTTGTCATGATCCTGCTACACCTCCCCATCAGCTTGTTGCTACTACATACATGATACATGATAGGTGTGTGCTCAAGAAAAATGGAGATAAAGACAAGTTGATAGTGCCACTTGGTCTGCCAGATGCTGAACTAAGTGTGACACTCTCTGAAGTTGATTATACTAGTACAGTTAACACTAATTAATGGCGGTGCAGGTCAGACCAGAAGAAGAAGCACGCAGCTGGCATCTAGTCATCATCCATATCCAACCCAGCAAGCACAAGGATCGGCACGGTCGATCAAACATGTCGCGTGGCTGATTTGCACCCGAAAGGCAATTAGCCGGGCCGGGTTAGTGGGATGATGCACCCGAAAGGCATATATAGGCACACCGCATACGGTTCAACCACTCGATGGTCTTAGACATGAATGTATTATTACCTATCATCTTGGGTGCTTTCTTCTATCTTGTTAAAATAAATCTCCTACCAGATAATAGTTTCAAGTATTTGGCTGTTTACTGCTATTTACTTCAGTTAAGTTGTCATACAAGTTTCCATTCCTCTTTTAGTCTCATATTTGATTTCGCTGGACTACCATCTTCATCACAATAATATAGCCGCTCATTAAGAAGACAAGACCACTAGATAGACTAGGTATGGAAATTTGGGAACAAATAATATAATTTAAGCTATTTCATTCTACGGCCTATATATGTCCTAAACTGTTATGTACTTGTGTATGTATAAGCATGATGTGCACTAGTTGACTTTGCTCCAATATGATAGTTTACTGTAACTGTACTGTTCTTGTCACTCTCAAATGCATAGCCTACAGTCCAATCACACTTCATTCATTTATGAAATCAGAATTAGTTTGTTACAGTGTTGAAACAATCAGGGGCAACAAGGGTAGAAGTTGAGTTTCATTCTTCCTTTTACATTGTAAAAGGATTCTAAGAATACTAATGTTGCATAGTGAGCACTAGGCTCAACCTCAATCCCTATGCTTAGCATGGTCAACTTTACCTACTGAATGAAAATGCATCATCATCTTACCTGGTTGTTTACTTCTGCTGCTGCGCTGCAGGGGCGGAGGAAGGGGCACCGCCGGTGGAGAGGGCGAGGCCGAGGACGGCGTGGGGCTTGAGGGCCTGTGGCCTGGTGAGGCCGACGAGGTGGTCGTCCCCGACGCCGGTGGAGCTAGGGTTCGGGGAGACGGCGGGCGGCGCTGAGGGGACGGGGCGGTTGAGAGGG
>NC_041383.1:819742778-819743547 GCF_002162155.2 Triticum dicoccoides | reverse complement strand
CGGAGGAAGGGGCGCCGCCGGTGGAGAGGGCGAGGCCGAGGACGGCGTGGGGCTTGAGGGCCGGCGGCCTGGTGAGGCCGACGAGGTGGTCGTCCCCGACGCCGGCGGAGCTAGGGTTCGGGGACACAGCGGGCGGCGCTGAGGGGACGGGGCGATGGAGAGGGGGTAGGGGGGAGGTCGCGGGAGAAGAGAGGAGGAGGCGGGCGGGGGCGCAGCTTCGGGGCTGGAGGGGCCTGTACCGGAGGCGGGGCAGCGGAGGTTTCGGCCGGCTGGGCTAGTAATTGGAGTTTCAGACAAGTTGGGGAGGTAGTTTGTAGGCAATATCCTTGGGGTTTGCTTGATGAAGTGGTATAGAAATACTCTGATGGGGAAAAGAAATGGGTGACAGTTAGTAATGATGAAGAGCTGCTACCATGTTTGCTAGGCATAATGAGAAAGAGAATTTTCATGTGAGGATGCAAATTGATGTGCTTAAGCAGGCATTTGGACCTAGGATGGCGGGTGCAACATCTCGGGGAGAACCAAGTCGTCATAATGGCATCTCTAGCCAAAACAGTTCAGTTAGTGCACGACGACGTGGTGGCTCGAGAAGCGTGGGCACCGGCAGTAGGGTCCCCCTTGAAGTGGAGCCTGATGAATACAATTCTGGGGTTGATGAAGAGAAGCTATATTCTGATGTTATTCAGAATTTACGATGGGCACCTCGGGCTGAAAACCAAGATGAGGCTCACAATACAGTCCATGTGGATGATGACGTGGTGGATGAGGA
>NC_041383.1:819729408-819742760 GCF_002162155.2 Triticum dicoccoides | reverse complement strand
GGGGGGGCCGGGTGCTCGGCGGCGGCGGTGGAGCGGGGGAGGGTTGCGGTGGGTCGTCGGCGGCGGTGGAGCTAGCGGGAGAGGGTGCGGGTGGGATCGAGATCGAGATCAAAAAGTGTCCATGAAAATATACACGGTGCGCCATTAGCAGTTTTGCAAAAGAGTAAAAAAAATTATATACTAATGGCGCACTACTTACAAGGTGCGCCATTACTTGGTAGAACTAGTAATGGCGCACTTTGGCACCCTGCGCCATTAGAGTGTATGGAAAAATGGGAAAAAAATCAATACTAGTGGCGCACCGTGTGCCTGGTGTGCCATTAGTGTCTTCCACAGTAATGGCGCACCTCCAACCGGTGCGCCATTAGTATATAGTAGTGGCGCACTACTTACCTGGTGCGCCATTAGTATCAATCCTATCTATAGCCCTTTTCCTAGTAGTGGTTATTTGGGCATAGGAAAGCTCTGTAGAAAATGGATACTATTTGGACATGCCAAAGTGGTACTTCCTTCACAAAGTGTTTTTCTGAATAAAAAAGGAAAATGAATATTTTTTTGAATTATTTTTGAACTAGGCAAGGAAGGTTTTTTACATATTTGACTAATATATGACCCAAAGAATTTGTGAGATTTTTTTGGCAATTTTGGGAATGACAGAAATATAGGTTGCTTCACAACCTAGGGCAAAAACTGCCACATGGACATGACACATAGGCAAACCTGATGAGGTGGCGACTAGTCATAGCAACCCAACACAATTTACAAGATTATGACCATCTATATTGGTCATGATCAGCTAGAAATAAGGCAGCGAACCAGTGCTATCTGGTTTATGACCATTTCGTGTAAGGAAATTATGACCTTTTTCTGATCAAAATGGTCGTTATAGTTTAGGGTTTGGAGCCCCCCGAACAGCTTTTGACCAATTGGTCTGAAATGGTCATAGATCTTTGACCAATTCCTCCAGGGTCACTGACAGAAGGTCACTAGTTGACATATTTCTTGTAGTGGCAGCAAAGTAACGTAAGTATTTCCCTCAGTTTTTGAGAACCAAGGTATCAATCCAGTAGGAGGCTCCTCAAAAGTCCCTCGTACCTACACAAACAAACAAGAACCTTGCAACCAACGTGATAAAGGGGTTGTCAATCCCTTCACGGTAACTTGCGAAAGTGAGATCTGATAGAGATAATAAGATAAGATAAATATTTTTGGTATTTTTATTATATAGATTGGAAAGTAAAAGATGCAAATAAAATTAGATGGGAAACTTACATGATAAAAGATAGACCCGGGGGCCATAGGTTTCACTAGTGGCTTCTCTCAAGATAGCATAAGTATTATGGTGGGTGAACAAATTACTGTCGAGCAATTGTTAGAAAAGTGCATAGTTATGAGATTATCTAGGAATGATCAAGTATATAGGCATCATGTTCGAAACAAGTAGATCGAAATGATTCTGCATCTACTACTATTACTCCACACAACGACCGACTCCTACCTGCATCTAGAGTATTAAGTTCATGAAGAACAGAGTAACGCATTAAGAAAGATGACATGATGTAGAGGGATGAACTCAAGCAATATGATATAAACCCCATCTTTTTATCCTCGATGGCAACAATACAATACGTGCCTTGCTGCCCCTGCTGTCACTGGGAAAGGACACCGCAAGATTGAACCCAAAGCTAAGCACTTCTCCTATTGCAAGAAAGATCAATTTAGTAGGCCAAACCAAACTGATAATTCGAAGAGACTTGCAAATATAACCAATCACACCTAAAAGAATTCAGAGGAGATTCAAATATTTCTCATAGATAAACTTGATCTTAAACGCACAATTCATCAGATCACGACAAACACACCTCAAAAAGAGTTACATTGAATAGATATCCAAGAAGATCGAGGAGAACTTTCTATTGAGATTCAAAGAGAGAGAAGAAGCCATCTAGCTAATAACTATGGACCCGAAGCACTAGTAGATAAAGGGGCTTTTGTCCCGGTTGGTAAGGCCCTTTAGTCCCAGTTTTTGAACCGGGACTAAAGGGTGGTTACTAATGCCTCTCCCCTTTAGTCCCGGTTCTTAAACGAACCGGGACTAAAGACCGCGGCCACGTGGACCTCCACCTTTAGTCCCGGTTGGTGTTGGTAACACCAACCGGGACTAAAGGAAATTTTATGATTTTTTTTTGAAAATTCTTTTTGAATTTTTTTTTATTTTCAAATTTCTGAATTATTTTAACCTCTAATCTCTAATCACCACCCCTCATCACTGCTCAATTTATCCTCTAATCTCTAATCACCCCTCATCATTCCAAATCATCTAACTTCCCGAACGGTCACCCATCCTCCCACTCCCCCAGCCTGAGCACGCTTAACTTCCAGGTTCTATTCTCCCACGTTTCCAAGTCTGCACTTGTTGTTTTCCTGATAATAGTAAGATGCCAATCCTATTAACCTTCAGGAATTTTGCTTGAGCATGAAGTGACACATTTCACTGTTTGAGTTTGAAACTATTGTTTTAAAAAACAATAATTATTTAGTAACACTAATTTCTTGAATAATTAGTTTGACCATTGTTTGACCACAGGTTGACCATTGTTTGACCACAGTTTGACCAGATTTGACCAAAATTCAAAATAACTGAAATAATTATTTAGTAACACTAATATTGTAGAATAATTAGTTTGACCATTATTTGACCACAGTTTGAAATTTTTTCGATTTTTTCCACTCTAGATCTAAAAAGGCCCGTAACTTTTTTTTTGTTAGGTTTTTGAGGATTTTGAAAATGTTTAACGGGGTTCCCCCAGTTAAATTTGGATGTAGCTTTTCGAGTAGATAATTTTTCATATAAAAAACTTTTTCATCTGAGTTCGTATGCAAAAGTTATGCCCATTTTACTAAATTCTAGAGAGATTTTTCAAATAAAGTCAAAATTCATATTTGTAAATTTTCCCAACAACTAGACCATATATCACATGGGAAACTTATTTTCTTTTATTTTTTTGACATTTTCATCATTTTCTTTTATTTTTATAAAAACTAAAAAGGCGATCCACAGGGGGGGTGGAGTTTGAAAATGGGACCTTTAGTACCGGTTCGTGCCATGAACCGGTACTAATGCCTCAAACCCCATTAGTACCGGTTCGTGGCACAAACCGGGACTAAAGGTCTAACCCTTTAGTCCCGGTTGGTGCCACAAACCGGGACTAATGGGCATCGCACCCTTTAGTCCCGGTTCGTGGCACCAACCGGGACTAAAAGGTCCAGACGAACCGGGACAAATGGCCCACGTGGCCCCTGGGCGCATGAACTGTGACTAATGCCCCCATTAGTCCCGGTTTTAGATTGAACCGGGACTAATGGGCTAACTCGATGTGGACCAAAGCCCTCTTTTCTACTAGTGAAGGTCTATGGTCAACTACTCACAACTCAACGGAAAGGCCTTGGAGATCATGTAGAGGACTCCATAGTTGGTTCCCCCTCCGACGAAGCGCCGACGAAGGCTCCAAGATGGGATCTCATGGATACAGAAGGTTGCAGCGGTGGAAATAGTTTTTCGTGGTGCTCCTGGGTGTTTTCGGGGTACGTGGATATATATAGGCGAAGGAGGTAGGTCAAGGGAGGCACCAGGGGCCCACGAGGGTGGGGGGCGCGCCTGCCCCCCTAGGGCGCGCCAGGAACCCTCAAGGCCGCCTCGTTTACCTCTTGACGTCCACTCCAAGTCTCCTGGATTGTGTTTGTTCCAAAAAGATCGCTCCCAAAGGTTTCATTCTGTTTCGACTCCGTTTGATATTCCTTTCCTTCAAAACACTGAAATAGGCAAAAAAAACAATTCGGGTTGGGCCTCCGGTTAGTAGGTTAGTCGCAAAAATGATATAAAAGTGTAGAGTAAAGCCCATAAACATCCAAAACGGGTAATATAATAGCATGGAACAATAAAAAATTATAGATATGTTGGAGACATATCAAGCATCCCAAAGCTTAATTCCTGCTCGTCCTCGAGTAGGTAAATGATAAAAACAGAATTTTTGATGTGGAATGCTACCTAGCATAATTCTCAATGTAATTTTCTTTATTGTGGCATGATTTTTCAGATCCAAATGATTCAAGATAAAAGGTTATAAAACATAAAAATAGTAATAGTTCAAGCATACTAACAAATAATCATGTCTTATCAAAATAGCATAGCCAAAGAAAGCTAATCCCTATAAAATCATATAGTTAGGCCATGCTTCATTTTCATCACACAAAATACTCCCCGTCATGCACAACCCCAGTTTCAGCCAAGCAATTTCTTCATACTTTTTAACGCGCTTCAGCTTTTTCAACTCTTACGCAATACATGAGCGCAAGCCATGGACATAGCACTATATGTGTAATATGGTGATGGTTGTGAAGACAAAAAGGGAGAAGATAGTCTCACGTCAACTAGGCATATCAACAGGCTATGGAGATGCCCATAAATTGATATCAATGTGAGTGAGTAGGAATTGCCATGCTATGGATGCACTAGAGCTATAAATATATGAAAGCTCAACAAAAGAAACTAATGGGTGTGCGTCCAACTTGCTTGCTCATGAAGACCTAGGGCATTTTGAGGAAGCCCATCATTGGAATATACAAGCAAGTTCTATAATGAAAAATTCCCACTAGTATATGAAAGTGACAACATAAGAGACTCTCTATCATGAAGATCATAGTGCTACTTTGAAGCACAAGTGTGAAAAAAAAGATAGCAGTATTGTCCCTTCTCTCTTTTCTCTCATTTTTTTATTTGGTGGGCTTCTTTGGCCTCTTTATATATATATATATATATATATATATATATATATATATATATATATATATATATATATATATATATATATATATATATATATGGGCTTCTTTGGCCTGTTTTATTTTTGTAAAGTTCGAAGTCGCATCCCGACATGTGGGGGAATCATAGTCTTCATCATCCTTTCCTCACTTGGGACAATGCTTTAATAAAGATCATCACACTTTAATTGATTTACAACTCAAGAATTACAACTCAATACTTAGAGCAAAATATGACTCTATGTGAATGCCTCCGGCGGTGTACCTGGATATGCAATGAACCAAGAGTGACACGTATAAAAATTATGCAGGTGGCCTTGCCACAAATACGATGTCAACTACATGATCATGCAAAGAGCAATATGACAATGATGGGGCATGTCATAATAAACGGAACGGTGGAAAGTTGCATGGTAATATTTCTTGGAATGGCTATGGAAATGCCATGATAGGTAGGTATGGTGGCTGTTTTGAGGAAGGTAAATAATGGGTGCATGATACCGGCGAAAGTTGCGTGGCATAATAAAGGCTAGCAATGTGGAAGGGTGAGTGTGCGTATAATCCATGGACTCACAATAGTCATAAAGAACTCATATACTTATTGCAAAAGTCTACTTTCCCTCGAAGCAAAGTACTACTACGCATGCTCCTAGGGGAAGGGTTGGTAGGAGTTAACCATCGCGCGACCCCGACCTCCACACATAAGGAAGACAATTAAAACAGCACCCCATGCAACACATTTTTCACACAACTTTTACCATACGTGCATGCTACGGGACTTTCCAACTTCAACACAAGTATTTCTCAATTTCATAATTACCCAACTAGCGTGACTCTAACATTACCACCTTTATATCTCAAAACAATTATCAAGCATCGAATTGATCATAGTGTTTAATGCACTTTCTTTGATAGTTTTTATTATACCCAACTTGGATGCTCATCATTCTAGGACCAATTTTATAACCATAGCAAATACCATGCTGTTCTAAAAGACTCTCAAAATAATATAAGTGAATCATGAGAGACCAATAATTTCTACAAAATCAAGCCACCGCCGTGCTCTAAAAAGTATAAGTGAAGCACATAGAGCAAAACTATCTAGCTCAAAAGATATAAGTGAAGCACATAGAGTATTCTAATAAATTCCAAATCATGTGTGTACAGCAAGGATGATTGTGGTAAACTAAAAATCAAAGACTCATATCATACAAGACGCTTCAAGCAAAACACATATCATGTGGCGAATAAAAATACAGCTCCAAGTAAAGTTACCGATAGACGAAGACGAAAGAGGGGATGCCTTCCGGGGTATCCCCAAGCTAAGGCTTTTGGTTGTCCTTGAATATCTTGGGGTACCATGGGCATCCCAAAGCTTAGGCTCTTGCCACTCCTTATTCCATAGTCCATCAAATCTTTACCCAAAACATGAAAACTTCACAACACAAAACTCAACAGGAAATCTCATAAGCTCTGTTAGTGCAAAAAAGAAAAACCACCACATAAGGTACTGTAATGACCTCATTATTTATTTTGTATTTTTGTTAAACCTACTGTATTCCAACTTCTCGATGGTTCATACCCCCCGATACTAGCCATAGATGCATCAAAATAAGCAAACAACACACGAAAAACTGAATCTGTCAAAAACAGAACAGTCTGTAGCAATCTGTAACTTTGGAATACTTCTGGAACTCTAAAACTCCTACCAAAATAGGAAGTCCTGGAAAATTAGTCTATTGATCTGCTGCAAAAAGAATCAACGCAAAATCACGTTTCTGTGATTTATTAGAATAATTCTCGTGCGCGCAAAAGTTTCTGTTTTTCAGCAGAATCAAACACTAATTAAAACACTAAACCACATATAAACAGAAGCTAGATGAATTATTTATTACTAAATAGAAGCAAAAAAGCAAGGAACAAAAAAAAATTGGGTTGCCTCCCAACAAGCGTTATCGTTTAACGCCTCTGGCTAGGCATAAAAGCGAGAATAGATCTAAGTATTGCCATCTTTGGCATTCAATTCATAGATAGAACACTTATAACCCTTAGGAATTTGTTTCTTAATGATTAAACTCCTTGGCAAGAAATCAAGAGATTCCTTTGTAGCAAAAGGTTCCTTAATGAAAGCGAGAAAATTGGGATGAACACTTATTGATTTGAGATCCGCATTTTCCTTACTAGAGGATTCGCCCTTATATATTTTTAGGAACATACATAAGTTTGGCAATTTTCGTAGGAGGAGTTGGAGTATTTTTCATGGATGAAAAGGCAGACCCTAAGTTGGTAATATTTTTGGTAGAGATAATAAGATAACATAAATATTTTTGGTATTTTATTATATAGATTGGAAAGTAAAAGATGCAAATAAAAGTAGATGGGAAACTTATATGATAAATGATAGACCCGGGGACCATAGGTTTCACTAGTGCCTTCTCTCAAGATAGCATAAGTATTACGGTGGGTGAACAAATTACTATCGAGCAATTGATAGAAAAGTGCAAAGTTATGAGATTATCTAGGCATGATAATGTATATAGGCATCACGTCCGCAACAAGTAGATCGAAACAATTCTGCATCTACTACTATTACTCCACACATCGACCGACTCATGTCTGCATCTAGAGTATTAAGTTCATGAAGAACAGAGTAACGCATTAATAAAGATGACATGATGTAGAGGGATAAACTTAAGCAATATGATATAAACCCCATCTTTTTATCCTCCATGGCAACAATACAATACGTGCCTTGCTGCCCCTGCTGTCACTGGGAAAGAACACCGCAAGATTGAACCCAAAGCTAAGCACTTCTCCTATTGCAAGAAAGATCACTCTAGTAGGCCAAACCAAACTAATAATTCGAAGAGACTTACAAAGATAACCAATCACACATAAAAGAATTTAGAGGAGATTCAAATATTTCTCATAGATAAACTTGATTATAAACCCACAATTCATCGGATCTCGACAAACACACCGCAAAAAGAGTTAAATCGAACAAGGAGAACTTTGTATTGAGATTCAAAGAGAGAGAAGAAGCCATCTAGCTAATTACTATGGACCTGAAGGTCTGTGGTAAACTACTCACAACTCATCGGAGAGGCCTTGGAGATGATGTAGAGGCCCTCCATGGTCGGTTCCCCATCCGGTGCAGCACCGGCGAAGGCCCCAAGATGGGATCTCACGGATACAGAAGGTTGCGGTGGTGGAAATAGTTTTTCGTGGTCGTCCTGGATGTTTTCAAGGTACGTGGATATATATAAGCGAGGGAGGTAGGTCAGGGGAGGCACGAGGGGCCCATGAGGATGGGGGCGCGCCTGCCCCCCTAGGGCGCGCCGGGCACCCTCGTGGCCGTCTCGTTTACTTCTTGACGTCCACTTGAAGTCTCCTGGATTGCGTTTGCTCCAAAAAGATCGCTCCCGAGGGTTTCATTCCGTTTGAACTCCGTTTGATATTCCTGTGCTTCGAAACACTGAAATAGGCAAAAAAACAGCAATTCGGGTTGGGCCTCTGGTTAGTAGGTTAGTCCCAAAAATGATATAAAAGTGTAGAGTAAAGCCCATAAACATCCAAAACGGGTAATATAATAGCATGGAACAATAAAAAATTATAGATCCGCCCCGCCGTAGCAGAATCCGCCACCGTCGGGATCTTCCAACCGGCCCCTCCCCCCAGGACGCCGCTTGCCGTCATCACCTCCTTGGCCAACCAACCACTTCCCACATTGGTCAAAACCGGGCCGGCCCCCATAACACCGACAACCGCTGCAGCCCACCGAGTCGTCGGGCACCGAGCACCTAGCCCCGACCTCCGGGCCACCGTGGCCGCCTCCACCGCAGAGAGAATCAGGGGCGGTCGCCCCGATGCCTTGCCTCGTCGAACATGCTACGCCATCAATGACTAGCCACGACGCCGCGACCAGCGAGAGAGACCCACCGCCACCAGTCGTCGTGTGGGCTTTGCCCGACGGCAACAAGGTCTAGCAGGGGAGGGGGTGGGGGTGTGATGGTGGCAATACGGTTTGCTCGAGCCACTCCTTTGTGGAGCGATGCAAGCGACGGGTGTTTTCGGAATCGAAGTCATCCTAGATATTGCGGAAAAGCATTCGATCTAAGCTAAACCTGGGATCGACGAAGAGTAGATTATTAGATTTGTTCCTCCCAACATGTTATGAGCCAAAGTCAAGGGAAGGCATACAAACATTATTTATTCACGAGTATAGGTAACTGCACCTCACATCTCGGTACAATGGAACGTGTAACCTGCCTGCTGTCCAAGACAACCACTGAATTTTCTATAATTCATAGCGCCTAACAGAACGGAGCAATGCTACATCTACGTAAAAGTTCCTATGTAAGTTACCAAGAAGCTGACTTGGTCTGTTTTGGTTGGACTGAAGAAAAAGCCCAGGCCCACCCGCTGAAATCAGGGGGGCATGATTGTTGGTTAAGGAAAATCACGTAACATTACATTACAGCTTTCGTAGGTCTAGTATTATTGAACAGAATGTAGCAGCAAGGGACAACCCACCCATACAGACAGCCTACGGAATACTGAAGCAGCTCTGAAATTTGATCCACAACCCATCAAACTCGTCAATAGTTATGAACAAGTAGTGGAGTAGCTACACAATATCATGTAAAATGGCTTGTTCGTTGCCTGAGTATATGGTTGGTCCCTCCTCGTTTCTCTGGGCTTGGAATCGGCATAGACGGAGTTACCTAACCAACAACCCTAACCCGAAACACCACCAAATGAAAAAGACACATTTGTACAAAAATGAACACAAAGACATTTTTTTGTAGGATATTTTCTCCTTGGCTAAGAGTTGTATTGGCTGATCATCCTATCTCAAGAAACCTCGTTGATAGTTGCAAATGACACTTCCTTTTCTCACAAAGAATTCGATGCTCTAATGGTGTGCTCATATAGTACGTGAATATGGTTAAACCCAGTTTTTATAATGATAAACCAGCGTTGTACAGCCCACCCCTAGTACCCAAAAAATTGAAGATAGCTTCGAACTAAACAACTACTAACGCCAGGCCTTATTGTCGTCGTCTAAAACAGCAAAACGATATGTATGATGCTCTGACACCCGCAAGTAGCTGTGTAATACGACAGGTAATTGATAGGATCAATATATGCTCGTCACGACTTACAAATGAAGCACCAACAATGCATGTTTCGTAGCATGTGGTAGGCCATCTCGAGTGTATCCCTACTCTATAATTTTCTACTCGAGGTAGTAATTAATCAGCAGTGTTTGGTATGTAGCAGATTGTACGTAGTACATTTGTATTTCAAGGTGCTCAATTTGTCTTGCACTGAAACTACGCACCCAACGACAGACTACGCGGGCTGTCCCAACAGTATTTAAAACTAGCGCCTGCCTGTCCCGATATATGATTAAAAACACGCTTAGAGAAATGTCCAGAAGAAATAATATAGTTTTTGTAAATAAAACATTTCATCTCTCGACCTGTATGGCCAAGTCTCATTGGGCTTTTCCGTGAAACAAACAAATCAAGGCGGTCCTTCCGTCGCTATACGTGTATGACCAAGGGAATTTTCTATTGGACGCACATTGCGTCAAAATATCGGCAAACCCTAGTTGGCGCAGCAGGTGCCCGTCATAGGGCATTTTGCTAACGGGCGCCTGCAGCACGCACCCCCCGCTGTGATTTTGGGTCAGCCCAGTTCTTCCCTTCCGTTCTCTTTTTCTGTAAAACCTGAAAAAAAAAAGGTGCGCAGGAAAGGATTCAAACTTGCAACCTGCACAATTCGGTAGCAACGCAGAAACCACTTGGGATAACCCATCACATGTTACCAGTTGCTCATTTTTTAACCTTCTATACTTTCCAAGAACGCGACCGCTCTTTTTTTTTTCTTATCTTTCTTTTTTGTTTCCTTTTTTCTTTTGCAAAGGCGTGAACTTTTCTCAATTTTCTAAAAATAAAATAAAATTGATGGACTCTTTTTTAGATCTGTGAACTTTTTTCGGAATCGATGAACATTTTTTCAAATTTGATGAATTTTTTTTCAAATTTGATAAAAGTTTTTTCCAATTTTATGATATTTTTTAAAATTTCATGAACTTTTCTGAAAATCAATTAACTTTTTTTCAAATCGGATGAACTCTTTTGAAATTTGATGATTTTATTTTGAAAATTGATTAACTCTTTTTTTCAAATACGATGAACATTTTTAGAAATCGTTGAACATTTTTAAAAATTGATGAAACTTTCTCATATTTGATGAACTTTATCCAAATTTGATTGTTTTTTATATTTTCAAAATTTGTGAACATTTTTCGAATTTTATGAACTTTTTTTGCAAAATTGATGAACTTTTTTCAGGTTTGTGAACTTTTTCTTCCAAAATGAAGATTTTTTTTTCAAAATCGCATCTTTTCTCAAAATTATTCAAAAATTGAAGTGGTTCCATGGATGAATGGTTATGTTCAATAAAATAGCACTTCAGCCTTCTTATTAGGTGCCTGACTCTGTTACTATTCCCAAAGAAGCAAGTAGCCCTTATGGCTGGCGGCACATGTGTTTACACGCTGTGGCGAGTTCAAATCCTGAGGAGAGCATTATTTTTATTTTGTCTTTTTTGCGAGCTTTATGAGTTCACTGGTTTGCTCCGCGCTGCAGGCGCCAGGAGCGCTAACGGGCGACTGCAGCACCGTATAGGAGCTCCCCAAAATTTTGACCCTTCGCACGGGAGGTCCTATCTACCGCTCTCTGCAGCAGAATGTCGAACGAACGCACAGAATAGCCACAAACGGAAAATACAGCGCTCGCACAAGCTAGCGACGGAACGAAGAATACAGCGATCGAAAAAGGAGACTGCGCTAAATATGGTTCGAACCTGAGACCACAAGCTTCAAACAAGTATGGCTAGCGAGTTGAGCTACAGACTGACCTGGTTGATAATGCAGCGCAAAGTCTTAAGAAACAAACTAAGCGCACATCCGAACATTTTAAAAAAATTGTACACAAATCGTTACTTTGAGAAAAAATGTGAAGGCCGTCTGAAACAGCGAACACTTTTAGAAAAAAATGAATAAATTTTCAAAAAACTCAAATATTTCAATAAATGCAAGCAAATTTTCAAAAACAGGAACAAATTTTAAATACCCCCAAATAGAAACTAAGAACAATGTTTGGAAAACTAGAACATTTTTCAAATTCCAAATCAATTTTTGGATACACAGATATTTTTTGAAACTCCCGAACAAAATTTCAAAACATGAACAATTTTTTAATTTGCGCACATCTTATAAAACTCTCGAACAAAAAATAAAACGTGAACATTTTCTGGAATTTTCAAAAAAATATTTCAATGAAAAAATTTATTGAAACACCCAACAAAATTTGAAAACATGAATACTTTTTTCAAATTGGTGAACAAATTTTGAAATGGGAAGATTTTTTGAAACTCCCTAACAAAATTTAAAAACGCAATTTTTTTGATCTTAGTATATTTTGATCAAACGTGAACATCTTTTGTAATATGTGAACACTTTTTAGAAAATGAAGATTTTTTTTGAATTTTGGACAAAAATTACTAACAAAGAATATTTTCTGAATTTTTGAAAAGAACTTTCAAATCTGAAGCACCGAAGGAAATAGAAAGGAAGAAAAAGGAATTGAAAATGAAATAAATAAATAGAAAAAGAAATAAAGAAAAATAAAAAAGGAAATAGAAAAAAGAAACCGAAAAGGAAAAAGAAAAAAGAAATAGAAAAAAAAACCCAGTGAAAAACCGGTTCAAGAACCTTTTGAAGGTTCCCAAAACCGGCAGGAACCTTCCACAAAGTACCCAAACCGGTACTGTAGCCCGGGAGCAACTAGTTAACGAGCGCTCCTTCAGGAGCCTCACAACGATCAGCGCTACTTGGCACGCACTCAGCCATGCGCCACGTGTCACGCTCTGGACGCTCCCTCCGAATTTTATTGTTTTATTTTTCCGCACGCATTTTCTGCTTTTTAAATGGTTTTTTTTTCGAGTTTTTTTGACGTTTTGGTTTTCCCCCGGTCTTTCTTAGCTTTTCGATCAAAAAAACTTTCAAAATAAAATTGTGTGAAAAAAACTCGTTTTTTTTTTCCCGAGAGTCACGGTTTTGCTTCAGCGAGAGGCACGGTTGTGCTTTCGCGAGAGTCACGGCCGTGCCTCTCGAAAAAGAGGGAAACAAAACGCGTTTTCTTTTTTTTCCTTTGGCGAGAGTCATGGTTTTGCTTCCGCGAGAGGCATGGTTGTGCTTTCGCGAGAGTAACGGCCATGCCTCTCGGAAAGGGAAAAACAAAACCCGTTTTCTGTCTTTTTTTCTTTCGTGAGAGTCACGGTTTTGCTTTCGCGTGAGGCACAGGTGTGCTTTCGCGAGAGTCACGGGCGTGCCCCTCGGAAAGGAAAAAAACGCGTTTTCTGTTTTTTTTTTCTTTCGCGAGAGTCACGGTTTTGCTTTCACGAGAGGCACGATCGTGCTTTCGCGGGAGTCATGACCGTGCCTCTCGGAAACAAAA
>NC_041383.1:819725263-819729041 GCF_002162155.2 Triticum dicoccoides | reverse complement strand
AGAGGCATGGTTGTGATTTCGCGAGAGGCACGGGCGTGCCTCTTTCGGAAAGGAAAAAAACGTGCTCCCGGTACGGTTTTTTTGCCCAGTTTTTTTCGTCCGTTTTTTCGTGAAAAAAAATCGCAAATCCTATCAACAATGTGATCTAGTTTTGAAGATCTCGACGCGATGAATCCAATGATGAAAACGGTTCGATATTTGAACGCACGGTTTGATAGATAAAACATTTTAAATAAATGGATCTACGAAAAAAGGGAAAAACTCTTAGTTTGCGACAAGTGGCGCGCTGCATATGCGCCACTTGTCGCGACCTGAGAAAGTGGAGTGTTCTTTGAAATGAGTACTCCTTAATTAGTGATTTCGCTGTAGCCCGTCTTGATCGCTTGGTCAGCTCGCCTATATGCAAAACAGCGTTACCTCAAAAATAAATATGTGTGAAACAGCGACAACTTGACGCAATGAGCGTCGGTTAGGAAATTCCCCTTTGCACAGAGATGTTTTTTGCGAAATAACTAATTAAGGATTACTCCTTGCAGAGATCACTCCAACTCTCCCAGGTTGCGACAAGTGGCCCGCTGCATGTGCGCCACTTGTCGCAACCTGGGAGTTTTCCTTTTTTTTAGATCCGTTTATTCAAAATGTTTTATCTCTTAAACCGTGTGTCCAAATCTCGAACCGCTTTCGCTATTGGATTCCAGGCGTCGAGATCTTCAAAACTAGATCTACATGTTGATATGTTTTGATGAACTTTTTTTTCAAAAAAAACGGACAAAAAAACCGAACCAGGAGCATGGATTTTTCCCTTTCCGAAAGAGGCACGACCGTGCCTCTGACGAAATCACAACAGTGCCTCTTGCGAAAGAAAAAAAAAACAAAACAACAAATTTTTTCCCGTTTCCCAGGAGGCACGGCCGTGACTCTCGCGAAATCACAACCGTGCCTCTCGCGGAAGCAAAACCGTGCCTTTCGCGAAAGGAAAAAAAAACAGAAAACGTGTTTTTTTTTCGTTTCCAAGAGGCATGGCTGTGACTCCCACGAAAGCACAACCGTGTCTCTCACGGAATCAAAACCGTGCCTCTCGCGGAAGGAAAAAAACAAAAAATGCGTTTTTTTCGTTTCCAAGAGGCACGGCCGTGCCTCTCGCGAAAGCACAACCGTGCCTCTCGCGAAAACAAAACCGTGACTCTCACAAAAAAATGCGTTTTTTTGCGCAAAAATATTTTTTTGCCAGGATTTTTTTGGGACGAAAAGCTAGGGAAGACCGGTGGAAAACCAAAATGTCAAAAAAAATCCGAAAAAACCCGTTTAAATAGCCAAAAATACTTGCGAAAAAAAAACAAAATGCGAAGGGAGCGTCCAGAGCGCGACACGTCGCAAATGGCTGAGAACGCGTCAAGTGGCGCTGATCGTTGCAAGGCTTCCGAAGGAGCGCTCGTTAATTAGTTGCTCCCTTTTTCTGAAACACAGAAGTCATGATCGAGCGATGACCTGGGCTGTGCCCATTAACCGGTTGCAGTGTTTTTGGGTTTTAGGAACCTTCTAGAATTTACTAGCCAGATTTTTTGGCTTTGGGAACCTTCCAGTTTCCCTATTTCTTTTTGGTTTTTTCTTTTTTAGATTTTCTGTTTATTTTTCTTTTTTCCTTTTTCTTTTCTTCTCCTTTTTTGTTTCTTTTTTTATTTTTCGTGTATTTTTATGCTTCATGTTGAATTTTTTTCTAAATAGTTCATGTTTTTCGAATTCTTTGAAAACTTGAAAAATGTTCATGCTTTCAACTAATTTAAATATTTATAAAAATGGCCGTATTTTTTAAAAAATTGTTGACAAATTTAGAAAATGTTTGCATTTTTTATAATATTGTTTAAGAATTTCAAGAAATGTTTCCGTTATATAGAAATTGTTCGGAAAGTTTTGTTCAAATTTATAAGAACTTTCCAAATAATGACCGGCGTTTCAAAAAATGTTCTTGTAGTCGAAAATTGATCGCAAATTCAAAAACTGTTCTCGTTTCAAAAAAATTGGTCACATATTCCAAATTTGTTCATGTTTCAATTTTTTTTGGATTTTCTGAATTATTCTCGTTCGAAATTTGTTCTAACAATTCAAAATATGTTTGTGATTTAAGAAATTATTCTCGTTTTAAAATTTCGCTCATAAATTTGAAAAAAGTTCATGTTTACAAAAACTTCAGAATTTTAAAAACTGTCCCTGTTTTCAAATGATGTTCGTGTTTCCAAAAAATATTTTGGAATTGCAAAAAATGTTCGAGAATTTCGAAAAATGTTCAGCAATTCGAAACAGTACCCATTATCAAATTTTATTCTCAAAATTCAATAAAATTTGAGTTTTCTGAAAAACAATTCGAATTTTTAAAATGCTTGCACTTCTCAAAAATTGTTCCCATTATCAAATTTTTGTTCTTAAAATTCAATAAATGTTCACGTTTTCATCAAATGTTCTCGAAGTTTTTGTTGAAAAATGTTCACGTTTTTGTTATACTTTTAAAATTTGAAAAAAAATCCGAGTTGTTCAAGAAATGATCAGATTTTCAAACATTTTTTGTTTTTGAATAGAATCAGAATTTCCAGATAAAGTTCAAAAAAATTCAAAACAACTGTCCAGATTCTGCTTTGGAGTTAGTTCTTATGCAAGCACGCTCCCATTTGTACACGAACATTTGTTAGCTCCATTGGCTAGCTGATCTCCAACACAAGATGGAGGTCCTAAGTTCAAATCTTTCCAGCACTTTCCACGCTTCGTTTTTTTCCAACATAGCCGCGTACTGTACCGCAAACAGGAGTGTTGCTACAGTGCCCACTATTGGGCCGGCCCAGCCACGGGGTCTATGCGTATGTTGCCTGGCTGTTCGACGCCAGCGTGAAACAGGAAGGAACGTGATGGGCTCTATCGAGTTGGGCTGGTAGGAGCATAGTTGTTGTGAGAGGCGTCGGGGGACGGGAGCCCCTATTTGATGCTCTTCGCGTAAAATTGATGAAGACACGCACAGGGGCAGCTCAACTGGGCCGGCCCATCAAGCTGTACCGCGGGAGGGAAAAGATGGCAAAAACAGAGGCAGACGACCCGTGGATTCAAACTAGTGACCAACTGCTCGCGACCGCGCACACCTAGCCACTCCACTCGAGCAGACTAGTATAGTTGGTTGTAGAGCAGCGCATACACTAAGGGCGTGTTTGGTTACCTGCATGGTGTTTTGCCACTTTGCATACTTGTTCCAACCGGGCCTGGCTGAGCATATGCAAACAAAAAACCAACATCTGCATGTAGATTGCTTGCCTGCATTGCATCAAGGCCAAGATGGCTGCAACTTATTTGGTTGCATGTATTTGTGCTTCAGGTGTGAGCAGATGCAAAGCACATCTGTTTGGTTGTGTGCTGTTACTTGATCTGCTCACCCTTACAAATGTGGTGGACTTACCACCCATTTGACATCACACTAAACACACAACACACTATGATCAACACCAGCAATAAAACAGCAAGAACAAGCAAAAAATAAACATATTACACTAGTAGAAAAAACCCTATTCGACCCGGTTCGTGAGGGCCATTTGTTCTGGTTCACGAACCGGGACTAAAGGGTCGTCACTAAAGCCCTGTCCCTTTAGTCCCGGTTCGCCCAGGAACCGGGACAGATGGGGGCTCCACGTGGCCGCTGCCGCTTGCCCAGGCAGGGGGACCTTTTGTCCCGGTTGGTGCCACTAACTGAAACCAAAAGGCTTCCACGCGTCAACATTTCAGATGCTGGTTTTTTGTTTTT
>NC_041383.1:819722466-819724978 GCF_002162155.2 Triticum dicoccoides | reverse complement strand
TATTGTGTTAGCTAGCTAATAGAGAGAAGTGTCCTTTCTTATCACCGTGTTTGGTCGACGCTACATATAGAGAGGACTCAAACGCTACCTAGCTAGTAAGCAAGAAGGAAACTATTAAGTACAGGAGATCGTCATGAACATATACATAAGTGATCGACCTCTCCTTCTTCGAGAGATTAGTCGAACAACAAGTTTTCGTATATCCATCCAACGCTACTGGCTATATAAGATCTCTTACAATACCCTAGCATATGAACTCAACTTCCATATGCATGGTGGTATTCTCTGGCTTTATTGATGACGTGGTCAAGAAAGAATCCAGCCAATTCCTCTTGAATTGTTCACATGTGATCTTGTGGTAGGAGTTCATTCCGCATCTCCCGCATCTAATTTGAATAAGGGGGTCAATACATATATACGAATGAAACTCAACAGAAATGATGATAATAAAATAAACTTATGAATATTTTTGCTTACGCACTTCATATTGTCTTTTAGAGTAGCTTCGTGACGGGTATTCGCAGTTGCTCGCTCGTCCAAATGCACTTTCCTGTTACAGGGTCGAAGATTCCGCCAACCCCGAAGAACCAAGTCCTTGGACGGTCTCGCCAGTTCAATGTCTCTAGTTCGACCCCTTTAGCAAGAAGGTTGTTCTCAGCCTTGGTCCACAACGGTCGGGCTTTGAGGTAGCCACCTGACCCCGTGCGATGGTGATGCTCCTTCTTCGCAGCATTTATCTTGTTTGTCGCTGACATCTTCTTACTCCTCTATGATGTCTTGTTGGCCACAAATGCGTCCCATTAATCTCTGAATTTCTTATACCGGCCGATGAATTCTGGTGTCTTTTTTTGGTCGACAAACTTTGCTTTCAGCTCATTATTCCAACTCCTGAATAGATCTGCCATCTTATTGAGAGCACAGGACTTGATCAATGGCTCTATATCTGGATTCTCCGGATTCTCCTCTTTCGGTAGGGTGAAATTTACCTTCAGCGCATTCCAAAGATCCTCTTTCTGTGTATCTTCGACAAAAGAAACTTGAAGCTCTTCCTTCTTAGGCTGATTCCATAGCTCGATGCTGATCGGGATCATGTACCTAACAAGAACCCCGCACTGAGCACTAAATGCGTCCTTGGTCCGGAAGGGTTCAATCGGTTGGCCATCGCACATGATTGCTATGATCGTGAACCTTTCATCCGAGCGCAACTTTTTCTTTGGGTCTCGTCTCTTTACCGAAGTTGTGCTCGATCCGGAGGGCCAGAAATAAGAAGAAAGATGAGAGTTAATATGTGTAGATACCAAAACAACGAATGCATCAATTAGCTAGTCAGCATAGGCTTAATTAATATATATACCTGGCCGGACTCTGTTCGGTCACCGGAGCCGTCATCACGATCTCCTTCTTGCACCGGCATTCGGTCACCGAAGCCATCATAATGATGTCCTTCCTCCTCCATTGTTCGATAACCGTAGCCTGCTTCACCCTTTCCTTCCAGACCATCGGTTTCGTTGAGATACGACATGACATCACCTTCGCCTGCGATTATGTCCCCCAACCCCGTTCTACTTCCTCGTCTCGATCGTGCTCCATAGTTTCTGCAAATATTACAACATGGCAATTATTATACAAACATGACAGATGGATATATTAGTGGCAAACGTAGACCTAGCTATAGTAATCTCAACAAGGAATTATGTTAATTAGTGGCCTCGACGCTTCTCTAGGATTTGGGGTGGCCTCGGCAACGCTTCAAGGGTTTGGGGTGGCCTCGACGACAACGCTCTTTTAACTTGGTCAATTTGGATGGCCTCGGCAACGCTTCTATGGTCTGGTGTCAAAGGTTCAACAAAACTATGTCTTCATCATTAGGCGAAAGTAACCCTCGGCGATCCTCGACCCCTCGACGACCATCGACCATCGAACCCTCCCCCCCCCCGCCCCTGCATGTCGAAGTTATCGGGGAGGTGGTATATTGACAATGACATACCCGATAAAAAATAAGAAGAGGAAGAAGAAGAAGAAAAAAAGAGGAGAAGAAGAAAGGAATAGAGGAGAAGATCGAAGAAAAAAAAGAAAAAAAAGAGGAGAAGAAGAAAGGAATAGAGGTGAAAAAAAATAGAAATTACTCCATTTTTTCTTCTTCTCTTCTATTCCTTTCTTCTTCTCCTCTTTTTTTGTCTTCTTATTTATTTCTCCTCCTCTTCCTCTCCTCTTCTTCTTCTTTCTTCTTTTCCTTCTTCCTCTTCTTGTTTTCCTTTTTCCACTCCTTCTTTTTCTTATTCTTCCTCTTTTCCTCGTTTTCCTTATTTTAGTTTTTCCTCTACACTAACCTATGCACTAACCTAAAATCGATATCTACTAATTAACAAACTAAATAAGAAAATTAATATATATATGAAAAAAAACATCATATGAACCCCCACCCCCACCCCCTTTTTTTTTCTTTTTTTCCTCTTCTTATTTATTTCTCCTCTAAAATGTAACTTTTGCATATATGAACTTATATACACAG
>NC_041383.1:819676061-819722144 GCF_002162155.2 Triticum dicoccoides | reverse complement strand
CACGTATACATATAATCTAAAAAAGCATACATCATCTATATATATGAACAAAAAAAACATACATCATATATATATGAACAAAAAAAAGCATATATCAACATAATCTGCATAGTATATGGGCCGCCGGAACGAACGGGGAGGCGCGGCGCGCACCGTCGGTGCAGGGCACGGGCGCGGGGCAGCGCGTCGACGGCGAGCTCGGGGCAGGGCAGGGGCATGGGGTGGCGCGGGGCAGCGCCTCGACAGCGAGCTCGGGGCAGGGAAGGGGCACGGGGCACGGCGCGGGGCAGCGCGTCGACGGCGAGCTCGGGGTAGTGCAGGGGGAGGGCATCGACGACGGGGAAACCGGCCGGGTGTTGAGCTCGGCGTCGTCGAGGAGGCGTCAGCAAGGGCGAAAGGCGACGAGGAGCGGGCGGTGACGACGACGAGGAGGAGGAGGAGCGGCGTGGCGGCTTCGGGGAGAATGGGAGTAGTTGGGAAATTTTCCTAGTGTTGGCTTATATAGCCACACCTTTGGTCCTGGTTGGCACCAACTGGGACCAATGGCCACCCTTGGTCCCGGTTCGTGCCACCAACCGGGACCAAAGGTCTCTTTTCAGCAGCCCAAAGGGCGGGAAGCAGAGGCCTTTGGTCCCGGTTGGTAGCACCAACCGGGACTAAAGGGGGAGCATTAGTCCCGGTTGGTGCGTTGAACCGCGACCAATACTACCCTTTAGTCCCGGTTGGTGGCACCAACCGGGACCAAAGGCATGTTGCTGCCCGCATCGCGGCCAAAAGTTTAGTCGCACCTCGCTAGTTGAGAGGGGCTCGAAGTGGTTTATAAAACCCACTGCCGCTGCCCTCTCGAGCTCCTATCCAATGCAGGCTTACGGGCCTAATCTCTGCCACGCTGTGCCTGTGGGCCTACAGGGCCTGCTGCGGGCCTGAATCAGGCCGTGGCTGCCCAGTAGGTGGCACTTTTTTACTTTTTTTGTTTTCTTTTTTGCTTTATTTATTTTCTTTTGTTTATGCTTACAGCAAAATACTTACTAGTTTTTCATGTAATTCTTTTTGCTTTTAGGTAATAAAAATTACAAACTTTCTGTTTAGTGCCATTTGCTTTTCTATTTGAATAGTTTAAATTTGATTTTTTTAAATTTGTGTGAACCACTAGATTTTGAATAACTTTACTATAAAAATAGATTATTGAGTGATTCTTTTTCCTGCTATTTAATATTACTATGTTTTATCATTATGTTCAAAAACATATTTTGTTATTTTAGTTTCTATCAAAAAATTCTTTTTGCTTTTAAAGTTCCTAACAAAAAATTTCTTTACGAAAATTCTTTTTTCTTTTAATGTTTTGAAGCGAAAATACTTTGATAATTTTAGTTGCATAAATTTTATATAATTTTAATTTCAATAATACTAGAGGTTTATAAAAGTTTATTTTGTTGTTTACTTATTTATTAAAGCTTATTTTGATTCTACTTATTTATTTTCTTTTCTTTTTTGCTTTTTTTATTTATTTTATGAAAATTCTTTCTTTTTTGATTTTTTATTTTATTTTGTTTCTACTTACTGTTCTATTTTTATGTATTTTATTAAAGTTTGTTTATTTTACTTTATTAATTTTTTTTGTTTGTACTTATTTATTTTCTTTTCTTTTTTTCTTTTTTAATTTATTTTATGAAAATTCTTTTTGCTTTTAATGTTTTACACACAAAAGCCCTCTCTCCTGGCTGGTTCATTGGTCCCGGTTCATGGCTTAAACCGGCACTAAAGACTAACCTTTGCTCCCGGTTCAAGGCACCAATCAGGTCCAATGGTTGTGGGCCAGGAGCGAGGCCCATTGGTCCCGGTTCGTCCCACCAACCGGGACCAAAGGGGCTGGACGAACCGGGACCAATGCCCCCACAAGGCCTGGCAGGCCCCCTGGCCTCACGAACCGGGACTAATGGGCCCATGGGTCCCGGTTCATGACTGAACCGGGACTGATGGGCTTATTTGGCCCGAACGTATGCCCTGTTTTCTACTAGTGTTATAAGCTACTACGCATAAGTTTAAAACAACAGGGCATCCCATGCCCCTGTTGGACCCTAGGGTACTGCTCCCTGGGCAAAATGTACACAAGTTCATAGCAAAAGGGATGATCGGGCTTCAATACAAACCTACACTACTACAGTTCAGAATATTACGCATGGTTCAGAGTTTCAGACTTGACAGATGAACTAGAGGGCATGAGTGATGTTGCCCATGCAGCTGTGCTTTGTGCACCGAATGGTGCATATGTTGGAGTTGTTGGCATTGTAGATCTGAACCTTGAGCCCCAGGCTGGAGAGCTTGAAGACTACAAGGTCGCCGGGGACGATCTTGTGCCGGCCACAGAAGTACTCCCAACCGCGCCCAGCACCATGTGCCCCTTGAACATCTGCGCCTGAACACCCAAAACTCGCACCACTTGTTTACGGAGAGGCTGACGACGCAAGGAGGGCCACTGACCAACCATTGCTTCATCACCAGCCTGATTTTACGTGGGGTGATGAGCATGGCAATGTCCTCCTGGCCAGCGATCTGCACGTAGAACACGAAAGGTTCCTGTGCACCCTCTTCGTGGCCGGTCCTTGGCCTTCAACCAACGTCCAGCGGCATCCTCATGAACTCCACCCTGCGAGGGAGCACCACCCTCTTCAGCCACCGATTGGTGGGGATGAGGTCCTCCGCCCCCTTTGCGCCAGTGATGACCGGCGCACAACTGTCAGCTGTGTCCCACTCCATCTTCATTATTGTCAGCAAGAAGGACATCGGTTAGCAGCACATATGACACATGATCGAAGCTAACAAGTAGGACATCATGTATGCTCACTGAACACAGCTTACAATGATCACTACTAAGTACTAACACATGATCAGTGCTACTCTGATCGATGCTTACAGTTATCAGTGCTAACACTAATCAGATGAAGCCACCACTCACATGTCCTACTTGCACCTAATATTTTTGGCATTTAGGTATGTCCAACTTGCATGCCACATGCACTCACGTACCCTAGCAACAAGAGCAACATAACAAAAGCAGCAAGAAGAGTGTCATATACACTGCATCAACAACAGCAGTAAGAACTAACAACAACATCAACAACAGTAGCATATACACTAGTAACAACACCAAGAACAAACAATGTGGCACTATAAATTAACAATTTGGCAGTACAAAGTAACAATGTGCACTAAAACAATGCTAACTGCCACTACATTGTGAATAATCTAGGCATGTGGGATGAACAAAGTAAGCATGCACTCTAGTTTATCCCCAAAACAGTGGATTTTGATCGAATCCGGTCGAATCTAGTAGAATCCAGTCGAATCAGATTGAATGTACGGGCCACAATCTAATCTAGCACACTAAGAACTACCCTAAGAACCCTAAGTAAGAAGCAGAGGGAGATTTGAGAGCTTATAGTGGGGGCTGCCGGTGTAGCATACGCGAGCCGTGGTGAAAACCCCAGGGGGAGGAGGGGTGGTGCTGCCGCTGATGAAGAGGACCCGACCATTCCCAGGGCTGCGGTCGTGTACCTCATCCTGTGCCGGCTCGAAGATGACATCGGTGTACTGGAGCTTCCCTCTCCTTGCACCGGGCGCAGAGGAGAAAACCCTCTTATGGGGGTAAAAATACCGCTATAAGAGGGGCCTGCAAAGGACGATGCCGGCGGGTATTGTATCCCCATGATGTTCGAGCCGATGGGTAGGACCACCGGCTCCGGTGGTGGAGCCGGAGCGACCGGCGCAGGCGCTGCATTGGCCCGGGGCAGCGGCATGGTGCAGAAAGGGAAGGGAGCTTGCAGTGCTGCCGTCAGATCTACTCCGGCTGGGGAGAGACCGGCAATCCACCTCTCTTGGATGCGATTGCTACCGGCGATGACTGGAGTGGATGGGGCGTTGCGAGACGGCGGCGTGGCCATTGGAGAAATAGAACGGGCAGTGAGGTGAGAGAGAGGGAGTGTGTGTGAATTGGTGAGGGAGATGACGGGAGGGGGCGTGGGAGTTATGAGCCGTCGTGTCGTCCCCCCACGCATCTCCAGGAGTGCAGGTGCTCGCCACACGTGGCTCGAGCGGGCCTGGCTCACAATAAACGGCCGGTTCAGCCGTTCCTCAAGAGCCAGGCCCAGGCCTGCTTTGAGGTTCATGCGGGCCAGGAATTGGATGCGACCCATGCAGCCAAATGGGCTAGATTCTTCCCGCGCGGGCCTGGACCGACCCAATGCAATCAACCAAAAGCGTCCTAAAGAACTAAACCAGACTTATATACTGTAGCGAGCACGAAGGTTACTGTAGCGAACCCGAAATTAGTTGGTATATTGACTATTTTAACTGTCCTTTCTTTTAATGTATATATTTTAAAAAAGTGCGAACATTTTATGAAATTATTTAAAAAAATTAGAGTTAGGAACATTTTTCAAATATGTGAACAAAAAATTGCAAAGCCAAAAATTGTTTTTGAGAAGCATGTACCATTTTTTGAATTTATGAAAAAAATTATGAAATTTTGAACAAATTTGAAACAATGAACATATTTTCAATTTGTGAACAAATATTTGGAAAATGGAACATTTCATGATATTCCAAACAAAAATATGAAACCGTGAACATATTTTGAATTAGTGAACAAAATTTTTTAAAGTCGAATATATCATGAAATTCCAAACAAAAATTTGAAACCGCGAATAGTTTTGGAAATACTTGATTTGTTTTGAATTTATGACCAATTTTTAAAACCACAAACATTTTTTGGAATATTCAACACTTTTCCTATTTGAGGACTAATTCTTCAAAAGGAACATTTTCCAGAATTACTGCAACTTTTCATATCTGACTAAATATTAAAAATAGGAACAATTTTTAAAATTCCTGTACATAATTGAAACTCAAACTTCTTTAATTTGCAGAAAAAAATTCAAAAGTTGAACATTTTTTGAAAATCTGAACAAAAGTTGAAATTTTTGAAAAACATAAAAAGAAATTCTAGTTTCCAGATAGAAATAATGAAATAGAAATAAACAAAAAATAAAAAGGAAATGGGACAAAGAAACAAATTTCTGAATTTTTTGAATTTATTGAAATAGGAAATGAAAAATGAAATAGAATGGAACAGAAAAAGAAAAAAGGGAAAAATGAAACAGAAAAAAATTATAGACAAAAAGGAAAGGAAAAAGGAAAAAAAATAAAATAAAAGAACCCGGTTTATCAAACTTCTAAAAGGTTCCCAAAATCGAAAAAGACCGGCTGGAACCTCCTAATGCGACCCGGGAAGCATGACCCAGCTCAACGCACGATCGCAGCCTCCTGTGTGAAAGGTCCACAAATAGCGGTTCGGGAGGGCTCCGCGAGCGACAAGTGTCGAGCGCGGAGCGCTCCCGCGAGGGAAAACCACCCGACGCGGTTGCTTCCCGATTTTCTCTTTCTGGTTTGTGGTTTCATGCGTTTTGCAGTTTAACCCTACAACTACTTGAATTTTCTGTTTTTTCCTTTCTGCGCGATAACAGACAAAAAATAACGGACAACCGCGTTGGTTCTTGTTTCCTTTTTGTTTCCCTTTTTGTTCCTATTATATTTCTGGGAAATGGAGATTTATGAGGTAGTTACGAGCAAGGGCTTCCAACACTATCAAATGTGACCTTTTAAGTAAGCAAAAAACAACAAATTTTTCATACACACGAAGCAAAGGCATGGGTTGACGCACGAGCGTGAAAAGTGCAGAGGCATCGCTCAATCCCGTCAATGCCAATGTGTGAAATCTCTATGGGTGTATACTAGCAAAGGCATGGTTTGTATAACTTTACTAAATTGGAGCATGGCGCCTACGGCGCGGGGAACCTCTTGCTCGCCGTCAGCTCGTTTAAATATTCATAAACATCTTGAAGGAGGAGCATAGGTCGAAGTGTGTGTTGGTTGTGCAGCATGTTGATTCATGCAGCGCGTTGTCCATCGTGGTGTCACACGGCGCCTACGGCGCGGGAAATCTCTTGCTCGCCTTCGGTTCGTTTAAGTTTTCATAAACATTTTGAAGGGGGGCCTAGGTTGAAGTGTATGTTAGTCGTGCAACGTGTTGGTTCATGTGGCACATTGTCCATCGTGCTGTCACATGGCGCCTACGGTGCCGGGAACCTCCTCCTCGCCTTCGACTCGTTTAAATTTTCATAAACATCATGAAGGGGCACTACTAGGGAAAACCCTAGCAGTAGCGCGGGTTTTGTGCTCACTAGTAGCGCGGGAGACCGCGCTACTAATAAGGCGCTACAGCTATTTCTTAGCAGTAACGCATGCCCGCACGCGCTACTGCTAGGACAAATAGCTGCAGCGTGTGTTCATTCCCACACTACTGCTAATCTAGCTAGTGGCAGCGTGTTTACTCTCCATCGCTACTAGTATTTTTTTTTATTTTTTTATTTTTAGTGTATTTATGCGCCATCATACAAATATTGGTACAATACCAGTTATGAGGTTTACATCATTATGTCCATAACAGTGTGTCAAATGAAGGTGGATTAGGTTCAAGTGGAGGCAATATGTGGTGCATGTAAAAAGTATACTACTAAACCCAACTTGATCTAGTTTGAACTAGTAGTACTTTCGATGTGCACCACATGTTGCCTCCACTTGAATCTAATCCGCCAGCACAAGCTATTTAATCATCATCATAGTCATAACATCAACAGTAGTTATTTAATCATCATAGTCATAGTGTAGCACATCATTATCTTCAAACTCATTCTAGCTAGCTAATCACCACCAACACTAGCTGCGGTAGCTATCTAATCACCAACAACACTAGCTAATAAAAATCACCAGAGTCATTACCACCAACACTAGCTAATCACTCCTGCTGCTCTCTCTCATGTAAAATAACATAAAACATGTGTAGCACTCATTATTCATCAAGTTGGACCAAGTAGATGAACCTGTCTCCTAATTGTGGGTTGCGCTTCTGATTGCTGTCCCCTAGTACTTCTATGCGATCATTCAGAATTTTTCTCCAATCTTTCACTATTAAGCATTCCTCGCTATTAGAAATCCTGAATGCACTAAAGTGCATTATAGGATATCTTGGTCGTAAGCTAACAATTCTCATCTGACCTTTAGTCTCGATCCAATGAGGCACAACATTTAGCGGGAGTCCCCGTTGAAGAACATCGTATAATAACATACTTAGCAATGAAGTTTAGCTTAAAAATAATGTATGCAAAAGATGTACTGAGTACAAATAGTACAAATCTTACCATCTTTCCTAAATAGATGCGACTGTAGTTCAAGACGAACACTATTGGTCGCACGTTTTGAGTACTAAGATTTGCAAGTCTAGAAAAATAATTTGTCTTGACAGTATGAATATCCTTAAGCCATGAAACATAATGACTTATATCCTCGCAGTTTAGTTCAGCCCCAGGACAGTAGTAGGTCCTGTCTACCAAGCCCTGGACATGTTTGCTTGATTAGAAATAAGCTGTCAATAGAAATTAGTTGTCAACTATTTTTGAATAAACAATATCAAAGACATAAATATGGTTGAGAAACTCACATTTTGGTAGAACTGGAGGCGTCTGCACATTGACCCAGATGTCGGTATTACCTTCAATATCATCTTCCGGTCAAATATCAAAGGTGATAACCATATCAGGCTCAAATGCATAAGTCTTGCATAGTGCTCGCCATGTTTTGCATCCAAAATAGGTGTAGTCATCTTCGTTGTATAATTTTGCATGGAAAAAATAACCATGCTTGGTCTTCAAATAAACTCTCTTTACCTCCACAGTAGTTTTCATAGAACTGAAACCTATCTTATCCAATACAAAAACTCTTGCATGGCAGGGGATACACTAGTAGAATAGTAAAAAAATTATAAGTTGAAGCAAATGAAGCAGATGTCATGCTTAATTAAGAAAAAAGACCTGTCGTCATGACTTACTGTATCCACTTCGAAGTTCTCGTCCAGCTTGATGCTGAAGCGCCTATCATCATCTAGGAAGATTCTATCGCACAGGCCGCGCTCGTCTTCGCAGTCTTTGCAAATACCGAAATCCTTTTCGTCGTCAGACATTTCCTATGTTCATAGTTAAAACATTAACTGAAAATCGATCGAAGAGAACTACTAGGATACTCAACACATAAATCCGGGGCACTCAATATTTCGTACATATTCTGGCACAAGTCATGTCAAAATTCACGGAAAAATCCGGCATGACCTTTGCTAAAATAGGACATATCGAGCGCCTGAAATTTGCCGGAACGGAAATGAATCAACACTGGCAAAACATAGGCCACTCAGAGGTGTAACCTGCAAACATGACTGGCCACTTGGGCAAGCACATATCCTATTTGAGCAACACAAGATATACATTTCAAAATATCTTATAGGACTCAAATTAGCATGCATTCAATAAGAAAAAGTAAATCATCTCATGCATCCGTACATCGTCGAATATTATCACTAATACATCCCGAATATATCATACATATAACATCACTAATACAACTAAAACCCTAGCACACGACGGGTATCGGCGCGGGCGGTGGACACCCACAGAGAAGGAACCATCATGGGATCATAGCTCCAGTGAGATCCCTGGAGAACCTGCCAGGTATTGGAGAACCTGTGCTCCAACGCAAACAAATAGCGACGGACATGCGCGTCCTCCTCACTGACACGGTGACGCACTACCTCCGCGGGGTCCTCGAGCCTCTGGACGATCACCGGCCCACGCGACCGCCACCAAAGAAGGTTCGGGTCAACGACAGGCTGGCTCCTCACCAACCTGCGCCTCCCGGTAGGTAGCGCCTCCCAGTACCACCCCGGCGGAGCCCAGTCCCGGACATGGCCCATCTGGTCAAGCAGGTGTCGTCCTCCGCCGACTCGACGATGAGGATGCGGGATAGGCATCGTCCACGTCGATGCGGGAAAAATTGCTTTAACAAAAAAATAGCAACAAGTTCTTACTAACTAGTTCTATTAATTTAACTAGTTCTTACTAAAAATAAACTTACTATAAATAAAAATAAACCAGTACCTAATTAGTACTTAGTTCTTACTAACTTATTAGTACCTAGGAACTACTGCCCTAATTACCATATAAGTATCCATTTTTTTAACTAGGGTTCGGACTACCTAATTAAATAGGGCTAATACTAATTGTAATTAACTAACTAGCACTAAAAATAGCCTAGGGTTCATACTAGCTAGCACTAAATAGCTAGGGTTCATACTAACAGAGATCAGAGAAGAGGGAAGGGGAGAGTGCTTACAGAGGGCAGGGGGAGAGATGGGGTCAGGGAAGACGGCGGCACCGAGGCGCGGCGAGGCGGGGTCGGGGGAGTCGGTGGCGAGGCGGCTCGGGGGAGACGTCCGCGGAGAGCGAGGGAAGGGGTTCTGGCAAGGTCGAGGTTGAGGAGGAGGAGGCACAGGCGCGCGACGACTTCGAGGGGCAGACTCCAGCGGAGAGCGAAGGAAGGGCCTCCGGCTAGGGCGAGGGCAGGGGATCCGGCGGAGGCGACGAGGGGGAGAAGAGAGAGTGGGGAATTGGGGGACGAAGCAGAGGAGATGGAAGCCCGCACGGGGGTTAGGTGAAAATAGATTTAACAGTAGCGTGGGGAGAGAAAATGCGCTGCTGCTAAAATTCGTAGCAGTAGGGCGCCCTCACAAACTCGCTACTGCTAAGATGGGCCCGTCCTGTGGTGTGTTCAAACTTAGCAGTAGCGCCCTACCCTAAAAGAGCGCTTCTACTAATTCTGTAGTAGCAGCGCGGTTTTTAGAAGGGCGCTACTACTATACCAAGCACGTCGGGAATGATGTGGCAATTATAGTAGTAGCGCATTTTGTTCCTGCCGCGCTACTGCTAAGAGGATAACAGTAGCGCCCTTTGAGCCAACGCGCTACTGCTAAGTAGCAGTAGCGCCTCATTTTAACACGCGCTACTGGTAAGATTCTGTGTATAAGGTTTTCCCTAGTAGTGGGGGCCTAGGTCGAAGTGTGTGTTGGTCGTGCAGTGTGTTGGTTCAGGTGCGTTGTCCGACGTGGTATCACACGGCGCCTATGGCAAGAGGAACCTCCTGCTCGCCTTCGACTCGTTTAAATTTTCATAAACATTTTGAAGGGGGGCATAGGTCGAAGTGTGTGTTGGCCGTGCAGCGTGTTGGTTCGTGCGACACGTTGTCTGTTGTGGTGTCACACGGCGCCTACAGTGTGGGGAACCTCCTGCTCGCCTTCGACTCGTTTAAATTTTCATAAACATCTTGAAGGGGGGGCATAGGTCGAAGTTTGTGTTCGTTGTGCAGCGTGTTGGTTCGTGCGATGCGTTGTCTGTCGTGGTGTCATGTCGTCTGCAGCGCGGGGAACCTCCTGCTTGCGTTCGGCTCGTTAAATTCCATAAACATCTTGAAGGGGGGCATAGGTCGAATTGTGTGTTGGTTGTGCAGCGTGTTGGTTCGTGCGGCGCGTAGTTCGTCATGGTGTCACACGTCGCCTGCAGCGTGGGGAACCTCCTGCTCGCCTTCGACTCATTAATTTTTCTCGCATTTGGTTGGTTGCTGAAGTTCATGATATTCTATAAGAAGTTCACAGCTTAGGAGAAATTCCTTATACAAGTCATGCAAAAGCCAAGCTCCTTCGCCTAGAAAGGCGTGCGTTTGAAATAGTCACGTGTGCGGAGCAGCTAGCCACAGTTGAGGCACTAAAGGTATGTGCATGCATGCACCTGTGTGGATTCTCCGAAGGCATGGGGCCATGTAGCTTCCGGAGGCACGGGCATGAAGCATCTGCAGTCACATGTGCAGAGCAGTGAGCCACTGTTGAGGCCCTAGAGGTATGTGCATGCATGCACATATTAAATTCTTTAAAAACAAGTACTCTGTCTTGTGATGTTTTTTATGCAGGACAATTGTTCACTGCGAGAGCGATGGTCGTGTCATGGATATATAGCTCACGTCACGATTAAGCATACACAGGTCGCCGCTCCTGCTGCCCGGTTTATTCCAACAACTTTGAAGAAAGTCATATTATATTATCAAGCCTCTTCCTTCCCTGAATGGCTCAATGGATAGGCGTACAAGTCGCCGCCACTGCGTTTTGGTTAACTTCACCAACCAGCTGGGATGAACCGCTGGCCGGGTTACTGACACAAATCATACGGGGTCATTTATAACCTGCTGAGCTTCAACGCATTCCAGTATTCCGTTGTTCAACAATATGCAGGTTTATATCGCGGTCAAGTGTAGCGACCAGACCTCAGACAGTCTGATCTCTGTGCATCAGTGTCATCCCTGGATCAGTAATGCTGACACGCACAGTACTTGAAGGATTTATACAAAGTGGCAATCACACACTTATTACAACGAATGTCTCAAAAGAGAGCTTAATACAATAAATATGGCTTAAGGCCATCTAATAACGATAACAGCGGAAGGCTTGGAAGATAAGTGAGTCCATCAACTCCAACAACATCACTGAGTATAGGACCACGATCCTAAGGCATCTTACTCGTCGTCTGAAAAGTCTGCAACATGAACGTTGCAACCCGAAAACGGGTTAGCACATGGAATATGCTGGCAATGTAACACATAGAGAGTAATGAAATGATAAAGCTATACTACATGCATATATGGCTGGTGGAAAGCTCTATGGTTACAGTTTTTGCATAAAGCCAGTTTTTCCCTACTGCAAAGAAATAAATTTGATTTAACTATCATGGTAGTTGTTAAACATTGAGAATGGTTGACAGCATTCTCAATCCCAATTAAGCATCCTCATTAAAACCCAACAACATTAATTAAAGTAACATGATGAGATTCACATGATAATCCAAGTACTAGATACTCAAAACGTCCATAACCGGGGACACGACTAATCATGATTAGTTTGTACACTCTGCAGAGGTTGCAGACTTTTCCCCACAAGACTCGATCGCCTCTGTTTGTTTTCTCGCACTTCATGGTGTTTGAGAAACGGATGACCGAGACATAGTCTTTCAGAAGCGCTAGCACCTTACGATTGGGTACACCGTACCACCTACATCCCCTACATCTGCTAGTCTACCACTATAAGAGTTTGCACGACTTACTCAACTATGCTAGAGCCCATAATAGCATGTGGCTGCACACGGAAGTTTCTAGCATGAATAATCTTATGATCCCTTTGAGCCTGGCTGGCGGTCCAAAAATAAACAGGCAATCCTGGAATACCCAGGTACTCAATCCACCCAGATGTGTATTTAAGTTGCCACCTTAAATAAACCATTAATTATCAATCTCACAACTGTCATGGATATTCACTCACCCAATCCACATCTACTAGCATAGCATGGCATAATAAGCAAACGTAGAAGTAACTCCCAAGGGTTTGATAATAAAACAGGTAATAGGTACTACCTCATCTACTTACCAAAACCCACAATTTAATCAGATCCTAATCATGCAAATTGTTTGAGGATTGATCTAATGCATAAAACTGGGTAGTAAAGAGATATGATCAAAGTGTTACTTGCCTTGTTGATGATCCGTGAAACCTAGGGATTCGAAGTAGCACGCGGAGCAATCTGGGTACTCTATCGCAAGCAAACAAACAAACAAGCATACAATAAGTACTCATCTAATGCATAGGTAAAACTCAAATAAGAGAACTAACCAGAAAGTTCAACTTAAGAACTCCGGTTGGCAAAAAGAATCAAATCGAACAAAGCAACGAAGATCAAACTGTGAAAGACACAAACTTCATTTACTAATCTGGACCTAAGTCAAATTTACAGTAGAAAAAACTTATTTGAGTAGTTTAAACGGAAAGAGGGTTTCGAGACGAAACTCTAGGCGCTTGAATCACCTGATTCCGATAAACGAGCGAAAAGTTATACTAAAACGAAAATTGGATCAGAAATCACGATCAGAAAAATCGTGGAATAAATCCGAGAAAAAGAAAAACAACGAACAAATTAACGAACGAACATTCATTATCTGGATCTAAACGATGAACGCGTTCGTTAAAACGAACGAACGAGCGAACGCTCGCTAATTAACCTAAACCAAAAAAAACCGATCTACATCAAAAAACAGATCTAAAAACCGACGAAAAACCGATGGAAAAACCGAACGATTTTTCTCAAAAAAACGGTGGCGGCCGGGTCATCCTCGGCGGCGGGGTCCGGCGGCGGCGGCTCCGGCTCCAGCGGTGCGGGGCTGCAGGCGGCGGTGGCAGATTAGGGTTAAGGTTTGGGCGCTAGTGGCGGCTTGGGCTGGGGCGGCGGCTGGGCTGGGGTCGGCCCGAGCGGTGCTATTTAAAGACCCCCGGCCAGGCGGAGTCCTGGCCGGTTACGGCCCAAGGTCGGTTCAGACTTTTTTTTAAATAATCTCACGCAGAAAAACAAACGAAAGAAATACTAAACAGACTCCAAAAATCCTGAAATAAATTTTCCCCGACTTCTAAAGTCAAGCCGGGCAAGATGAACATTTATTTGGGGCCTAAATGCAATTTTGAAAAACACACATTTTCCTAAATTCAAATAAAATAGCAATAAAATCCAAAATAATCTTATTTGATTTTTTTATTAAATCCTCAATATTTATATATTTTAGGAAAGTCATATTATTCCCTCTCTCATATTTTTGAAATTGAAATAATTGAAGATAAAATAAATAAAATCAAATGATCCTATTTCAAAAATTTGAGAAAACTCAAATATGAAATTTACGAAATCCCCAACTCTCTGAGTGGGTCCTTGAGTTGCTTAGAATTTCTAGGATCAAACCCAAAAGGCAATAAAATATGTTATGCAATTGATGATCTATGTATAACATTCCAAATTGAAAATTTGGGATGTTACAAACCTACCCCCCTTAAGATGAATCTCGCCCTCGAGATTCGGGTTGGCTAAAAAATAGGTGAGGGTGGTCCTTCAACAGATCTTCCTCTCGCTCCCAGGTGGCTTCATCTTCGGTGTGGTGGCTCCACTGAACTTTGCAAAACTTGATAACCTTGTTGCGGGAGACTTTGCTGGCATTTTCAAGAATCTTGACTGGTTTCTCCTCATAGGTCAAATCATTGTCCAACTGAATCGCCTCTAGCGGCACTGTATCTCTCAGCAGTATATCAACCATCTCTGCGTGGCACTTCTTCAACTGAGAAACGTGGAACACGTCGTGAACTGCTGACAATCCTTCGGGTAATTCCAACTTGTAGGCAACTTCTCCCATACGCTCCAAAACTTTGTATGGTCCCACAAAACGTGGCACTAATTTACCCTTAACACCAAAACGCTTAATCCCTCGAAGTGGAGATACTCGAAGATAAAATCTGCCTCCAACTTCGTAAACTGTGTCCTTGCGTTTTGAATCTGGATAGCTCTTCTGCCTGGACTGGGATATTTTTAGTCTATCGCGAATCAACTTCACCTTCCGTTCAGACTCCTTAATCAAATCCGGTCCAAACAACTGGCGGTCTCCAACTTCATCCCATGACAACGGGGTCCTGCACCTCCTTCCGTATAGGGCTTCGAAAGGGGCCATCTTCAAACTGGATTGATAACTGTTGTTGTAAGAAAACTCTGCATATGGCAAATTGTGGTCCCAACTTGATCCATAATCTAGGGCACAAGCTCTTAGCATATCTTCCAGAATCTGATTAACTCTCTCCGTCTGTCCATCTGTCTGCGGATGAAAAGCTGTGTTGAAATCTAATCTGGTACCCAAAGTTTTGTGCATCTGAATCCAGAACTTTGAGGTAAACTGGGTTCCTCTATCTGATACAATGCTCCTCGGAACTCCATGCAGACATACTATCCTGGTCATATATATCTTGGCCAACTTAGCACTGGTGTAAGTGGTCTTCACTGGGATGAAATGTGCTACCTTCGTCAAACGATCGACTATAACCCAAATCGAGTCATAGCCTGAACGAGTCCTCGGCAATCCCGTAATGAAATCCATGCCTAGCTTATGCCACTTCCATTTGGGTATCGGCAATGGTTGCAACAGTCCTGCTAGCTTCTGATGCTCTGCGTTTACTCTCTGACATACATCACAAACTGCTACATATTTTGCAATATCCTTCTTCATTCCGGTCCACCGGAAAGTATCCTTCAAATCCAAATACATCTTGATATTTCCTGGGTGAATCGAATATGGTGAATCATGAGCCTCCTCTAGAATCACTTCCTGATCTCCGGGTCATTAGGCACATAAACACGATCTCCAAACCATAGAGTATCATGCTCATCTTCACGAAATCCCTTAGCTTTGCCTTTGCTCATACTCTCCTTTATATCAGCTATTTCCTTGTCAGTCTTCTGAGCTTCTCTGATCTTATCCATCAGGGTCGACTGAATCTCCAATGCTGCTACATAGCCTCTCGGAACTATCTCTAAACATAGCTCACGAAGGTCCTCGGCTAGCTCCTTCGGTAACTCTCCGGTCATGAGTGTGTTGACATGACTCTTATGGCTCAACACGTCGGCTACTAGGTTAGCCTTTCCCGGGTGATAATGCAATCTCATGTCATAATCCTTGATGAGCTCCAACCATCTCCTCTGCCTGAGATTTAACTCCTTCTGCGTGAAAATGTACTTCAAACTCTTGTGATCCGTGTACACTTCACAATGATTTCTGATGAGAAAATGTCTCCACGTCTTCAATGCATGCACTAAGCCTGCTAACTCCAAATCGTGTGTCGCATAATTCAACTCATGAGGTTTCAACTGTCATGAAGCATACGAACAACTCTCCCCTCCTGCATAAGTACTTCTCCAAGTCCTCGACGTGAAGCGTTGCAATACACTTCGTAATCCTTATTCTGATCTGGCAGAATCAACACTGGCGAGGTAACCAAACATTCCTTCAACCCTGGGAAACTGGCCTCACATTCCTCAGTCCAATTGAACTTGGTATCCTTCTTCAGCAATTCCGTCATAGGCTTTGGAATCTTCAAAAAGTTCTCAATAAATATCCGATAATATCCTTCGAGTCCAAGAAAACTCCATATCTCTCCAACCGTTGTTGGTGCTTCCCAGTTTGTCACGGTGACAACTTTGGTGGGGTCTACTGCTATACCTTCTCCGGATATAACATGTCCGAGGAATCCAACTTCCTTTAACCAAAACTCATGTTTTCTAAACTTGTCATATAACTGGTGTTCTCTGAGCTTCTCGAGTACCAAACGCAAATGCTCCTTATGCTCTTCTTCGTTCTTCGAGTAGACCAAAATATCATCAATGAACACCATGATGAACTTATCCAAAAACTCCATAAACACCTTGTTCATCATGTTCATGAAATATGCAGGTGCGTTAGTCAGACCAAATGGCATAACGGTGTACTCGTACAACCCATACCTGGTGCTAAAAGCCGTCTTAGGTATATCCTGCTCTCGAATCTTCAATTGATGGTATCCTGATTGCAAATCGATCCTGGAAAATACCTTAGCTCCTTGCAATCGGTCAAACAGATCGTTGATCATCGGCAGTGGGTACTTGTTCTTGATTGTTACTGCATTTAATCCTCGATAATCGACAACCATCCTTAATGATCCGTCCTTCTTCTCCACTAGAAGTACTGGTGATCCCCAAGGCGAAGAACTTGGGCGAATATATCCTTTATCCAGTAACTCCTTAATCTGCTTTTTAATCTCTTCCAGATCCTTTGCGGGCATTCTGTATGGTCTCTTCGATATTGGCCCTGCGCCTGGCAAAAGCTCAATCAAGAACTCAATGTCTCTATCCGGTGGCATGCCTGGCAACTCCTCTGGAAACACGTCAGGAAAATCCTTCACCACTGGTACTTCATCCTGCACAACTCCTGTTAACGAGTTTACTTGTGTCCTCCTCGGCTCATGCCGGGATACATACTTGATCCTTCTTCCTTCTGGCGTTGTAAGCAAAAATTGTCCTACTGGCGCATTCAATGTTCCCTCCATACTTCGATAACCAATCCATGCCTAATATCACATCCAATCCTTGCGATTCCAATACTATTAGGTCCGAGGGAAACAAGTAGCTACCAATCCTTAATGGTAACTGATCACACCATAGGCTAGCCATATACTCTGCTCCAGGCGAGGTTACTAACATGGGTGACCTAAGGGCTTGGGTTGGTAGTTTGTACTTATCCACAAATCCCCTTGATATATATGAATGCGATGCACCAGTATCAAAAAGAACAAGTGCAGTAAATGCCTTAATCATAAACTTACCTATTACTGCATCTGGCTGAGCTTCAACCTCCTCCACGTTAACGTGGTTCACCTGTCCCCTGTTGAAAGGGTTCGGCTTCTTCCCCGAGCTTCTATTACCATTTCCGTTCTGGCCTTCGGGACATTCATTGGCGTAATGTCCGGTCTTCTGACACTTAAAGCAAGTGACTTGGCTCAAATCTTTCTTGGCTGGGGTTGATGGGTAGGTCGGTTCTGGCCGTTGCTTCCTCCATTCCCATTACCATTCTTGGGACCATTGTGATTGTGCGAACTACCTCCTCCATGGGTATGCTGAAATTGTCCTCCCGACTTCGGGTAAACGTGGCTTCTGATGAGCTCCAGAATTGTGCTTCCCTTGTACATACTTCCTCTTTCGGTTCTCAATCTGTTGCTGCTTCCCTTCAATCATAAGACCATGATCTACCAACTCCTGGTAGTTGTTGAAACTTTCTACCATCAACTACATGCTCAGCTCATCATTCAGTCCTTCCAGAAACTTCTCCTGCTTAGCTGCATCTGTAGCAACGTCATCTGGGGCATAACGCGCTAACTTACTAAAGTCATCCACACACTGGACAACAGTACGTCCTCCCTGGCGTAAGTTGCGAAACTCACGCTTCTTTATGGCCATTGCTCCTGCTGAAACATGGGCAGTATGGAAAGCCTGCTAGAACTGATCCCATGTGATAGTGTCTACTGGATAGGTGGCTGTGAAATTCTCCCACCATGATGCTGCGGGTTGATCAAGCTGGTGTGCGGCAAATCGCACCTTCTCCACATCTGTGCATCCTGCAGTGGTCAACTCCCTGGCTGTCTTGCAAAGCCAATCATCTGCAACAATCGGCTCGGTGCTACTGGAAAACACCGGCGGATTCAGCCTAAGAAAACGGGTTAAGTGATCAACAGGTGGTGGTGGTGCGTTGTTGTTGTTGTTGTTGTTGTTGTTGTTGTTGTTGTTGTTGTTGTTCCCCTGATTCTGATTTTGAACTAACAACTACATCAGGGCATTCTGCTGCTGGATCAACTAAGTGAGCTCTGGTGGGAAAGCAAATCTGTTGTCACGTCTCGGAGGCATCTGAGGTTTTAGAAAAGATGAGAATATAGAATAGAATGAGGTCTAGAGGGAAAAACACTGCCCATATGCACATGAGACAAATTGCAATCAAAATCACTTTAATCAATTCAAACAAGGGCATATAACGGTCTATCTATCATTACAAAAAGTGCTCGGACTATACTAGATACATGGGGGAATACTACTACTGTTATGGTGGTCGACTAGAAAAACTGCTCCGATGAAGACTCCATGATATCTGCTCCAGCTTCGTCAACATAGTCATCATCACTTTCATCTGGGTCCGAGTCGGTGTCATCAATGATGATGTAATTCTCTGGACAAGTGAAATCTTCATCTTCTCCTTCTGTTGCGGGGAATCCCATGAATACTTTTAGCTTCTTCTTCAGATCATCGCTCTTCTCCATTAGTGTTGTTATTTCCTCCTCATATCCATCGCGTGTAGACTTGAGTTCTTCCTCCAATTCCATGATCTTGGTCATGGCCTTCTTAAGGTCCATCATGCCTGCGCGCATCTGGTTCTCCTGGCGTCAAATGTGCTGGTTTAACTCCTGGATGAAAGCTGCAATTGATCTATCCTTCCTGGTGCTGATCATCTCCCATTGCTCATCTCGGCGCCCACAAATCTGGTAGATAGTATCCTTAAGCTCCTTGTGGTAAACTTCTCCAATACGTCCCATGGTGATGTGGGATGCCATGCTCTTTCCTAGACTGCAGGTTGGTGCATCAAAGGAAAACTCTATGGGTTCAGTGACGGGCATGAACGTCCTTCCGAGAACTTGAACTTGAATCATCCAGCGCTTCTCTTACAGTAAAGTGGCATTGTACGTCCCGGTGAAGCTTGGTACTCCGATGTTCAGGTACTTGGTGACTTCCTTCAGGTGTCGTCCAAAGGGTGTATCTTCATCCGGTTGCATGAACTTGTTCCTTGCATCCGCCATCCTAAAAGAGAGTAGAAAATATGAGGAGTCAGAACTAAGAAGAGAGAGTAGTGATCCAGGGCTTTGGCTTAGTGGTCGTGTCCTACAGTCAACGTGTGCTCTGATACCATCTTGTAGCGACCAGACCTCAGACAGTCTGATCTCTGTGCATCAGTGTCATCCCTGGATCAGTAATGCTGACACGCACAGTACTTGAAGGATTTATAACAGAGTGGCAAACACACACTTAATACATCGAAGGTTTCAAAAGAGAGCTTAATACAATAAATATGACTTAAGGCCATCTAATAACGATAACAGCGGAAGGCTTGGAAGATAAGTGAGTCCATCAACTCCAACGACATCATTGAGTATAGGACCACGATCCTAAGGCATCTTAATCATCGTCTGAAAAGTCTGCAACATGAATGTTGCAGCCCGAAAACGGGTCAGCACATGGAATATGCTGGCAATGTAACACATAGAGAGTAATGAAATGATAAAGCTATACTACATGTATATATGGCTGGTGGAAAGCTCTATGGTTACAGTTTTTTTTTGCATAAAGCCAGTTTTTCCCTACTACAAAGAAATAAATTTGATTTAACTATCATGGTAGTTGTTAAACATTGAGAATGGTTGACAGCATTCTCAATCCCAATTAAGCATCATCATTAAAACCCAACAACATTAATTAAAGTAACATGATGAGATTCACATGATAATCCAAGTACTAGATACTCAAAACGTCCATAACCGGGGACACGACTAATCATGATTAGTTTGTACACTCTGTAGAGGTTGCGCACTTTTCCCCACAAGACTCGATCGCCTCCGTTTGTTTTCTCTCACTTCATGGTGTTTGAGAAACGGATGGCCGAGACATAGTCTTTTAGAAGCGCTAGCACCTTACGATTGGGTAGACCGTACCACCTACATCCCCTACATCTGCTAGTCTACCACTATAAGAGTTCGCACGACTTACTCAGCTATGCTAGAGCCCATAATAGCATGTGACTGCACACGAAAGTTTCTAGCATGAATAATCTTATGATCCCTTTGAGCCCGGGTGGCGGTCCAAAAACAAACATGCAATCCTGGAATACCCAGGTACCTCAATCCACCCAGATGTGTATTTATGTTGCCACCTTAAATAAACCATTAATTATCAAGATCACACCTGTCATGGATATTCACTCACTCAATCTACGTCTACTAGCATAACATGGCATAATAAGCAAACGTAGAAGTAACTCCCAAGGGTTTGATAATAAAACAGGTAAGAGGTACTACCTCATCTACTTCCCAAAACCCACAATTTAATCAGATCCTAATCATGCAAATTGTTTGAGGATTGATCTAATGCACGAAACTGGGTAGTAAAGAGATATGATCAAAGTGTTTCTTGGCTTGCTGATGATCCGTGAAACCTAGGGATTCGAAGTAGCACGCGGCGCAATCCGGGTACTCTATCGCAAGCAAACAAACAAACAAGTATACAATAAGTACTCATCTAATGCACAGGTAAAACTCAAATAAGAGATCTAACCAGAAAGTTCAACTTAAGAACTCCGGTTGGCAAAAAGAATCAAATCGAACAAAGCAACGAAGATCAAACTGCGAAAGAAACAAACTTCATTTACTAATCTGGACCTAAGTCAAATTTTACAGTAGCAAAAACTTGTTTGAGTAGATTAAACGGAAAGAGGGTTTCGAGACGAATCTCTAGGCGCTTGAATCGCCCGATTCCGATAAATGAGCGAAAAGTTATTCTAAAACGAAAATCAGATCAGAAATCGCGATCAGAAAAATCGCGGAATAAATCCGTGAAAAAGAAAAACGACGAACAGATTAACGAACGAACGTTCCTTATCTGGATCTGAACGATGAACGCGTTCGTTAAAACAAACGAACGAGCGAACACTCGCTAATTAACCTAAACTGAGAAAACAGATCTAAAAACCGACGGAAAAACCGAACGGTATTTCTCAAAAAAAAACGGCGGCAACAGGGTCAACCTCGGCGGCGGGGTCCGGCGGCGGCGGTGGCAGATTAGGGTTAGGGATTGGATGCGGGTGGCGGCTTGGGCTGGGGCGACGGCTGGGCTGGGGTCGGCCCGGGCGGCGCTATTTAAAGACCCCCGGCCAGGCGGAGTCCTGGCCGGTTACGGCCCAAGGTCGGTTCGGACTTTTTTTTACATAATTTCACGCAGAAAAACAAACGAAAGGAATACTAAACGGACTCCAAAAATCCCGAAAATAAATTTTCTCCGACTTCTAAAATCAAGCCGGACAAGATGAACATTTATTTGGGGGCCTAAATGTAATTTTGAAAAACACACATTGTTCCTAAATTCAAATAAAATAGCAATAAAATCCAAAATAAAATCTTATTTGATTTTTTATTAAATCCTCAATATTTCTATATTTTGGGAAAGTCATTTTATTCCATCTCTCAAATTTTTTGTAATTGAAATAATTGAAGATAAAATAAATAAAATTAAATGATCCTATTTCAAAAAGTTGAGAAAACTCAAATATGAATTTTACGAAATCCCCAACTCTCTCCGTGGGTCCTTGAGTTGCTTAGAATTTCTCGGATCAAACCCAAAACGCAATAAAATATGTTATGCAATTGATGATCTATGTATAACATTCCAAATTGAAAATTTGGGATGTTACATCAGGTATGGAGAATCTCAAGACAACTCCTCGAGTCATCTTAAGACTCGGGGGCTACCATGACATAACTTAGCTAATTTTGCCAGATTCAAGAACCCCAGGTCATTGGAGGGAAAATAACCTAGTCTCTGGAGTTACTTCCACATTGGTGAAAATTTAAAAGCCGTCAGAAAAATATCCGGCTTAATAAGTGTCTAGCAATCAAAACAAAATTCCGGCTCAATGGAAGAGTTTCGGGTTATTAAAAGAGATCCCGGTTCAAAATCTGGCTCAACATCCGGTTCAAAGGAATTCATCTCTCGCAAATTCGAGTTCTCAGAAAAATTAAAGGTTTCCAAAGAGAACTTGCTGCTATGAAGCGTGGTTCAAACATGGGTATCCCGCCTTATGGGCTTATCTTATTATGATCAATATAATAAAGCTGACATCCCTAATAATTCAGGGCCGCTGTCGTTTCATTTCTAAGCATCTGAATCTTTAATATTTGTTCATAAGGTCACTTAGGGGCTTCCAACCCACCGGGTTTAGCTTTCTTACCCTCTTGACTAGGCGTGGACGCCGAACCCCGAGTTTGTCCTACCTGTTTGCATGATGCTACTCTACCAGGTAATACTGAATGACCGTTCGTACTCTTAACAGTCAATCTTTTTCAAGACCCTGAACTTGTTAAGGTTAAAACAACAGTTTGTCATGTGAGGGCCGGCTTAAAGTGAGCGAGATAACTCTAAGGCTGTGCGGCCTATGAAAGCACTTGGATTTTCGTGGCTGTGCGGTCCATGAAAGCACTTCAATTTTAAGGCTGTGCGGCCTATGAAAGCACTTGAATTTTTCTGAATTTCTTTTCTTCTGAATATTTTGGATTTGTATCCCTTGAAGAATTTGTCTGCTCAACTGCATTTGGTACAATTCAGGCCATGTAGCCTTGATTATATGACTCATAATTGAGCATATTGGGTTTGGTAATGTGGCACCCCGGTTCAGAGCAACCGGTTTACCTTGAATTGCCAACCCAGAGATCAAATCTTCTGGCAACACACTACATCTTGGTACAGAAAACAATCGCTTTATTGATGCTAGCGGAAACATAGTGTGATATTACATCAGGTAGCGAGACCAAGCGGCACACACGGTGCGGCTGAACAATATGTACATTATTTAGTGAACACCAAGGGGCCTCGATCACGATAACTATGCAGCAGCGGAACGACGACGAAGCGAGACTCCATAGCATAGGGACACCAATGTGGACACAGTCTAGACATGGCAGCACTCCGATCCGGTTAGACTTTCCTGAAAGTTGGCATAACACGCCAGATTAGTACATTGAATGTACTTGCAATCTCACAACAAGCATAAACATAATGGCAACCAATATCATATTATTTAATCAAGTTGAATGCAGATAAACATACTACTGATGCAGTGCAAACCAACTTGTGCACCGAGTCCCTCTGACTCTCTTACCAACGGGTTACCTCGTAACCAAACGGTGATCACTCCCGGATCACACACAAACCAACACTTTGGTTTCCACAACAAACAGTCTCACCGATCTCATTACTTGACCAGTGCCAAACATGTAACTTAGTGTGCAAGATTTCTTATTAATGTTGATCCATGCTGTGACTTACTCACGAGTTGTGTCCGTAACCAAGGACGCGACTATCGATAGATTAAATACACTCAACAGAGGTAGCACACTGTACTCACACCACGGAACCCATGGCCTCGCACTCCCATTCGGGTGGACCAACGGCATTCCGACGGAACACCCCCATTGCCATGACACTCTATCGGCCACTCTGAGTAACTCCCCACTGGGCTAAGTCTGGGGTGGCCCCGTGCCTACCAAAGGCATCAATGGCCACCGTCGTGGCAAAACTTAAACGGTCCCAAACGGGGACAAGGTACCATAACACAACAACAACGGGCACAAAAGGTTATGTCTGCTTACCGGGCCAGGGTACCGCACGCCCATAATCTTCCCTCATTGGAGGCACCGACCAGAGGCATGACAACGATCCGAATAAAGGCCTTCCCATGAAGGCAAATATGGTTGCACTAGGAAAAACTCGATTCAGTGGCACCATGACCCGATCAACTTTATATTCAAGTTCAATTAACATCAGGTTTAACTTGAAATGAAAAGACTCAAGTCACCATATGCCATGATCATGCAACCATTTGACATGCATCACATACCACTTATAATAAACATATCAACATCATCAAAAAAATTATTTGCACAAGTCATCATTAAAATTTATTGATTCATTTTCACTGGTTAATAGCACTCATCATTTTTAGTTATAACATTATCATATGAACCATATTAATCACATGAGAAAATAATACCAATACTAGTCATATCACAACCATAGCAAAAATCATATAATCAACTACTCATGCTATATCACACTAGTCTAGGTACTCACTTCTGTAGACTAAGCATTTTAATCATGCCAAAATAACTAACATAAGCATATTTCATTCAATAATTATATGCGAGAAATAAATCATTTTCAAGCTGGAAAATCATGAATATTGCAATGACACCATGAAAATTTTGGTGTGGCTTGCCTTTGTTCAAAGGAGCTTCACACTCCTCCTGGGTCTCTTCAAGACAAGCTTCTCCTTCTGAAAACAATTAACTCACAAAAAGAAAATATCAAGAACACTTCTGAAAATTACCAGAAAATCTAGACAACAGAGAAAATTCTCATTTTTGGTGTGCTGCTAGATCTTTTCAATAAGAACACAATGCAAAAAGAATCAACTCATTTGGACTTATGGTTAAAAAGTTACAGTTGGTCAAAGTTTCTGGTCAAAATTTGGTTAAATTCGAATAAAAAGAAAACCAGGGGGTGACGTCGATGGCGTATTCCAGGAGTGCTCCACCACTCATACCGCTTCGGGTGTGAGCTGTGGGGCTGACATCGGGCCCCACGCGTTAGATCGATGGGGGGGGGGAACAGAGGCGGGCGACGCTTCTCCGGCGCGTTCTCTGGCGAGTAGTGCCTGGCGACCAGAACCAGAGGGATATGAAGAGAGAGGGGGTCGAGGCGCACCTGCCTGTACCCGTGGTTTGGCCAGGGGTGGTCGGACGGGGTCGGAACTAGCCTCTCCAGTGGCTGCAGAGAGCAGAGCTCGCCGGAGTTAGGGACGACGGCGACGTGGGGCTGCACCAAGGGCTCCAACATGGTCGGGCGACACTAGTGCACCACCAGCGAGTCGCCTGAGGATTGGATGGAGCTCGAGAGGCACCGGAGTGAGGAGGAGGAGCTACCGGGGATCGCCAGCGAGCTTGGGTTGGGACGGTGGCTAGAGGCCTTCCCGACCGGGTTGCGGCTTCAATACAGACTTGTAGAGGTTGGATGAGTGTACGGTGATGCTCGAGAAGGCTGGGTGGGTTGTATTTATAGGTGAGCGATGAGGGGGAATCGAGCTCCACCGGAGAGCTTCTGGACATGGCGCCCGGTGACGAATGGCGTCAGCGAGATGGAGAGAAGGCGATGCAGCTCACGCAACCACTGTGGGAGGGCGGAGACGAGCACAGGAGCGTGGGTGGCGACAAGCACAGTGGCACGGGCGCACTATACGCTTGGCTGCATTGTGCACACGCTCGGTGTGGTGAGCTCCAGCGTCGGCGAGCGGCAGAGGCGAGTTAATGGCGTTGGGACGGCGATTGTGGCAAAGTTTGGCAAGGTGTGGCAGTCGGGGAAGCGAGCATGGGGTCAACAGAGTCTCGGGCGCAACGCAAAGCACGTCGTCGGCATGCCAGCAGGCGTGGACGAACGCGATCATCGCATGAACTATGACATCATGATGCGCTTAGCACAAACTTCATGTCTCGCGTGTAGTCCTTAGTGGTTTGAGATGTTCAAACGCTTTGAGGTGATCACAAGAGCTATCTGTGCGTGGTTTACTTCATGGTAAGTTTCTGGACAGTAACTTGTGAGGTTAACTGTGAGTGATCCAGTAAGAGTTTAGGGCTGAGCTTTGGGGGTTTGCAGTCTCTTAGGAAGGTAATGAAGCTCAAGAAAAATCAGCCTCATTGGATCAAGGAAGAGTATACTTGTTGTGTAAAGTGCCTATTCTGCCTAGAATAGAAATGATATTGTTTAGCAAATATATTCCAAAAAGTTATGCAATATTTTTGCTCAGTGAGGTGCCCTAGAGTTCGAATATTTGGGAAAATTTTCTCAGGATTTTTGGATCAATAAAAATGAGGGTTGCTTTGGAGCACAAGTTTCTGAAGTGAGTTTCAGATAAGAAAATGAATATTTTTCTTTGATGAAAAATATTCGTTTGGTCATTTTGGGATTTTCCAGAGAAAGAATGATGAGTTAGTGGTGGATGGGTGATACGTCTCCAACGTATCTATAATTTTTGATTGTTCCATGCTATTATATTACCTGTTTTGGATGTTTATGGGCTTTACTTTACACTTTTATATCATTTTTGGGACTAACCTACAAACCGGAGGCCCAACCCGAATTGCTGTTTTTTGCCTATTTCAGTGTTTCGCAGAAAAAGAATATTAAATGCAGTCCAAATGAAATGAAACCTTCGGGAGCGATCTTTTTGGAACAAACGCAATCCAGCAAACTTGGAGTGGACGTCAAGAATCAGGCGAGGCGGCCACGAGGGTGGCCGGCGCGCCCTAAGGGGGTGGGCGCGCCCCCCTGCCTTGTGGGCCCGTCGTGGCTCCCCTGACCTACCTACTTTGCCTATATATATCTTCATACCCCGAAACCATCCAGGAGCACCACGAAAAACTATTTCCATCGCCGCAACCTTCTGTATTCGCAAGATCCCATCTTGGAGCCTTCGCCGGCGCTCCGCCGGAGGGGGAATCGACCACGGAGGGCCTGTCCATCATCACCAAGGCCTCTCCGATGAGTTGTGAGTAGTTTACCACAGACCTTTGGGTCCATAGTTATTAGCTAGATGGCTTCTTCTTTCTATTTGAATCTCAATACAAAGTTCTCCTCGATCTTCCTGGAGATCTATTCGATGTAACTCTTTTTGCAGTGTGTTTGTCGAGATCCGATGAATTGTGGGTTTATGATCAAGTTTATCTATGAGAAATATTTGAATCTCCTCTGAATTCTTTTATGTATGATTGGTTATCTTTGCAAGTCTCTTCGAATTATCAGTTTAGTTTGGCCTACTAGATTGATCTTTCTTGCAATGGGAGAAGTGCTTAGCTTTGGGTTCAATCTTGCGGTGTCCTTTGATACATCTCTGTTGTATCTACTTTTCCAAACACTTTTGCCCTTGTTTTGGACTCTAACTTGCATGATTTGAATGGAACTAACCCAGACTGACGCTGTTTTTAGCAGAACTGGCATGGTGTTATTTTGTGCAGAAATAAAAGTTCTCGGAATGACCTGCAAATCCACGGAGCAACTTTTCAGAATTAATAAAAAATACTGGCGAAATAATCAGCATTAGGGGGCCCACACCCTATCCACGAGGGTGGGGGGCACGCCCCCTGCCTCTTGGGCCCCCTGGATGTCCACCGACCTCAACTCCAACTCCATATATTTGCTTTCACGGAGAGAAAAATCAAAGAGAAAGAATTATCGTGTTTTACGATACGAAGCCGCCGCCAAGCCCTAAACTCTCTTGGGAGGGCTGATCCGGAGTCCGTTCGGGGCTCCGGAGAGGGGAATCCGTCGCCGTCATCATCATCAACCATCCTCCATCACCAATTTCTTGATGCTCACCACTGTGTGTGAGTAATTCCATCGTAGGCTTGCTGGACAGTGATGGGTTGGATGAGATTTACCATGTAATCAAGTTAATTTTGTTAGGATTTGATCCCTGGTATCCACTATGTTCTGAGATTGATGTTGCTATGACTTTGCTATGCTTAATGCTTGTCACTAGGGCCCAAGTGCCATGATTTCAGATCTGAACCTATTATGTTTTCATGAACATATGTGAGTTCTTGATCCTATCTTGCAAGTCTATAGTCACCTATTATGTGTTATGATCCGTTAACCCCGAAGTGACAATAATCGGGATACTTACCGGTGATGACCGTAGTTTGAGGAGTTCATGTATCCACTAAGTGTTAATGCTTTGGTCCGGTACTCTATTAAAAGGAGGCCTTAATATCCCTTAGTTTCCATTAGGACCCCGCTGCCACGGGAGGGTAGGACAAAAGATGTCATGCAAGTTCTTTTCCATAAGCACGTATGACTATATTCGGAATACATGCCTACATTACATTGATGAACTGGAGCTAGTTCTGTGTCACCCTATGTTATAACTATTACATGAGGAATCGCACCCGACATAATTATCAATCACCTATCCAATGCCTATGAGCTTTTCACCTATTATTCTTTGCTTAGTTACCTTGTCGTTTCCACTGTTACAATTACTACAAAACTGCTACTGTTACTTTGGTACTATTACCATTACTTCCATACAACTTTGCTACTAAATACTTTGCTGCAGATACTAAGTTATCCAGGTGTGGTTGAATTGACAACTCAATTGCTAATACTTGAGAATATTCTTTGGCTCCCCATGTGTCGAACCAATAAATTTGGGTTGAATACTCTACCCTCGAAAACTGTTGCGACCCCCTATACTTGTAGGTTATCAAGACTATTTTCTGGCGCCGTTGCCAGGGAGCATAGCTCTATTCTTTGATTCACTTGGGATTTATATCTGTTGATCACTATTAAGAGCTTGAAAGACAAAGAACTAAAATTTATCCTTTAACTACGAGGGGAGGTAAGGAACTGCCATCTTGCTCCGCACTTGATTCTCCTTCCGTTATGAGTAAACTTGCGACATCTAAACCTGCTTCTGCTATTAATTCTGATATGTTGCATGTTATTGATGATGCCACTTCTGCTATGCATGATACTTGTGATGAAACTACTTCTATGCTTGATACTACTATGCCATTAGGTGAATTTCTTGATGAACAACTTGCTAGGGCTAGGGAGAACGAAATTATTGAAACTAATAATATTGATGATAGTGATGATGAAGGTTCTCCCCCTAGATATGAATTGCCTGTTGTTCCTGAGGGTTATGTTATGGATGAAGAAACTGCTAAAGATTTTCTTGCTTGCAATTATAGATCAGATCTTAAGAAATTATTAGCTAGGCTGAAACAAAAGACTCTGAATGCTAGAATGAAACATGAACCTGCTTTTGCTACTTCACCTATCTTTGTTACTGATAAGGATTATGATTTCTCTGTTGATCCTGAGATAATTACTTTGGTTGAATCTGATCCTTTTTATGGCAATGAATCTGAAACTGTAGTGGCACATCTTACAAAGTTAAATGATATAGCCACCCTGTTTACTAATGATGAGAAATATCGCTATTATTATATCCTTAGAATATTTCCTTTCTCATTAAAGAGTGATGCTAATACATGGTTTAATTCTCTTTATCCTGGTTGTGTGCATAGTCCCCAGGATATGATTTACTACTTCTCTGCTAAATATGTCCCCGCTGATAAGAAACAAGCTGCCTTAAGGGAAATATATAATTTTGTGCAAAACGAAGAAGAGAGTCTCCAACAAGCTTGGGGGAGGCTTCTCCGATTACTTAATGCTTTGCCTCATCATCCTCTTAAGAAAAATGAAATACTTGATATCTTTTATAATGGACTAACTCATGCTTCCAAGGACCACCTGGATAGTTGTGTTGGTTGTGTTTTCAGGGAAAGGACAGTCGACCAAGCTGAATTGCTATTGAATAATATGTTGTCCAATGAAAATAATTGGGCACCACCTGAACCAACTCCTAAGCAAACTCCAAAGAAAAGAGGTGTTCTATTTCTCAGTCCTGAAGATATGCAAGAGGCAAAGAAATCTATGAAAGACAAAGGTATTAAAGCTGAAGATGTTAAAAATTTACCTCCCGTCGAAGAAATTCATCGCCTCAATATACCACCTAAATAAATACAAGGTCTTGATAACCCGACACAGGTAGTGAAGGTAAACTTTCTTTATAGATATGATAAAGTTGAAATCCCGTCTACTAAGTTTGCTAGTCGATGCTTTGATGAATTTGATGATTTTATGGAGAAACAAGAAAATTTCAATGATTATGTTAGTAGACAATTGAAAAATAATCTTATATGATTGGACACTTGAGTGATTATATGTCTAGAGTTAAGGGTGAACTTAAACTCACCAGTAAACATGCTTCGATGGTCACCACTCAAGTAGAGCAAGTACTTAAGGCTCAGAGTGATTTGCTTGATGAATTAAATAATAAACATGATTTTGCTGTTAGAGTGGATACTAGAACTGGTAAAATGACTCAGGAACCTTTGTATCCTGAAGGCCACCCTAAGAGAATTGAGCAAGATTCTCAAAGAAATAATTTAGATGCTCCTAGTCCTTCTAAAAAGAAGAAAAAGAAAAATGATAGTATTTTTGCATGCTTCTAGTGAACCTATTGTAGAAACACCTGAGAATCCTAATGATATTTCTATCTCTGATGCTGAAACACAATCTGGAGATGAACATGAACTTAGTGATCATGCTAATAATGATGTTCATGAAGATGCTCAACCTAGCAATACCAACGATATAGAAACTGACCCTGCTGTTGATCTTGATAAACCACAATAAAAGAATCAATGATATGATAAGAGAGACTTCGTTGCTAGGAAGCATGGTAGGGAAAGAGAGCCATGGGTTCAGAAACCCATGCCTTTTCCTCCTAAGCCATCCAAGAAAAAGGATGATGGGGACTTTGAGCGCTTTGCTGAAATGTTTAGACCTATCTTCTTACGTATGCGCTTGACCGATATGCTTAAGACAAACCCTTATGCTAAATACATGAAAGATATCATTACAAATAAAAGAAAGATACCTGAAGTCGAAATCTCCACCATGCTTGCTAACTATACTTTTAAGGGTGGAATACCTAAGAAACTTGGTGATCCAGGAGTACCCACTATACCATGCTCCATTAAAAGAAATTATGTTAAAACTGCTTTATGTGATCTAGGAGCCGGTGTCAGTGTTATGCCTCTTTCCTTATATCGTAGACTTGAATTAAAGAAGTCAACACCTATTGAGATATCTTCGCAAATGGCCGATAAATCAATTGCTATACCTGTCGGTATTTGTGAAGACGTGCCTGTTGTTGTTGCAAACGTTACTATCTTAACAGACTTCGTCATTCTTTATATTCCTGAGGACGACAGTATGTCGATTATCCTCGGTAGACCCTTTTTAAATACTGCAGGTGCTGTTATTGATTGCAACAAAGGCAATGTCACCTTTCATGTTAATGGCAATGAGCATACGGTACACTTTCCGAGGAAACAACCTCAAGTTCACAACATAAATTCTATTGGAAAAATTCCATCAATTATTATTGGAGGTTTCGAATTTCCTCTTCCTACTGCAAAGAAGAAGTATGATATTCTTATTATTGGGAATGTTCATATCCCCGTTGAGGTAACCTAGTGTCATTGCAAAATTTCTCCGATTTCATGTGATTCGAAATGAGTTTGTTAAAAAGACATGATCAACCTTGTTAGTGGATTCCTTTTGATGAGCATGAGATGGATGAAGTTAGAGGGCACAACCTTTTGTACCCTCTCTTTACTTCCTGTTAATTAGAATAAAATATTTTTTTTGTTTTCTGAATTATCCATGCAATAAAAAATATCCCAAAAATAAAAGTTCTCCAAATGCCCTGCCAATTTAATATGATTTTTTTGGAATATTTAAGAATATCTGGCACTGAGAACACAGCAGGGGAGCAAGCACCTGGCCACGAGGGTCCAGGGCGCGCCCACCCCTACAGGGCGCGCCCCCTGCCTCGTGGGCCCATGGTGGCCCCCCTCCACTTATTCCTGCACCCACACTCTTCTTCTTCCTCCCAAAAAAATCACTATCCAGCTCAAGCTCGAGTTCTAGCTCATTTTGTTGCCATTTTCGATCTCCTTGCTCAAAGCTCCATTCACAAAACTGCTTCGGGGGATTGTTCTTTGGTATGTGACTCCTCCAATGATCCAATTAGTTTTTGTTCTAGTGCTTTATTTATTGCAAATTTTTGCTGCTAAGGTGACCCTGTTCTTGAGCTTGCATGTCAAATTTATGAGATCCCAAGTAATTCTAATGCATGATAGAGGCACTAGGCACTTATGGGAGTAGTTGCTATCAATTTTATTGAGTTTGGTTCACTTTTATTTTGAGTCACTAAAAATTTCAGAAATTTTCACTACTAGAGAAAACCTTACTAGTGGCACTGGTTTTTTACATACCAGTAGAGCGGGCACGTGCGCTACTGCTAGGGTGCTACAACTATTAATTATTAGTAGCGTGCTTCTAAACCAGCGCTGCAACTAAGATACTTAGTAGTAGCGTTTGTTTGTCTACCAATGCTACTACTATCATCACGTAGTAGTAGCGCCCTATTTTCTCCGCACGCTACAACTAGGCAAATAGAAATAATTAAAAAAATGCCAGATGCAATATTCATGGAAATCAAGACAGGTCCAGTGCAAATAAACTAAGTTCACAGAACCATCTCACAAACATTAGCGACTAAGTTCATAGAACCATCTCACAAACATTAACGACAATACCACATTTAATATAACCACACAATCTCACAAACCCAATTATAGTAATCAACAATGCATGGATAAATCATAGTTGATAAGTCTACTAGGTAGTCATACTACCATATATATGGTTCAGCAGCTACACGCAAGCATATGTAGTTCTAGATGATATCGATTATGACCATCATCCTCAAGCCTGGGCGGTGGGTGTTCCTTAATTAGGATTGCCTGTCCAACATGAAGATTCTTGACGATGAGGAAGCTCTTCCACCCAACCGAGTTAAAGTGTGTGCGACCGTCCGTGTCCACGCCGTATGCACAAGTGGTGACGGAGCCACTCGTAGTAAGGCGCATTCCAGCAGAGCCTTCTTCATCAGGCTTGATACCACAACTCTCAGAGAGGCCCTTTGGCAATGTCTGAATAAGAAAAACATATCAATTAATAAGTAGCCTCACACATTCTACACTATCAAAAGACAGTACTACATTTCTGCTAAGCATGAATTCTACTAATAAGTATATATGGATTCTACACTATTAACAGTTCTTTGGAACGAAGCATATATATCATCGGATTCACTAAGCATATAGATCATCGGATTCACTAAGCATATAAGATTCACTAAGCATATATATCATCGGACTCTACACTAAGTATAACAATAAAGCATATATATCATCGAATTCACTAAGCATATAGATCACCGGATTCACTAAGCATATATATCATCGGACTCTACACTAAGTATAACAATAAATCATATCATCAAATTACTCTAGAAACAAAATATATCATCGGATTCACGAAGCATATAGGATTCACTAAGCATATATTTCATCGGACTCTACACTAAGTATAGCAATAAAGCATATCATCAAATTACTCTAAAAACTACATTAAATGCAACATACCATGATATGCCGATCAACCATGGTACTTGTCAGGCGGGTCACGAATGGCACCCCGACGAAGTCAGCACGTGGCAGAATGATGTCCCATAGGTTGCACACCTCCTCCTCGCTCAACTTCATTCTTTGAGCTATGATGGCTTCACAAAGTGGGTTGTCATCATCCTCATCATCCTCATAATCTTCTGCTTTGTTGACATAAATCACGGCCAGCTTGGGTCTTTCTGCTCTGAAAGAAGCTGATCAACTCACCACCCGTGATACGCATGTGGGCGATGAAACGGACCCATCCATCTCCTCCCACCTGCGTCATATTTTGTCCTTTCTCGACCTCCATAGTGTAGGGGGCCCCAGGAGCCTCAAAGGCCACAGAGTCTCCGGTCAGCTTGTTGAATTCTGACCTCACATTACATGGGACGATCTGTGTACATAAAGCAAAATGATATATACACGATGCATTAATGCCAATAACACTAAAAACAAAATAGTAGTTACTAGTTTCATATAATTTATTACTGCCGCATGAAGAAAACTAGACTCGAAGTAGATGCCGAACAGTGTGCCAGTTGCAAGGCTGCTGGCGCACCTTGAATTGCACTGTCGACATGGTGGTGGTGGTGGTGGCACCATTTCCCTAAAGCAATATGATTAAAGGACTAACGATCCAAAAAGTAAACATAAAGTTTTCAATACACATCAGGTTTTGAATAATATACACATCAGGTTCACATCATAGAGAATACACATGAGGTTCACATGGCAAGCAAAATAACAACTAAATTGTAGTTCAGTTCAGACAATAACCTAATAGAGATCATGTAACCCAAACACTTTATCTATTCCCACATCCAAAAGTTGAACCAGCTTAGAATCTTCCAAAACAACACGACACAAGATTTACAAAACACAATAAGTAAACATCCATTCCACCTTTGGCATCAGATGCAAAATAATTAAAACTATAAAAGGCAAACACCCCCCTTTTCGATCAGATACAACTCTTTGTCTATCTGTGTTTTCTTTTTCTGAAATTTACCAAAAATGGGCTCACTAATAGCATCAGATGGATAGCGATTTGGGTCCATAGGGGGCTTTGTCAATTTACACCCTGCTCCTTTGCCTAAAGAGGCATTGCAAAATTGACAAAGCCCCCTATGGAGAACAAGGAAGCAAAGTTTATGTACAAAGATTCAGTTGCAGAAACAAAATTCACAAGTGGCTGAAAATGTAGCCAACATTTTCTACTACAAAATATAAGCACCAGACTAAGAGGTAATACAAGGGAAGAACAATCACACACACAGACAAAATATAAGCATTTTTTTTCGAAATGGGTGTTAGCATATATTCAAATGCACACCATAACAACTTGGCAATTTGAGCATCACCGCATACAGATACTCTCTTCAACCTGAAAGAGTATCGAATCAAGCATTGATTTTTCCATGAAACCACATAACAGTGAGGGCTTCTTGGTCATATCTTTATATGCATGAACAAAGAAGCTAGTGGATCAAATTCACACATAGGGTAGCTCACGAGGATACATACATTTAGACCTTTAAGAAGAACTGGCACAATCAACATCATTCAGATGAAAGGAGGAGCATTCACGACATAACCCTAGTGTCAGGAAAGAACCCCTATATAAACCCTAGAACACTAGGCACCGCCGCTGCCACCACTGCTCCAGGGGCAGCAGCCAAGATTGAAACCCAAGTTTCAATTGTATGTGCTAAAAGCCTCTACTTCTCTAGCTACTTCTCTCTACTCTCTCCTAAGTTTTGGTGAGCAACAAAAAGCCTCTACTTCTCTCACCTAACCCCTCTCTCTACTCTCTCCCCAATCACGCGAGGAAACAAGCCTGGAACACGTCGCATCGAAGCGCGGAGCCACCGTGCAATCCCTAAATCCCAAAACATGACGAGCCACCGCGGAAAATCTATTGGAGCCTAGCTAGTGTGGCGCGCGCAGGGAGGAGGAGATCCAGGGGGACTTACGGGGCTGGAGCGTCGGAGGAGGCGAGAGGCGACCGCCCGTGGTGGCGGTGCACGACACCATCGAAGGGGAGAGGCGGCCGGGGATGAACCCTAACCGCAGCGGCGGCAACGGGCGGAGGGGATCGATTGAGAGAGTGAGGGGGTGTGGGGGCGCTCGGGCCGGTTTTCTTTTCCTCTAGTAGTAGCGCTGGCTAGAGTCCGGCGCTACTGCTAAGCCCACCACCTGTAGCGCCCGTTCAAAACAAACACTACAGGTAAGTGGGCTACTGTTTTTGCCATGCGGCCCATGTAACAGTAGAGCGCCCCGAGCAAACAAACGCTGTTGTTATTTATTAGTAGTAGCATGTTTTCTGCCAAGCGCTACTGGTAAATACTAGTAGCGTGGGGTCATAAACATACGCTACTGGTAAACTTCTATGTATAAGCATTTTCCTAGTAGTGTTTTCAGAGGAAGAAATATGTCCAGGAAAATGTACCAAGGTGGTTCTTCAAGGAAGAAAGGACCACTACTAGGGAAAATCCTAGCAACAGCGCGTGTTTTGGGTGTATCAGTAGCGCGGGTGCCCGCGCTACTGATACAGCGCCATAGCTAACTTGTAGCAGTAGCGCGTGTTGACACACGCTACTGCTATACATGGTTAGCTGTAGCGTGCGTTGCAAACAACGCTACTGCTAATTAGCTGTAGCGGGTCTTATACCCCGCGCTACTGCTATTACTTTCAAAAACAAAAAAATCTCGATCCCGTGTGTGTTGTCAATGGCAGCAGTTGTTCGATCTAGCGATGATTGGCGTCGCCGGAGGCATGAACGGACAGCGGAAGACCAGATCCAGTAGTGGATGTTGGAGAGGGCCCATTTCGATGGCAGAGCCAGGCCGCGGCGTGGGGCTCCTCTTCCCGACCATGCCAGATAGCTCCGGGCCGTCCATGGTGACGACCTGCTCGGGCATGGACATGGGAGGGTGAGTCAAACCAGAGGGAGAGAGAGAGAAAATGAAAACCGAGGGAGAGAGGAAGGTGATGTAGGGAGCATCGGAGCTAGTCACCGGTGGTGAGGTTCTCCTGTGTGGTGGCGCGGGACGGCGGCCTCCTAGACGTCGGTGGAAGACCGACGAGCTCCTAGACGCCGGTGGCACGAGGAGGATGGGCGCATGGGCACCACGGAGGAGGATGGGCGCATGGGCAAGAGGTCCATGTGAGAGCGTATGGAAAGTGAGAGGAGAGAGTGGTGGAAGAGAGGAGGGATTTAGGGGAGGAGATGGGGATTCGGCCGAGGATATGGTGACTTCACCTACCTCGTACTTAGTAGTAGAGAGGGGTATAAAACCGCGCTACTACTATCAACTTAGTAGTAGCGCGGGTTTATACCCCTCGCTACTACTATGGCATGTGTCGGGGGGCACGGTAGAGACCGCTTAGTTGTAGCGAGGGTAAAAAACCCGCGCTACTACTATCAACTTAGTAGTAGCGAGGGGTAAAAACCCGCGCTACTGGTAATTAGCAGTAGCGCTTCTTTTTGTGCCGCGTTGCTGCTAAGATTCTGTGTATAAGGTTTTTCCTAGTAGTGGACCCAGGCTCGCAATACGTGAGCAAGATGATGAACCACCAAGGTTAGCTGACGTGCGGCCTTGTAAATGGCCGGCAGAGGAGTTTATGGTCAAAGCGGGCATCAAGGATGAATTTGATGCATATGTGCGTAATGCTAACCTTGAGGAATTCATGCAAGATAAGTGCCCTCAATACCAATATTTAACTGATTCATTTGTGAGAAGGTTCAAATTTACATCTTCGCGCAATTCTCAGAATGTCCTGTTTGATATTTATGATAAATCATATACCATGGACCTAGAATATTTTACTACTGCTTGTAAACTCCCGCAGTGGGGAAGTGTTAATGAACCTCGTAAATCTAAATATAAAGACTTTCTTGCTAGTATCACCGTGGGAGAATCTAGAGAAATAGCACAAGCTACCATAGGGAGCATTCATTTTCCTGCTATACATTATTTTGCTCTCTTCATTGGTAGATGCATTAACGGTAAAGATGAAGCATGTCACATGTGTGTCCCTGATCTTTGTGTTCTCAAGAGTGCTGTGTTATGTGATAAACAATACAACTTGGGGGCAATTGTTGCACGTAGGTTGCATCATAATGGTTTAGCTGGAGACTTGTTTGGAGGAATTTATGCGACCCGTATGGCTAACTACCTTGGTATACCTGTACATGAAAATGATTATAATACCATGGTTAGTCATCATTTTATTGAGAGGAATGAACAATCCCTCCAGTATCGACTAATCTTTGACAGACGTCATGTTGTCCATATTACTCTCCCTGCTCCTGCCCTCTTTGACTATCAGGCAAAAGGAAGATATTTTATAACCAGGGAGGAGGCGAATGAGTACGAGAGGAGGATGGAAGCAGCTCGCCGCCATGCTGCAGTCCAGGAGGCAATGGTTGTTGCATCTCAGTACGACCCCAGTTACAACTTCGGATATCACCTAGGCTACCCATGGGCATAGACCAACTTAGGCCAAAAGCCTAAGCTTGGGGGAGTATGTATTCCTCACCAACTTTACATTCATGTTCACACACTCATTTTAGTGTCGGTGCTCATACTCTTTCATTGTATTATCCATGCTAGTTTATTTCATTTTCTTGCTTTCTTCTTGTGTGTTTGAATAATCTTAAGAAAAACAAAAAAAAATAGTAATAGCTTTTAGCTAGTTTATTTTCCATGCCTATAGTAGTACTAATTAAAACAAAGACTCCAAAAGATTTCTCTTTCTTCTTTTTGCTTGTTGGGAGCTTTCCCGTGTAAATAGTTTTATTTATTTTCTTTTCTTTGGGGGTCGAGAGGAGAAGACTATAATGAAAATGTATGCATGAATGTTGATTTAACCAAGAGCCCATATTACTTTGTCTTCTCTCTTGAAATGAATGCTTGCAGATTCCAGCTTAGTCCAATGCACGTGCACTATTATTATTATTCACACCGTTCGGTCGTGCAAGTGAAAGGCGATAATGATGATATATGATGAAATGATTGAGATAATAGGAGCTGGTATGAACTCGACCTCTCTTGTTTTTCTAAATATGGTTAGTTCATTGTTCCTGATTCATCCTATTATGAATAAACATGTTTGAAGTGACAATTAGAGATTATAGTTGCTTATGCCATGCTTAATTACCTAGGAGCTTATAATGGTTTACCTTGCGTGCCAACATGCTATTAAAATGGTTGTGATGTGGTATGATAGGGTGGTATCCTCCTTTGAATGACTTGAGTGACTTGACTTGGCACATGTTCACGCATGTAGTTGAAACAAAATCAACATAGCCTTCACGATATTTATGTTCATGGTGGATTATATCCTACTCATGCTTGCACTTAGTGTCTATTAATTTTAATGCATGTTCATGACTGCTGTCGCTCTGTCAGTTGGTCGCTTCCCAGTCTTCTTCTAGCCTTCACTTGTACTAAGCGGGAATACTGCTTGTGCATCCAAACTCCATAAACCCCAAAGTTATTCCATATGAGTCCACCATACCTTCCTATATGAGGTATCTACCAGCCGTTCCAAGTAAATTTGTATGTGGCAAACTCTAAACCTTCAAATGAAATTCTGTTTTGTATGCTCGAACAACTCATGTATCAACTAGGGTTGTCTGTATCTTCCATGTTAGGCAGGTTATTCTCAAGAGGAGTGGACTCCACTTGTCACTCACAAGAAAATGGCTGGTCACCGGGATGCCCAGTCCCATGCTCAAATCAAATCAAATTAATTAAACAAAACTCCCCGAGGATTGTTGTTAGTTGGAGGCACCGGTTGTTTCTGGCAAGCCATGGATTGATGCCTGTTGGTGGAGGGGGAGTATAAACTTTACATTCTATTTGGGAACCGCCTATAATGTGTGTAGCATGGAAGATATCGAGATCTCTTGGTTGTTATGTTGACAATGAAAGTATACCGCCCAAAATATTATTATCTCTGTTTCAAAAATCGAGCTCTGGCACCTCTGCAAATCCCTGCTTCCCTCTGCAAAGGGCCTATCTATTTACTTTTATGTTGAGTCATCACCCTCTTATTAAAAAGCACCCGCTGGAGAGCACCGCTGTCATTTGCATGCATTACTATTAGTTTATATTGGGTATGACTATGATTGGATCTATTTTACCATGAATTACAATGTTTAGTCAGTCCTTGATCTTTAAAGGTGCTCTGCATTTATGTTTTGCGGTGTTAGAAAGGGCTAGAGAGATACCATCTTGTTATATCATATTATGATTGTTTTGATAAAGTGTTGTCATCCGAGTTTTATTATTATTGCTCGCTAGTTGATTATGCCATTTATATGAGTAAACATGAGACCTAAGTGTTATTGTGAGTATGGTTAGTTCATAATCTTTGCTGAAAACTTGAATACTGGCTTTACATATTTACAACAACAAGAGCAAACAGAGTTTGTAAAAGTTTTTCTTTATCACTTTCAGTTTATCAACTGAATTGCTTGAGGACAAGCAAAGGTTTAAGCTTGGAGGAGTTGATACGTCTCCGTCGTATCTACTTTTCGAAACACTTTTTCCCTTGTTTTGGACTCTAACTTGCATGATTTGAATGGAACTAACCCGGACTGACGCTATTTTCAACAGAACTGCCATGGTGTTATATTTGTGCAGAAATAGAAGTTCTCGGAGTGACATGCAAATCCACGGAGCAACTTTTCAGAATTAATAAAAAATACTGGCGAAAGAATCAATGTCAGGGGCCCACACCCTGTCCACGAGGGTGGGGGGCGCGCCCCCTCCCCTAGGGCATGCCCCCTGCCTCGTGGGCCCCCTAGACGTCCAGCGACCTCAACTACAACTCCATATATTTGCTTTCGCGAAGAAAAAAATCAGAGAGGAAGAATTATTGCATTTTACGATACGGAGCCGCCGCCAAGCCCTAAACTCTCTCGAGAGGGCTGATCTGGAGTCCGTTCGGGGCTCCGGAGAGGGGAATCCGTCGCTGTCGTCATCATGAACCATCCTCCATCACCAATTTCATGATGCTCACCGCCGTGTGTGACTAATTCCATCGTAGGCTTGCTGGACGGTGATGGGTTGGATTAGATTTACCATGTAATCAAGTTAGTTTTGTTAGGGTTTGATCCCTAGTATCCACTATGTTCTGAGATTGATGTTGCCATGACTTTGCTATGCTTAATGCTTGTCACTAGGGCCCGAGTGCCATGATTTCAGATCTGAACCTATTATGTTTTCATGAATATATGTGAGTTCTTGATCCTATCTTGCAAGTCTATAGTCACCTATTATGTGTTATGATCCGTTAACCCCGAAGTGACAATAATCGGGATACTTACTGGTGATGACCATAGTTTGAGGAGTTCATGTATTAACTAAGTGTTAATGCTTTGGTCCGGTACTCTATTAAAAGAAGGCCTTAATATCCCTTAGTTTCCATTAGGAACCCGCTGCCACGAGAGGGTAGGACAAAAGATGTCATGCAAGTTCTTTCCCATAAGCACGTATGACTATATTCGGAATACATGCCTACATTACATTGATGAACTGGAGCTAGTTCTGTGTCACCCTATGTAATAACTATTACATGAGGAATCGCATCCGACAGAATTATCCATCACCTATCCAGTGCCTACGAGCTTTTCACATATTGTTCTTTGCTTAGTTACTTTGTCGTTGCCACTGTTACAATTACTACAAAACTGCTACTGTTACTTGTGCTACTATTACCATTACTTCCATACTACTTTGCTACTAAATACTTTGCTGCAGATACTAAGTTATCCAGATTTGGTTGAATTGACAACTCAACTGCTAATATTTGAGAATATTCTTTGGCTCCCCTTGTGTCGAATCAATAAATTTGGGTTGAATACTCTACCCTCAAAAACTGTTCGATCCCCTGATGTCTACTACACAACCTTCTTCTTGTAGACGTTGTTGGGCCTGCAAGTGCACAGGTTTCTAAGACAGTAGCAAATTTCCCTCAAGTGGATGACCTAACACTACTAGGAAAAGGGCTATAGATGGAAATGACACTAATGGCGCACCAGACAAGTGGTGCGCCATTAGTATATACTAATGGCGCACCACCTTCTGATGCGCCATTAGTGTTGAAACTACTAATGGCGCACCCTGACCACGATGCGCCATTAGTACCAATTTTTTTTTGAACTAGTGCGCCTGCCCAAACATACTAATGGCGCATCCCCTGGTGGTGCGCCATTACTAGTTGTAACTAGTAATGGCGCACCATCCAGAAGGTGCGCAACTAATGTTATTTTTTTTATTATTGCTTTTATTCCTTTTTTTGCAAAAGTTCTAATGGCGCACCGCCAGGGGGTGCGCCATTAGTAACCTGGATTACTAATGGCGCATTTGTTGCTGGTGCGCCATTAGTAAGTGGGCAGCAACAAGATATTTTGGACAGCCTCTCCTCCCACACTCACTTTCTCCCCACTTCATTCTCTCCACCGCCTCCTCCTTGTCTCGGGTGCCTCCTCTTTTTCACCTCATTTCCACCATAGATTCATTCAAATTAAGTGGTTAAGTTACCTTGTTTTGCTAGGTAAGTAAGGGGGGAAGCTATATTTATATTGTTCTCCCTACAAACAATGTGCACATGCACTTTTTATGGCCTAGCTAGATCTATGTATGTTCGTGGTGTTGCATATGTTTGTGGTGTTGCATATGTGTTTGTGTTTGGAGGTGTACCGGTATTTGAAATGCGATAGTTGCCAATATTTTGCCGGAATGTTGATTCATTTCCGTTTCGGCGAGAATTTTGGCATTAAGCATTCTTTTTGGTCCTATTTTTAGGGAAAGTCATGCCAAATTTTTTCTTGGTTCTAAAATATCGTTTTGCTCTACCCCGCAGGCGACCATGGTCCGCACGATGACCGAAGGCATCGTGAATAGGTTTTTGAGGTCCACGAAGGCCGAGATGCTTCAAAAGAACGAGACGGAGATAAGATGTCCGTGTCGAAGATGCAAGCTGAATAGCCTTATTGCGGACCCGGATTCCGGGCAGGTGCGGGACCACCTGCTCTTGCGTGGTTTCATGGATGGCTATCGGTGGCAAGGTGATGAAGATGACTACGAAGTCGTCCATGGGGGCCGGGCAAGAAATGAGGAAGGGCAGCAAGACAACCACCGCGGCTCGGGGGGGCGAGAAGACGAAGAATCCCCAGGAGATGATCACGACGGTGATGCCGTACACAGTCATCATGTAGAAGATGCAGGACATGATGATGATGCCGGCGGAGCAGACGATGTTGGACCATCGATTGGCTGGGTGCAGGACCCTCATATTCAAGAGCTGCTTCTCAAGCAGACGGATAACGCAAGAGCTGCCGCCCGAGAGAAAGCCAAGATGGATCAACTTGAGTTAGACGCGGTTACTCCGTTGTATGAAGGATGCAGGCCCGAGGATACCCGCCTGAAAGTAACGCTCATGGCTCTGGAGATGAAGGTAAAACACAAAATGACCGACGCATGCTTCGACGAGAACATGTCATTCTGGCACGAACGTCTTCCCAAGGGGAACAAGTGCCCGACCAGTTTGGAGGAGGCGAAGAAAATCGTGTGTCCTCTGGATTTACCGCACGTGAAATACCATGTGTGCATGAACAATTGCATCATTTATCGGGACGAGCACGCGGAGTCTACAATATGTCCGGTGTGCGGTGTCACTCGATACAAGAAGAGGAAGAAAGCTCCTCGAAAAGTGGTGTGGTACTTTCCGATCACTCCTCGTCTGCAGCGGTATTTCGCGGATCCTAAGGTAGCAAAGCTCCTGCGTTGGCACGCGGATAGGGAGGAGAAGAAGCGAGAAGATGACGCAAATGATCCGGAGATAGATAAAAAAGACAAGATGCTGAGTCACCCTAAGGATGCGAGCCAGGGGCAAGCATTGAACTTCGAATACCCAGAATTTGGGAACGATCCAAGGAACATCGTGCTGGGCGCGAGCACCGATGGAGTCAATCCGTTTGGCAGCCAGAGAAGCACACATAGCACCTGGCCTGTGTTTGTGTGGATGTACAACCTTCCCCCCTGGTTGTGCATGAAGAGGAAGTACATTCACATGAGTATGCTAATTGAAGGGCCGAAACAACCAGGGAACGACATCAATCTGTATCTGGGGCTGCTGAAAGAGGAGCTTGACACGCTGTGGAAAACGCCAGCCAATACGTGGGACGCCGCAGAGAAAGAATATTTCCCTATGAGAGCCGCACTGCTCACGATGGTGCACGACTATCTCGGTTACGGATATCTTGCGGGGCAGGTAGTCCACGGATTTTCTGGATGCGTAAGGTGCATGGATGACACAACGTATCGCCAGCTAGATAGAGATCCCAGGTCTTCGAAAACCGTGTTCATGGGACATCGAAGGTGGCTTCGCGACGATGACCCGTGGAGGAAACGCAAGGATCTCTTCGATGGTGAAACCGAACCCCGAAAACGCCCGTGTACGAGGAGCGGCGAGGAAATAGACAAGATGTTGAAAAATTGGAAAGACTGCCCACTGCCGGGAAAGAAGCAAAAGGCGCCAGAGCCGGGAAAGAAGCGAAAGGCGCCAGAGCCGCTGCTGAAGGTATGGAAAACGAGGTCTGTTTTCTGGGACTTGCCGTACTGGAAGATCCACCGTGTGCCTCACAGCCTTGATGTAATGCATATCACGAAGAACGTGTGCGAGAGTCTGCTTGGTACCCTGCCCAACATGCCAGAGAGGACCAAAGATGGGCCGAAAGCAAGGGCAGACTTGAAATCAATGGGCATCAGGCAGGAGCTTCACGCTATATATGATGATGATGATGATGATGAGGCGAAGCAGGACACGGAAAGTCGTCGCAAAGGCAAAAAGGCCAAGAAGACCGGAAATGACTACCCTCCCGCGTGCTTCACTCTAAGTCAGGAGGAGATCGAGCAGTTTTTCACCTGCCTCCTAGGAGTAAAACTTCCTTACGGTTACGCGGGGAAGATAAGCAGATACCTAGACCCAGCGAAGCAGAAGTTCAGCGGGATGAAGTCTCACGACTGTCACGTGCTGATGACGCAGATACTTCCAGTTGCAATCCGTGGGATCATGGACGCACACGTCCGTGAAACGCTATTTGGCCTATGCAACTTCTTCGACGTCATCTCTCGGAAGTCGATTGGCGTGAGGCAACTCAGAAGGCTATAGGAAGAGATCGTGGTGATACTATGCGAGCTTGAGATGTACTTCCCGCCCGCATTCTTCGACGTTATGGTGCATCTGCTGGTCCATATAGTGGAGGATATCATCCAACTCGGGCCGACGTTCCTGCACAGCATGATGCCGTTCGAAAGGATGAATGGTGTCATCAAAGGATACGTTCGCAACATGTCACGTCCAGAAGGAAGCATAGCCAGGGGCTTTCTGACCGAAGAGTGCATCTCCTACTGCACGAATTATCTAGGCATCGAGAACCCCGTTGGTCTGCCTGTCAACAGGCACCTCGGCAGGCTCGCTGGATGGGGTCACTGTGAGGGTCGCCGCCAAATGCATGTCGACTTCGAGGGTCGACTCACCGACTATGAAAGAGCAAACCTAGTCGCGCTACAACACATAGACGTGGTCGATCCTTGGGTGGTAGAGCACAAAACCTTTATTAAGAAGACGTACAATGACCGAGGCCAACAGAGGACGGACGGAGATATACTCAAAGAGCACAACTCATGTTTCACGCGTTGGTTCAAGCAGAAGCTTCTGTCGTACCCTTTACATGAGGATTCTTCCGCGGAAGAACAACTCATATTCGCCTTGTCACAGGGCGCCGAGCACAACCTGATGACCTATGAGCCGTACGATATCAACAGCTACACATTCTACACCGAGGCCAAGGACATGAAGAGCGATGGTTATCAGAACTCCGGGGTAACGATGGAATCCTACACCGGTAACGACAAGGACAGATACTACGGAAGGATCGAGGAGATCTGGGAGCTGAGCTACGCTGGAGAGAATGTCCCAATGTTCCGTGTTAGATGGGCCAAGAACGTCATAAAAGAAGACCGGTATTTCACCACCATGGTTACACCCGAAGCCAAATCCAAGACCGCGGGCGCAAACGTCACCGCAAAAAATGAGCCATGGGTACTGGCTTCCCAAGTGGACCAATGCTTCTTCATTACCGACCCGCCAAAGCCCAGTCGTGTTGTCGTGAGGAGAGGCAAAAGGAAGATCATCGGAATGGATGGAGTAGCCAATGAGCAAGACTTCGACAAGTACGGCGACCCGAGGATCGAACATGACGACGATGATGAAGTAGCAGCATACACCACAAGAAGAAGCAGGACCACCCTACCTAAAGGACGTCCGTTCCACATAAGAACTCCATATGCGAAAAAGAAGGGCAAGAAGATTGTGAACAGATAGCTAGCTAAGATCGATTGTATTTAAATCGTAGCCTTCATTTCTCGATTGTATTTCATGGGTACTTTTTGAACTATCATGAATATTTTTAAATTTCATGGACACTCGATCTCGATCCCGGCCCCCTCCATCTCGATCGCTATCCCACCTCGCCAGATCCGGTCCCCCTCGCCGCCGAGCACCCCCCCAGTCCACCGGCCGCCGCCGCCGACCCCCCGCACCCTCGATTCCCCTACTCAACCGCCGCCGCCGACCCCCCGCACCCCGCGCACCGTCTTATAAAAAAAATAAGTATCAAACA
>NC_041383.1:819652317-819674942 GCF_002162155.2 Triticum dicoccoides | reverse complement strand
GCCGCCTCGACCCCGCCCCGACGCCGCTACCCCGCCACCTCGACGCTGCCCCACCGCCTCGAGGCGACCCCGCCGCCCGGACGCCGCCCCGTCCACACCACCGTCACCGGAGCACCACCACCACCACCCGTCGCCGGAGCATCCTTATCCTCTCCGACCGCCTCCTCCACCCCAGCCCGCTCCTCCAAGGTAAGCTACTGTTCTGCATTAGAGAAGTTAAGGGGAGTTAGAATATTCTGCTGTTAGATTTGATCGGTTTCTACCAATTTAGAGCTGAACTAGCCTAAGGCTTAAGTAAAATGCTACTGTTTGATTCTCTCTGAAGAAGTAAATTACGTGAAATACCAAGCAAACAACTTATTACTTCTGTAGACAAGAGTTAGCTTAGGGCTTGATGGAATGCTGTTTAGGGCTTTAGGCTACTTCATAAGTGTTATTTAGTATAGTGTGTGCATACAAAATTCTAGCATGATGGAATGCTGTTTAGGGCTTTAGGCTACTTCATAACGAGTTGGTCGGTGTACCCAGATGCCACCCAACTTGTTTAGGGTTCAACTGGTTCGGGTGCTGCCAGGCTGCGACGACTTGTTACCTCCGATTCGACCCGTCGGGGCCGACGATGAAGACGTGATGACCCTCAGCGCCTGCCTGAGCTGGCCCCTGCTTTGGCCGAAGAGCCAGATTCGTTTGGGGGTGGGGGACACCACCCCAAAGACAACAACGCCAGTCGTGCTGGCGCCAAGTCGGCCCCATGGCAAGACCGCCGTAACGGTGCCGGACATCCCTATGCCACTGGATCCAAACATGCATATGGCACAGGATCAGAACGACGACGACGACGATGATGATACATTTGGCAACGTCGATCAGTACTTTGCCGAGCATGGGTACGATGGCGACTTCATGGGGCCTCCTTCTCAAGAACCAAACCCAACAAAAGACGTGTGCGATCTAGCTCGTACCGCGGAGAAGCCAAGTTGCAACAGGCGCCGTCTGGCATTCAGCTCTCAGGAGACGCCTCCAGCTGCCGACTTCACTGAGCCTCAGATAGGCAAGGTGTGAAATATTATCAGCCCCAACACACTCAAGAAGGCGGTCTGTGAGCAGAACTCGGTCCCATTACAGGAGAAGAAGAAGGCACGCAAAAGAAAGACTAAGAAGGGTGCGAGCCAGCCGGCACCGAGTACGATCCGTGCTCAGGACGGGCCACCTTCACCGCAGGATATCTCAAGGAGGGTGCATGTGGCGGGTAGGGCGATGCTACCGACAAATATGCTCAATGCTGCAACCGGTGCTATGCGGAGTCTGCATGACAGTGTTCTTGCTTTGGAGAAGCGGCGTCTCAGGGAGAAGGATGTGGCATACCCGGTTTTCGCGGCCAAGGTGCCAGAGGGCAAGGGCTTTGTGGATAACTCCATCAGGCGTACGATCGTCCTGCGTTTTGATGACATCCACGCTATGTTGAACCTTCATCCGCTGCACTACACCTTCGTTCGGCTATTTTCGCTGAGTATGGAGATGCGGATCATTCACGACAAGACCCCGGACATCGTGATAGTCGACCCCTTCTACATGCGTGCCAAGATCTTGGGCAGCGCTGGGGACCGGCAAGTCGCGAGTTCTTACCTCGAAGGCGTCATTCTGGCAAACCAAGATAAGGATAACTTCCTCGTGCCTTACTTTCCCGAGTAAGTCCTCCCCTCAACCGGCCCGTAACATATGAATTCTTACATTTCGATCGTTTTTATTTTAACATTCCGTGTTTTCTGCAGTGACACACGTTGCACGCTCATCCTCCTAAGCCCCAAATATTCCATGGCCACGTATTTCGACCCGGACCGTCAGTCGAACATAGACTACACAAATGTCAAGAAGGTTCTTGATGATGTTCTCCCCGGCTACGCCCAATCTGGAGGCACCTTCACCAGGCCTATTCGTAAGTACGGCAAGCACGTGTTCTCCCACAATACGACGTTCTGCTGCGTCAAGCAACCGCCTGGCGGTCAGAAGGGTGCCTACTACGCCATCCATCACATGCGGGCGATCGTACGGGACCATCATCAACTTCTGCTACCGAGTAAACTCAAAGATTGGGCCGCGAGCGTGTCGGCAATCCAGGACGCGGACCTCCGACAAGAATTCTTTCGCATCCAGTCGGAGTTTGCGGAAATCATCCATCAAGATGTCCTTCGTACCTCGGGGCAGTTCTACCTCAGAAATCAACCGTCCAACAGTGACATCGACACAATGCTACAAATGCAGGATGACAACGCCCGTTCTTTCATGACTCCCATGATAGACGGCGGCTTCATCCACGCTCCGGTCCCTTGAGTCGAGTTGTCTAGTTCTGAAACATCGATTGGCTCATGTTGTAATTAAACTTTAATGAACTTGTAGTATGTCTCTTTGGTTTCGAGAGTCGTTCAACTTAGATATAATCGATGCTATTAATGTCTTGCTTTTCTCTTCCGATCGTTCTGTTGCATAATTATATATTGCTTATGTATTGTCTGTGAATTGGTACTAACGTTTCGTTTGGCTAGTGCATAGCGATGCCGACGTATGTCGTGTACAAGGATAAGGTTCCCGGAGTCTACGATGACTGGGAGGAGTGTCGGAGACAGGTTCACCGATTCAGCGGTAACAGTTACAAAGGGTACACCACTAGGGCCGAGGCCGAATCTAGATACGCCCGCTATCTAGCGGGAGAGGGGAGGGAGTGTTGGAGGAACCGGATGAAGACGAGTTTCATCGTGATGATGCTCATCATGATGACCGCAGCTCTCTTCTATGTGATGGTAGTTTAGATGATCGATATCGACTTGTAATGTGAAGACAAACTCGCTACTCGCGGTCTCGAGACTTGTAATATAATGTTCTATCTTTGTTCGGTCTTTTTAATTCGGAGACTAATATGATGAATTGTATTGGGAGACTAATATGATGAATTGTATTCAAAGACTAATCTTCTATTGTATTCGATGAATCTGTTGTTGATGTGTGCTGTCTATATTTTATCAAACTATACATTTTGTAACCTGTGCAAAAAACAGAAAATAAAAAGATAAAAAAACCTAATATTCATACTAATGGCGCATCACAGGACAGTGCGCCATTAGTATGGCAGTGCATACTAATGGCGCATCACCGGGTAGTGCGCCATTAGTATGACAGTGCATACTAATGGCGCATCACTGGGTAGTGCGCCATTAGTATGCCGCGGTTACTAATGGCGCATCCAGTGGTGGTGCGCCATTAGTATGCCAAAGCACCTGGGTATACATGGCCCCTGGGAGGCATACTAATGGCGCACGCTGGCCTATACTAATGGCGCACCCGCGGTGCGCCATTAGTATACCAGATACTAATGGCGCACCAGGTGGTGCGCCATTAGTAAAAATTACTAATGGCGTGGTGTTAATGGCGCACCACAGATGCGCCATTAATGGCCATATTAGGTGCGCCATTAGTAGGGGTTTTTCTAGTAGTGTAAGGTTTATCAATCCGTGGGAGGCATAGGATGAAGATGGTCTCTCTCAAACAACCTTGCAACCAAATAACAAAGAGTCTCTTGTGTCCCCAACACACCCAATAAAATGGTAAATTGTATAGGTGCACTAGTTCGGCGAAGAGATGGTGATACAAGTGCAAAATAGATGGTAGATAAAGGTATTTGTAATCTGAAATTATAAAAACAGCAAGGTAACTAATGATAAAAGTGAGCGTAAACGGTATTGCAATGATAGGAAACAAGGCCTAGGGTTCATACTTTCACTAGTGCAAGTTCTCTTGAAAATAATAACATAGATAGATCATATAAAAATCCCCCAACATGCAACAAAGAGTCACTCCAAAGACACTAATAGCAGAGAACAAACGAAGAGATTATGGTAGGGTACGAAACCACCTCAAAGTTATTCTTTCGGATAAATCTATTCAAGAGTTCGTACTAGAATAACACCTTAAGACTCAAATCAACCAAAACCCTAATGTCACCTAGATACTCCATTGTCACCTCAAGTATCCGTGGGCATGATTATACGATATGCATCACACGATCTCAGATTCATCTATTCAACCAACACAAAGTACTTCAAAGAGTGCCCCAAAGTTTTTACCGGAGAGTCAAGAACATGTGCCAACCCCTATGCATAGGTTCATGGGCGGAACCCACAAGTTGGTCACCAAAACATACATCAAGTGGCACATGATATCCCATTGTCACCACAGATAAGCACGACAAGACATACATCAAGTGTTCTCATAAAAGACTCAATCCGATAAGATAACTTCAAAGGGAAAACTCAATTCATCACAAGTGGGTAGAGTGGGAGAAACATCATAAGATCCAACTATAATAGCAAAGCTCGGGATACATCAAGATCATGCCATAGAGGGAACACGAGAGAGAGAGAGAGAGAGAGAGAGAGAGAGAGAGAAAGAGAGAGAGAGAGAGAGAGATCAAACACATAGCTACTGGTACATACCCTCAGCCTCGAGGGTGAACTACTCCATCCTCGTCATGGAGAGCGCCGGGATGATGAAGATGTCCACTGGTGAAGGATCACCCCTCCGGTAGGGTGACGGGAAGGGCTCCCGAGAGGTTTCTGGTGGCTACAGAGGCTTGGAGCGGCGGAACTCCCAATCTGTCTTGATATTCAATGGTTTTAGGGTACGTAGGATTATATAGGCGAAAGAAGTCGGTCGGGGGGTTCTCGAGGGTCCCACGAGACAGGGGGCGCGCCTAGTAGGTGGGGGGGCCCTCCTATCTCGTGGCCTCCTCGAGGCTCTTCTGACGTGAACTCCAAGTCTCTAGGATCATATTCTTCCCAAAAATAACGATGCCGAACGTTTCATTTCGTTTGGACACCGTTTGATATTCCTTTTCTTCGAAATACTGAAACAGGCAATAAAACACCAATATGGGTTGGGCCTCCGGTTAATAGGTTAGTCCCAAAAGTAATATAAAACTGTATAATAAAGCCCACAATCATTCAAAACAGATAATAAAATAGCATGAATGCTTCATAAATTATGGATACGTTGGAGACGTATCAACATCCCCAAGCTTAATTCCTGCTCGTCCTCGAGTAGGTAAATGATAAAGAAAGAATTTATGAAGTGTGAATGCTAGAGGTGCACAAGTTTGATCAATGATAATTTCAACCACCTTTACTAGCATCATTATATGTCATAACAGTAGTTCATCTCATAAAACTTTTCATGATCAACTAACAAGATATTCACATGTTAAAGCATAGACCATAAACTTTCTTGAAAACTAGCAAACTTCATTCTTAGTCATCACACAATTGCAATTCATCCTACTTTCAGGAAGAGTCTATGTCAAAGCTTTGATTTAGCAAACTTCACATACTCAACTATCATATAGTCTTCTACAATTGCTAACACTCACGCAATACTTGTGGTTATGAAGTTTTAGTCAGACACAGAGAAAGATTGGGGCTTATAATGTTGCCTCCAAACGTATTCACCTTTGGGTGATGTCAACAATAATAGTTAATGCTAACGTACATCCAATTGGATATATATATCAGGATCACCCCACCACGAAGTGCTTGCCAAAGGATAAAAAATAAAAAAGGGAAAGGTGAAGATCTCCTTGACTCTTGCATAAAGTAAAAGACATAAAGTAAAAGATAGGCCCTTCGCAGAGGGAAGCAGAGGTTGTCATGCGCTTTTAGGGTTGGATACACAAAATCTTAATGCGAAAGAACGTCACTTTATATTGCCCCTTGTATATGGACCTTTATTATGCAGTCCGTCGCTTTTATTGCTTCCATAAAAAGATCGTATAAAGCTTATTTTCTCCACACTAATAAGTCATGCATATTTAGAATGAGGGGGAAAGGCAAGCTCAACATGTTTGAATGATCCATGACAATATACTTTAACTGAGATGCGAGAAAACATAACCCATTACGTTGTCTTCCTTGTCCAACATCAACTCTTTAGCATGTCATACATAATGAGTGCTCACAATTATAAAAGATGTCTATGATAATATATTTACATGTGAAATCTCTCTTCCTTCAATATTCTTTCATGAATTGTTCAAATGACTAATACAATGCTTGCTAACCGTCAATAAATTTACAACCTCTACTTCTTAGATGTGAAGTCCTTACTCCCCAAGGGATAAGTAAATGAAACATATATAATTTCAGATTTGTGACATTCAACTCATTCAACCATTTACTCATAGGATATAAGTGAAGCACACGAGTAAATGATAAACTACTCCAAAAAGATATAAGTGAAGATCAGTGAGTAGTTAAATAATTATGTAGCTATATGAAGACTCTCTCTCAAAAAAGAATTTCAGATCTTGGTATTGTATTCAAGCAGCAAGCAAAGAAAGACAAAATGACATTGCAAGGATAGCACAACTCATGTGAAGAGCAAAAACTTAGGCTCAACCGATACTAACCGATAGTTGTTGAAGAAGAAAGGTGGGATGCCTACCGGGGCATCCCCAAGCTTAGATGCTTGAGACTTTTTGAAATATTATCTTGGGGTGCCTTGAGCATCCCCAAGCTTGAGCTTTTATGTCTCCTTTATTCTTTTATATCATGGTTTCTCTTTTTATCAAAAGCTTCATTCACAACAAACTCAACAAGAACTCGTGAGATAGGTTAGTATAAACCAATGCAAAACCTTATCATTTTCTACTGTAGCAAATCACTAAAATTATTATTCAACAATAAATACTAAATGTCTATGCATATTTAATACTCCTATCCTAAAAGAGAATCATTAAACAAGCAAACATATGCAAACAATGCAACATAACAGCAATCTGCCAAAACAGTACAGTCTGTAAAGAATGCAAGAGTATCAATACTTCCCTGACTTCAAAAATTATGAAGTAAAATTACTACAGTAATGAATTTATCAGATCTTAAAATGCAAAAAGATTCAACATTATACCATTCTCTTACTTGTCTAGGGAATTTTTGCAACAGCGGTAAACTTTCTGTTTTGAAACAGCAACATGTATACATGCAAAATAAGCATGGCAAAGGCTATCCTTGACATTTTTATTGAAAATAGAGATGCAAAACATTAATATAAATAACAGAAAGAAAATACTAACAAAAGAAAATGACGCTCCAAGCAAAACACATATCATGTGGCGAATAAAAATATAGCTCCAAGTAAAGTTACCGATGAACGAAGACGAAAGAGAGGATGCCTTCCGGGGCATCCCCAAGCTTAGTTGCTTGGTTGTCCTTGAATATTACCTAGGGGTGCCTTGGGCATCCCCAATCTTAGGCTCTTTCCACTCCTTATTCCATAGTCCATCGGATCTTTACCCAAAACTTGAAAACTTCAACAACACAAAACTCAAAACAAAACTCGTAAGCTCCATTAGTGTAAGAAAATAAATCACCACTTTAAGGTATTGTAATGAACTCATTCTTTATTTATACTTGTGTTAAACCTACTGTATTCCAAAATCTCTATGGTTCATACCACTTAATACTAGCCACAGATGCATCAAAATAAGCAAACAACACAATGAAAACAGAATCTATCAAAAATAGAACAGTCTGTAGTAATCTGTATCAAACGTATACTTCTGGAACTCAAACAATTCTGAAATAAATTTCTGGACCTGACGCATTTTTCTATTAATCATCTGCAAAACTAATCAACCTAAAATCACTCTCCAGTAAAAAAATGGCAGCTAATCTCGTGAGTGCAAAAGTTTCTGTTTTCTACAGCAAGATCACAAAGACTTCACCCAAGTCTTCCCAAAGGTTCTACTTGGCACTTTATTGAAACAAAAGCTATAAAACATGATTACTACAGTAGCATAATCATGTGGACACACAAAAACAGTAAGGATAAATATTGGGTTGTCTCTCAACAAGCACTTTTCTTTAATGCCTTTTTAGCTAGGCATGATGATTTCAATGATGCTCACATAAAAGATAAGAATTGAAACATAAAGGGAGCATCATGAAGAATATGACTAGCATACTCCCTCCATTTCTTTTTAGTCTGCTTTTAAGGTTTGGTCAAAGTCAAGCTTTATAAAGTTTGACTACCTTTGTATTAAAAAATATAAACATTCATAATATGAAATCAATATATTTAGATGCACCATGAAACATATTTTCATTCTATATAGTTTTAGTACCATAGATGTTCATAATTTTTTATATAAATTTGGTCAAATTTTGTATAGTTTGACTTTGAACAAATCTTATATGCGGAGTAAAAAGAAATGGAGGGAGTATTTAAGTCTAACCCACTTCCTATGCATAGGGATTTTGTGAGCAAACAACTTATGGGAACAATAATCAACTAGCATAGGAAGGTACAACAAGCATAGCTTCAAAATTTTAAGCACATAGGGAGGAAACTTGATATTATTGCAATTCCTACAAGCATATATTCCTCCCCCATAATAGTTTTCAGTAGCATCATGAATGAATTTAACAATATAACCAGCACATAAAGCATTCTTTTCATGATCTACAAGCATAGAAAATTTACTACTCTCCACATAAGCAAAATTCTTCTCATTCAAAATAGTGGGAGTATCATAAGGGACTTGAACACTAAAAAGTGTTTCTACATTAAAATAGTAATGTTCGGAAAAAGGGTAATCATAATCATAATCAGTTTTATAAATATAATCATCACAACTTTTTATAGCATAAGTTTCATCACAATAATCATCATAAGTAGCAACTTTGTTCTCATCATAATCGATTGAAACCTTTTCCAAGATAGTGGAATCACCAAATAAAGATGACACTTTTGCAAATCCACTTTCATATTCATCACAATATGATTCAACATCCTCCAGAATAGTGGGATCAATACTACCTAAAGTTGACACTCTTCCAAACCCACTTTCATCAATATAATCATCATAAATAGGAGGCATGCTTTCATCATAATAAATTTGCTCATCAAAACTTGGGGACAAAAAATATCATATTCATCAAACATAGCTTCCCCAAGCTTGTGGCTTTGCATATCATTAGTATCATGGATATTCAAGGAATTCATACTAACAACATTGCAATCATGCTCATCATTCAAATATTTATTGCCAAACATTCTAATGCATTCTTCTTCTAGCACTTGAGCACAATTTTCCTTACCGTCATTCTCACGAAAGATATTAAAAAGATGAAGCGTACGAGACAAACTCAATTCCATTTTTTTGTAGTTTTCTTTTATAAAATAAACTAGTGATAAAACAAGAAAAAAAAGATTCGATTGCAAGATCTAAAGATATACCTTCAAGCACTCACCTCCCCGGCAATGGCGCCAGAAATTAGCTTGATGTCTACTATACAACCTTCTTGTAGACGTTGTTGGGCCTGCAAGTTCACAGATTTGTAGGATAGTAGCAAATTTCCCTCAAGTGCATGACCTAAGGTTTATCAATTCGTGGGAGGCGTAGGATGAATATGGTCTCTCTCAAACAACCCTGCAAGTGCAACCAAATAACAAAGATTCTCTTGTGTCCCCAACACACCCAATACAATGGTAAATTGTATAGGTGCACTAGTTCGGCGAAGAGATGGTGATACAAGTGCAAAATAGATGGTAGATAAAGGTATTTGTAATCTGAAATTATAAAAACAGCAAGGTAACTAATGATAAAAGTGAGCGTAAACGGTATTGCAATGATAGGAAACAAGGCCTAGGGTTCATACTTTCACTAGTGCAAGTTCTCTTGAAAATAATAACATAGATAGATCATATAAAAATCCCCCAACATGCAACAAAGAGTCACTCCAAAGACACTAATAGCAGAGAACAAATGAAGTGTGACGCCCCCGATTCAATCGTACACTAATCATGCACGCAAATGTGTACGATCAAGATCACGGACTCACGGGAAGATATCACAACACAACTCTACAAATAAAATAAGTCATACAAGCATCATAATACAAGCCAGGGGCCTCGAGGGCTCGAATACAAGTGCTCGATCAAAGACGAGTCAGCGGAAGCAACAATATCTGAGTACAGACAAGTTAAACAAGTTTGCCTTAAGAAGGCTAGCACAAACTGGGATACAGATCGAAAGAGGCGCAGGCCTCCTGCCTGGGATCCTCCAAACTACTCCTGGTCGTCGTCAGCGGGCAGCACGTAGTAGCAGGCACCTCCGGTGTAGTAGGGGTCGTCATCGACGGTGGCGTCTGGCTCCTGGACTCCAGCATCTGGTTGCGACAACCAGAAGGAAAGGAAAGGGGAAAAGGGGGAAGAAAGCAACCGTGAGTACTCATCCAAAGTACTCGCAAGCAAGGAACTACACTACATATGCATGGGTATATGTGTAAGGAGGCCATATCAGTGGACTGAACTGCAGAATGCCAGAATAAGAGGGGGATAGCTAATCCTGTCGAAGACTACGCTTCTCGCAGCCACCGTCTTGCATCAAGTAGAAGAGAGTAGATTGAAATCCTCCAAGTAGCATCTCCAAATAGCATCTCATAGCATAATCCTACCCGGCGATCCCCTCCTCATATCCCTGAGGTAGAGCGACCACCGGTTGTATCTGGCACTTGGAAGGGTGTGTTTTATTAAGTATCCGGTTCTAGTTGTCATAAGGTCAAGGTACAACTCCAAGTCGTCCTGTTACCGAAGATCACGGCTATTCGAATAGATTAACTTCCCTGCAGGGGTGCACCACATTCCCCAACACGCTTGATCCCATTTGGCCGGACACACTTTCCTGGGTCATGCCCGGCCTCGGAAGATCAACACGTCGCAGCCCCACCTAGGCAAAGCAGAGAGGCCAGCACGCCGGTCTAAACCTAAGCGCACAGGGGTCTGGGCCCATCGCCCATAGCACACCTGCACGTTGCGTGGGCGGCCGGAAGCAGAACTAGCCCCCTTAATACAAGAGCAGGCTTACGTTCCAATCCGGCGCGCGCCGCTCCGTCGCTGACGTCTGAAGTGCTTCGGCTGATACCACGACGCCGGGATACCCATAACTACTCCCGCGTAGATGGTTAGTGCGTATAGGCTCGTAGCCGACTCAGATCAAATACCAAGATCTCGTTAAGCGTGTTAAGTATCCGCGAACGCCGAACAGGGCCAGGCCCACCTCTCTCCTAGGCGGTCTCAACCTGCCCTGTCGCTCCGCCATAAAGATCCACACAGAGGGCCGTCGGGACAAAGGTCCTTTCAGCCCCCAATCCGTGAATCACTCGCGGGTACTCTTCGAGCTGACCCGACTTTAGTCACCATCTGTATAGTATGTATGTATGTATAGTATATACCCGTGATCACCTCCCGAGTGATCACGGCCCAAAAGTATAGCAAGGCAGACTGACAAGAATGTAGGGCCAATGATGATAACTAGCATCCTATACTAAGCATTTAGGATTGCAGGTAAGGTATCATCAGATGTAGCAACAATGTCAGGCTATGCATCAGAATAGGATTAACGAAAGCAGTAACATGCTACACTACTCTAATGCAAGCAGTATAGAGGAGAATAGGCGATATCTGGTGATCAAAGGGGGGGCTTGCCTGGTTGCTCTGGCAAGAGAGAGGGGTCGTCAACTCCGTAGTCGAACTGGGCAGCAGCAGCGTCGGTCTCGTAGTCTACCGGAGAGAAGAGGGGGAAGAAACAATGAATACCAAGTAAACAGATGCATATCGATGCATGACATGTCAAGAAGCGATGCTAGGCGTGCCCTAACGTGGTATGAGGTGGTACTGGTTAAGGGGGGAATCATCCGGGAAAGTATTCCCGGTGCTTCGTGTTTTCGGACAGATGAACCGGAGGGGAAAAGTTGCGAGTTCGATAGGTTAGGGGTGTGTGGCGGACGAACGGACTGCGTATCCGGAATCGTCACGTCGTTCTGAGCAACTTTCATGTAGAAAGTATTTTCATCCGAGTTACGGATTAAAAGATATGATTTTCTAAAGATTATTTTAATTTTTGAAATTTAATTAATTAATTATTTAACTCGAAAATGAATTTATGACGTCAGCATGACATAAGAGTGACGTCAGCAGCCAGCAGTTCGGTTGACTAGTCAAATTGACATGGGGGACCCACCTGTCATAGACAGTGGGTTAAACAGGGTTCAAACTAATCTAAATTCAGTTATTAAACTATTGGGCCCACCTGTCATTGTCTAATTTAGGTTAACTAAACTAATTTAATTAATTCCTGTTGATTAGGGGGGTGGGCCCAACTGGTCAGTGGCTGGGGTTGCCAAGTCAGCAGGGTTGACTGGTCAACCCAGTCAACTGGGGCCCGTGGGACCCGTTGGCAGTGACCCTGGTGGTAGCCCCAGGTCAGCCACGTCGGATGCCGGCGCCGGAGTTGGCTTTGGCAAGCCAAAACACGGCGGAGGACGCCGGCGAGCTTCGGGATTCCGCCACGGTGGCCCAAAACGGGCGTGGCTACTCCCGTTCGAAAGCTAACGACGTCGCGCGTCGCATGGGACTACGGGTTGGTCTCGGGGATGACCGGAACCTCGCCGGCGAGCAGCGGAGGCGGCGACTCGTACGGGTGGATGTCGGAGACGGCGGAACAACGGGCTACGGAGCAAAAGAAGAGGCTAGGCAGGCTCTACGTGCGCGGGCGAGCTAAACGGGCACTGGAGCGGGACCATTTGGTCGCCGGAAGCTCGTCGGCGATGAGCTCCCGCGGTGATGGGTTCGGGCACGTACGAGGCGGTGATTACGAGCACGTTGGGGCGAGGAGAAGAGAGCGGAGAGGAAGGAGAGCTCACCGTGGAGCACACAAGAAGGCTCGGTGACGGTTTAGGAGCTGCAGGGGCGGCACCGGAGACGAAGAAGATCGATGGCAGCCGGAGAAGGGGACGAAGGGGATCCGATGCTGCAGCGCCTCCGAGCTCCAGCTGAGGCCTCCGGTAGGCGAGGAAGGTGACGGAGGCGTCGACGGGCACGCAGGCGCGGCGAGGCGGAGGCTGTGGCCGCGCGATTTACGGCGGCGAGGCCATGGCGGCGCTCGGTTGCGGCGGGGAAGGAGGGGGAGATGGATCTGGAGGGGAGAGGGAGAGGCGCGGGGGCCGAGGGTGAGCGTGGGGGGCGAGTGGGAGGGGAGACCGAGGGGCGCGGCGTCGGCGTCCTTATCCCCTCGCCTCGTCGCCGGCGAGGTGGGTTCGGCTGGGACGCGCCCTGTTCCGACCCGGGTCGGGGGAACAGGGGAAGGGGACGCTGTGCGGGGGCTGGGCCGGCTGGGCCAGCCAGACTGACTGCGGGCCAGGGGGTTGGGTGGTGGCCGTGCAGGTGGGTTGGGCTGCCTGGTCCAGGGGGCTCCCCCCCCCTTTTGTTTTTTTTTGTAATCTCTTTCTTTTATTTATTTCCCTTTCTGTTTTATTTAGTTTTAGGGCATTTAGGCATTTTATAAAATGGTGTTTGCTTCACCATAATTACCAGTGCAATATTTGGCAACCCCCGAACATTTTCGCTTTGCCTTTTGAAAACTTAGGGTGTTTGTCACTAATTCATAATTTGAATTGCAATGATTTTGAACTACCACTTGATTAGCAACAGTAACACGGATGACATGGCATCATTAGAAGAGTTTTACTGTAGCCTAATTATCCGGGCGTTACAAATCTCCTGCACTACAAGAAATCTCGTCCCGAGATTTAGGAGGTAGAAGGAAACAGTGCGGGGTATTCATCACGCAGGCGATCCTCGCGTTCCCAGGTGGCTTCGTCTTCAGAGTGATTCGACCACTGGACCTTGAGGAACTTGATCGCCTTCTGGCGTGTGCGGCGTTCAGCTTGGTCGAGAATGCGGACCGGATGCTCTTTATAGGAGAGGTCCTGTTGCAATTCGAGCACTTCATGATCCACACCTCGGATTGGGTCCTTGAAGCAACGGCGGAGTTGTGACACATGGAATACATCGTGAACCTGAGAAAGGTTCGACGGAAGCTCTAGTTGATATGCCACCTTTCCACGCCTCTCGAGGATAGTGAAAGGACCAATATAGCGGGGAGCTAGCTTCCCTTTGATCCCGAAGCGGTGAGCACCCTTCATTGGTGTAATGCAAAGATAGGCCTTCTCGCCAGGTTGATAGACCATGTCTTTATGATGACGGGCATAATTACTCTTTTGGCGTGACTGAGCAGTCTTGAGATTCTCGCGAATAATGCGGACTTGATCTTCGGCATCTTGGATAATATCCGGGCCAAAGAGTGGACGTTCCCCAGTTTCTGACCAGTTCAGAGGGGTTCAGCACTTTCGTCCATATAACACTTCGAAGGGGGCCATCTTCAGACTAGCTTGATAGCTATTATTATAAGAGAACTCAGCATACGGAAGAGATTCCTCCCATTTCTTGCCGAAGGAAATAACACAAGCTCGAAGCATGTCTTCGAGAACTTGGTTGACGCGTTCAACTTGCCCTTGTGACTGAGGATGAAAAGCAGTGCTGAAAGACAGATGAGTGCCCATAGCTTCTTGGAAACTCGCCCAGAATCTTGAAGTGAATAAACTGCCACGGTCTGAACTGATAACCAATGGAATACCGTGAAGCGAGACAATTCTGGTCATGTAGAGGTTTGCCAGCTGACTAGCAGTGATCGTTTCCTTGACAGCCAGAAAATGTGCAACTTTAGAAAGTCGGTCAATGACGACAAGAATAGCATCATTGCCTTTCTGCGATTTGGGGAATCCAGTGACGAAGTCCATTTCAACATGGTCCCATTTCCATTCAGGAATAGAGATAGGTTGCAGAGTTCCAGCAGGCCTTTGATGTTCTACTTTGATACGACGGCAAACGTCACATTCAACAACATAACGAGCAATGTCTTGCTTCATGTTAGACCACCAGAATCTCTGGCGGATGTCTTGATACATCTTCGTACTACCAGGGTGGATACATAGAGGCGTGTCATGAGCTTCTTTCATAACCTCCTGAGTCATATTCAGGTTTTCCTTCTTACACGGCACCACTAGGCGGCCTTTGAAGTACAAGGCGCCATCATCAGCAATAGTGAAGGATGAGGAACTTCCTTCTTTGAGGTCTTGCTTAATCTTGTAGACTTCAGAGTCAAATCCCTGCATTGTCTTTATGGTGCCCACGAGATCGGGTTCAACAGCCAGGGTATAGAGGGAACCCTGGGAAACAACACGGAGATTCATCTTGCGGAACTCCGGAGGAGGGGGAGCGAGTGCACCCGGAGGAACAATATGGAGGTTTAGCTTTCTGAATTCTTCAACAAGTGAGGGCTGAACTTTGTGAACCTGGAGGTGGTTGCAGTAAGACTTGCGGCTCAAGGCATCAGCCATTACATTAGCCTTGCCTGGTGTATAGGAAATACCCAAATCAAAATCTGCAACAGTCTCCATCCATCTCTGCTGACGGAGGTTCAGGTCTGGCTGAGTAAACAGATACTTCAGACTTTGGTGGTCAGTGAAGATCTCGCAACGATTACCGAGAAGGAAATGTCGCCACTGTTTCAGTGAATGGATAACAGCAGCAAGCTCGAGGTCGTGAACTGGGTAATTCTCTTCGTGAGGGCGCAATTGGCGAGAGGCATAAGCAACCACTTTGCGCTCTTGCATTAGGACACAACCTAGTCCTTGACGGGAAGCGTCGCAGTAAATGACGAAGTCCTTCTTAGTATCAGGAGGAGCTAGTACTGGGGCAGAAGTTAACTTGTCCTTGAGTGCTTGGAAACTTTCCTGACATTTATCTGTCCATTGGAACTTGACGCCCTTATGCAATAGGTTAGTCAGAGGCCTGGCAATCTTGGAGAAGTTCTCGACGAATCGACGGCAGTAGCTGGCGAGACCGAGAAAACTTCTGACTTGCTTAACGTTCTTCGGAGGAGTCCAATCGAGAATAGCCTGAACTCGTTCAGGGTTGACGGCAATACCATCTTTAGAGATGACATGCCCGAGATAGGTTACTTCGGGAAGCCAGAATTCACACTTGGAGAACTTGGCATATAGCTGATGCTCTCGTAGCTTTTCCAGCACGAGACGAAGATGTTCAGCATGTTCTTCTTCATTCTTGGAAAATATCAGGATATCATCCAGATAAACCACGACGAACTTGTCGAGGTAATCCATGAATATATAGTTCATCAGGCGAGAGAAGGTGGCTGGAGCATTGGTTAAGCCGAAAGACATGACGGTGTACTCGTATGAACCATAACGAGTCACAAATGCGGTCTTGGGGATATCCTCCTTATGAACACGGATCTGGTGGTAACCCAACCTCAAGTCGAGTTTAGAGAACACTGATGATCCAGCTAATTGATCATACAGATCATTGATCCGAGGAAGAGGATACTTATTCTGAATGGTAGCTTGGTTTATAGGACGGTAGTCTTGGACCAATCGGTTTGTCCCATCTTTCTTCTTGACAAAGAGAGAAGGTGCTCCCCAAGGAGAGCAACTTGGGCGAATGAAACCACTTTGAAGAGATTTATCGATTTCCTCCTTAAGCTCAAGGAGTTCATGCGGCGGCATCTTATAGGGTCGCTTGGCTATAGGAGTGGTGCCCGGTTTCAAGTCGATGACGAATTCGACAGCTCTAGCAGGGGGAATCCCTGGGAGTTCTTCAGGAAAGACGTCTAGGAATTCACGCATGACGGGAATGTTTTCAATGCCCTTGAGTGGTGCGGCGTTCAATGCATTCAATGCATAGAGCCTTACTTCGGCATTCTTAACCAGATGGGCATTGTAGCTTATTATCTCATCAGAAGGGTGTAACAGATGGACGGTCTTGGTGGCGCAAACGATAGAAGCAGTATGAGCCTTTAACCAATTCATTCCCAGAATGAGGTCAATGCTACAGGACTTCAGTACGATGGGAGAGACAAGGAATTCCAGTCCTTCGATTTCTACAGGGACGTCGTTGCAAATCATGGAGGTTCGACATTGGCCCGCAGGAGTGTGTACTAATAGTGAAGCAATCATGTCCTCACATTTAATGTCGTGCAAGCATGCAAAATCTTCTGACATGAATGAATGCGATGCACCTGTATCGAATAAAACAGATGCAGGTACTGAATTTACGAGGAGTGTACCCATCACAGTAGCAGGCTGGTCTTGAGCTTCATTCAGATCAACGTGGTTGGCATGAACACGACCATAAGACTTGGCATTGTTGTTGCGGGCCTGGTTATTTCCACGGCCAGTAGCTGGAAGGGCCAGTTGATTCTGATTCTGAAAGCAATCCCTAGCACGGTGACCTGGTTGACCACACTTGTAGCACAGGCCATTATTGGGAGTGGGAACAGGAGCTTGGGGTGGCAGAGCTGGAAGCCTTGGCTGCCTAGTTGGAGCAGTAGGCAGACGAGGTGCAGCGTAAGACTGCCTTGGGGCTGGTGCATTTGGACGGTACATGCTGTTCGGGATCCATATCTTACGCTTCTGCGAGGGCGGGCCCGAAGATGAGCCCGTGTCACGGTTGCGCCTCTGAGAGCTATGGTGTTCTTGAAGACCAGTCTCAACATTGATGGCCTTATTCACCAAGGTGGCGAAATCAGCAAAGTCGTGCACTAGAAGTGCGAGCTTGATGTCAGCTTGAAGGCCGTCACGGAACTTCTCCTGCCTACGTGCATCAGTTGCAATGTCTTCTTCAGCATAGCGGGATAAATCCAGAAACTCTCGCTGATAAGCTTCAACAGTCTTGTTGCCTTGGGTGAGGTTTCGAAACTCACGCTTCTTCCGGTCCATGACTCCCTGAGGAATGAAGCGGGCACGGAAGGCAGCCTGGAAGTCTGGCCAGGTGATGATTGTTCCAACTGGCAGAGTACGCCTGTGGTTGTCCCACCATTGAGCTGCGGGTCCCTTCAGGAAGAAGGAAGCAAAAGTGACATAGCTGGCAGGGGCTACATCAGCAGACTCCATCTCATAGGTGATGTCACGGAGCCAGTCATCAGCATCCAGCGGCTGGGTTGAGCTGCGGTACACACTTGGGTTGAGGCGTATGAAATCCTGCAGAGTTGTTGTGTTTGGATGTTGGTTCATATTGGGGCGAGGAAACTGAGCCATCATGTTTTCCATGAACTGGCGATTCATCTCAAGCTGTTGGATCATACCAGCCATGTACTCAGGCGGTGGTGGGAAGTTTCCACCACGACCACGACCAGCTGGTCTAACCATCCTGCTAATATATAACAGGGGTAGTTCAGTATTGAGAAATTTGCATAGACAAGAGTCATTCATGATGAACATGCATAATGAAAGGAGCACGACAGATACCACATAGATAGTCGGTATAACTTACAAAAGGGGTCGGACATAGAGTTCAGTACACAGAGTTCAGTACATAGATTAAGTCATCATAGGCGGCACGCAGGCTCGCGAGTGCATCTAAGACTAATGAACAAGACTACATCAGTCCCAGGAGGTACTGTGAAGGTAGCTGTAACCTGACAGCTGGTAGTGGGGCAACGGATAGTCCTCCACGTCCGTGGCCTGGGGGCCGCGGATACTCTGGTGTAGAATCCGACGCTCAGGTGGCAGAAGAGGACCAAGTGCGGGAGAGTAGCCTCCCACCTCTGGCCATCCGACACCGTGGGGCATCACGGTCCTGGCTGGGTAGATCGCGGAACGCGGCAGCTGTCCAGACCGGACAAAGGGGTGCAACCGCGTCAGAGCCCTGTAAAGGTGCTGACGAGTGGTGTACAACTCGTGGCGAAGAGCTCTGTTAGCTCGGTCCAGCCCATCAGCATGCATAACCAGGCGCTGATGGTGGAAAGGCTCTCGGGTGACGGTGGAGTAGGCGGCAGTGTAGTATCCCTCCGCACCAACGTCAGATGCGATAGGAATGTGTCTGAAAGGGGAAGTGTCCAATGCCTGATACTCTCCACGAAGACGTGTCAGAGCAGCATGAGCCGCATCGTGGACTGCCATCTCGATGGTCACTCCAACACCATGAGCGGTGTGCAGCACGGTAGTGGACTCATACTCCCGAGAGTAGAGGTGGACGATGGCACGGTACTGCTCCTGTTTAAAGTCCTGGTACTCCTCGTAGACGGTGTACTCAGGGTGCCAGCGATAACCCAGATAGGTCATCATATCAGCTAGCACAGCAGGTGATCCTGAGGCACCAATGGCCACAGTGTGGCGCACGACCTGCCTCACGGGTTCCATCTGAAAACAAAGAGGTTTCAATGGAGTCAAATGACAACACGTGCACTATTCAAAATGCTATCCTACAGAATAACTATGGCTTATCCAACTTTGGGGTGAACGTGGTAACGGGATCCTAATGTCAGAGTTAGTAAATTTGTTTAACCCGAGTAGAAAAGAGTTCAGAGTCCCAGAGTAAAGGTCGAGGAGTAAAAGATCCTAATACCACCCAAATGGCGACGTGGGCCCGTAAGGCACACAGCCAAGTTAGCAAAAGTTTTTGTAATGTCTAGACTCGACTTCGGCCAAGGAGTGTGGAAGGGGGATTCCTACAGGCAGTCGGCTCTGATACCAACTTGTGACGCCCCCGATTCAATCGTACACTAATCATGCATGCAAATGTGTACGATCAAGATCAGGGACTCACGGGAAGATATCACAACACAACTCTACAAATAAAATAAGTCACACAAGCATCATAATACAAGCCAGGGGCCTCGAGGGCTCGAATACAAGTGCTCGATCAAAGACGAGTCAGTGGAAGCAACAATATCTGAGTACAGACAAGTTAAACAAGTTTGCCTTAAGAAGGCTAGCACAAACTGGGATACAGATCGAAAGAGGCGCAGGCCTCCTGCCTGGGATCCTCCAAACTACTCCTGGTCGTCGTCAGCGGGCAGCACGTAGTAGCAGGCACCTCCGGTGTAGTAGGGGTCGTCGTCGATGGTGGCGTCTGGCTCCTGGACTCCAGCATCTGGTTGCGACAACCAGAAGGAAAGGAAAGGGGGAAAAGGGGGAAGAAAGCAACCGTGAGTACTCATCCAAAGTACTCGCAAGCAAGGAACTACACTACATATGCATGGGTGTATGTGTAAGGAGGCCATATCAGTGGACTGAACTGCAGAATGCCAGAATAAGAGGGGGATAGCTAATCCTGTCGAAGACTACGCTTCTCGCAGCCACCGTCTTGCATCAAGTAGAAGAGAGTAGATTGAAATCCTCCAAGTAGCATCTCCAAATAGCATCTCATAGCATAATCCTACCCGGCGATCCCCTCCTCATATCCCTGAGGTAGAGCGACCACCGGTTGTATCTGGCACTTGGAAGGGTGTGTTTTATTAAGTATCCGGTTCTAGTTGTCATAAGGTCAAGGTACAACTCCAAGTCGTCCTGTTACCGAAGATCACGGCTATTCGAATAGATTAACTTCCCTGCAGGGGTGCACCACATTCCCCAACACGCTTGATCCCATTTGGTCGGACACACTTTCCTGGGTCATGCCCGGCCTCGGAAGATCAACACGTCGCAGCCCCACCTAGGCAAAGCAGAGAGGCCAGCACGCCGGTCTAAACCTAAGCGCACAGGGGTCTGGGCCCATCGCCCATAGCACACCTGCACGTTGCGTGGGCGGCCGGAAGCAGAACTAGCCCCCTTAATACAAGAGCAGGCTTACGTTCCAATCCGGCGCGCGCCGCTCCGTCGCTGACGTCTGAAGTGCTTCGGCTGATACCACGACGCCGGGATACCCATAACTACTCCCGCGTAGATGGTTAGTGCGTATAGGCTCGTATCCGACTCAGATCAAATACCAAGATCTCGTTAAGCGTGTTAAGTATCCGCGAACGCCGAACAGGGCCAGGCCCACCTCTCTCCTAGGCGGTCTCAACCTGCCCTGTCGCTCCGCCATAAAGATCCACACAGAGGGCCATCGGGACAAAGGTCCTTTCAGCCCCCAATCCGTGAATCACTCGCGGGTACTCTTCGAGCTGACCCGACTTTAGTCACCATCTGTATAGTATGTATGTATGTATAGTATATACCCGTGATCACCTCCCGAGTGATCACGGCCCAAAAGTATAGCAAGGCAGACTGACAAGAATGTAGGGCCAATGATGATAACTAGCATCCTATACTAAGCATTTAGGATTGCAGGTAAGGTATCATCAGATGTAGCAACAATGTCAGGCTATGCATCAGAATAGGATTAACGAAAGCAGTAACATGCTACACTACTCTAATGCAAGCAGTATAGAGGAGAATAGGCGATATCTGGTGATCAAAGGGGGGGCTTGCCTGGTTGCTCTGGCAAGAGAGAGGGGTCGTCAACTCCGTAGTCGAACTGGGCAGCAGCAGCGTCGGTCTCGTAGTCTACCGGAGAGAAGAGGGGGAAGAAACAATGAATACCAAGTAAACAGATGCATATCGATGCATGACATGTCAAGAAGCGATGCTAGGCGTGCCCTAACGTGGTATGAGGTGGTACTGGTTAAGGGGGGAATCATCCGGGAAAGTATTCCCGGTGCTTCGTGTTTTCGGACAGATGAACCGGAGGGGAAAAGTTGCGAGTTCGATAGGTTAGGGGTGTGTGGCGGACGAACGGACTGCGTATCCGGAATCGTCACGTCGTTCTGAGCAACTTTCATGTAGAAAGTATTTTCATCCGAGTTACGGATTAAAAGATATGATTTTCTAAAGATTATTTTAATTTTTGAAATTTAATTAATTAATTATTTAACTCGAAAATGAATTTATGACGTCAGCATGACATAAGAGTGACGTCAGCAGCCAGCAGTTCGGTTGACTAGTCAAATTGACATGGGGGACCCACCTGTCATAGACAGTGGGTTAAACAGGGTTCAAACTAATCTAAATTCAGTTATTAAACTATTGGGCCCACCTGTCATTGTCTAATTTAGGTTAACTAAACTAATTTAATTAATTCCTGTTGATTAGGGGGGTGGGCCCAACTGGTCAGTGGCTGGGGTTGCCAAGTCAGCAGGGTTGACTGGTCAACCCAGTCAACTGGGGCCCGTGGGACCCGTTGGCAGTCACCCTGGTGGTAGCCCCAGGTCAGCCACGTCGGATGCCGGCGCCGGAGTTGGCTTTGGCAAGCCAAAACACGGCGGAGGACGCCGGCGAGCTTCGGGATTCCGCCACGGTGGCCCAAAACGGGCGTGGCTACTCCCGTTCGAAAGCTAACGACGTCGCGCGTCGCATGGGACTACGGGTTGGTCTTGGGGATGACCGGAACCTCGCCGGCGAGCAGCGGAGGCGGCGACTCGTACGGGTGGATGTCGGAGACGGCGGAACAACGGGCTACGGAGCAAAAGAAGAGGCTAGGCAGGCTCTACGTGCGCGGGCGAGCTAAACGGGCACTGGAGCGGGACCATTTGGTCGCCGGAAGCTCGTCGGCGATGAGCTCCCGCGGTGATGGGTTCGGGCACGTACGAGGCGGTGATTACGAGCACGTTGGGGCGAGGAGAAGAGAGCGGAGAGGAAGGAGAGCTCATCGTGGAGCACACAAGAAGGCTCGGTGACGGTTTAGGAGCTACAGGGGCGGCACCGGAGACGAAGAAGATCGATGGCAGCCGGAGAAGGGGACGAAGGGGATCCGATGCTGCAGCGCCTCCGAGCTCCAGCTAAGGCCTCCGGTAGGCGAGGAAGGTGACGGAGGCGTCGACGGGCACGCAGGCGCGGCGAGGCGGAGGCTGTGGCCGCGCGATTTACGGCGGCGAGTACATGGCGGCGCTCGGTTGCGGC
>NC_041383.1:819642866-819652165 GCF_002162155.2 Triticum dicoccoides | reverse complement strand
GAGACCGAGGGGCGCGGCGTCGGCGTCCTTATCCCCTCGCCTCGTCTCCGGCGAGGTGGGTTCGGCTGGGACGCGCCCTGTTCCGACCCGGGTCGGGGGAACAGGGGAAGGGGACGCTGTGCGGGGGCTGGGCCGGCTGGGCCAGCCAGACTGACTGCGGGCCAGGGGGTTGGGTGGTGGCCGTGCGGGTGGGTTGTGCTGCCTGGTCCAGGGGGCTCCCCCCCCTTTTGTTTTTTTTTTGTAATCTCTTTCTTTTATTTATTTCCCTTTCTGTTTTATTTAGTTTTAGGGCATTTAGGCATTTTATAAAATGGTGTTTGCTTCACCATAATTACCAGTGCAATATTTGGCAACCCCCGAACATTTTCGCTTTGCCTTTTGAAAACTTAGGGTGTTTGTCACTAATTCATAATTTGAATTGCAATGATTTTGAACTACCACTTGATTAGCAACAGTAACACGGATGACATGGCATCATTAGAAGAGTTTTACTGTAGCCTAATTATCCGGGCGTTACATGAAGAGATTATGGTAGGGTACGAAACCACCTCAAAGTTATTCTTTCGGATCAATCTATTCAAGAGTTCGTACTAGAATAACACCTTAAGACTCAAATCAACCAAAACCCTAATGTCACCTAGATACTCCATTGTCACCTCAAGTATCCGTGGGCATGATTATACGATATGCATCACACGATCTCAGATTCATCTATTCAACCAACACAAAGTACTTCAAAGAGTGCCCCAAAGTTTTTACCGGAGAGTCAAGAACATGTGCCCACCCCTATGCATAGGTTCATGGGCGGAACCCGCAAGTTGGTCACCAAAACATACATCAAGTGGCACATGATATCCCATTGTCACCACAGATAAGCACGGCAAGACATACATCAAGTGTTCTCATAAAAGACTCAATCCGATAAGATAACTTCAAAGGGAAAACTCAATTCATCACAAGTGGGTAGAGGGGGAGAAACATCATAAGATCCAACTATAATAGCAAAGCTCGGGATACATCAAGATCGTGCCATAGAGGGAACACGAGAGAGAGAGAGAGAGAGAGAGAGAGAGAGAGATCAAACACATAGCTACTGGTACATACCCTCAGCCTCGAGGGTGAACTACTCCATCCTCGTCATGGAGAGCGCCGGGATGATGAAGATGTGCACTGGTGAAGGATCCCCCCTCCGGTAGGGTGACGGGAAGGGCTCCCGAGAGGTTTCTGGTGGCTACAGAGGCTTGGAGCAGCGGAACTCCCAATCTGTCTTGATATTCAATGGTTTAGGGTACGTAGGCTTATATAGGCGAAAGAAGTCGGTCGGGGGGTTCTCGAGGGTCCCACGAGACAGGGGGCGCGCCTAGTAGGGGGGGGGGCACCCTCCTATCTCGTGGCCTCCTCGAGGCTCTTCTGACGTGAACTCCAAGTCTCTAGGATCATATTCTTCCCAAAAATAACGATGCCGAACGTTTCATTTCGTTTGGACTCCGTTTGATATTCCTTTTCTTCGAAATACTGAAACAGGCAATAAAACACCAATATGGGTTGGGCCTCCGGTTAATAGTTTAGTCCCAAAAGTAATATAAAACTGTATAATAAAGCCCACGATCATTCAAAACAGATAATAAAATAGCATGAATGCTTCATAAATTATGGATACGTTGGAGACGTATCAGCATCCCCAAGCTTAATTCCTGCTCGTCCTCGAGTAGGTAAATGATAAAGAAAGAATTTATGAAGTGTGAATGCTAGAGGTGCACAAGTTTGATCAATGATAATTTCAACCACCTTTACTAGCATCATTATATGTCATAACAGTAGTTCATCTCATAAAACTTTTCATGATCAACTAACAAGATATTCACATGTTAAAGCATAGACCATAAACTTTCTTGAAAACTAGCAAACTTCATTCTTAGTCATCACACAATTGCAATTCATCCTACTTTCAGGAAGAGTCTATGTCAAAGCTTTGATTTAGCAAACTTCACATACTCAACTATCATATAGTCTTCTACAATTGCTAACACTCACGCAATACTTGTGGTTATGAAGTTTTAGTCAGACACAGAGAAAGATTGGGGCTTATAATGTTGCCTCCAAACGTATTCACCTTTGGGTGATGTCAACAATAATAGTTAATGCTAACGTACATCCAATTGGATATATATATCAGGATCACCCCACCACGAAGTGCTTGCCAAAGGATAAAAAATAAAAAAGGGAAAGGTGAAGATCTCCTTGACTCTTGCATAAAGTAAAAGACATAAAGTAAAAGATAGGCCCTTCGCAGAGGGAAGTAGAGGTTGTCATGCGCTTTTAGGGTTGGATACACAAAATCTTAATGCGAAAGAACGTCACTTTATATTGCCCCTTATATATGGACCTTTATTATGCAGTCCGTCGCTTTTATTGCTTCCATAAAAAGATCGTATAAAGCTTATTTTCTCCACACTAATAAGTCATGCATATTTAGAGAGCAATTTTTATTGCTTCAACCGATGACAACTTACTTGAAGGATCTTACTCAATCCATAGGTAGGTATGGTGGACTCTCATGGCAAAACTGGGTTTAAGGATATTTGGAAGCACAAGTAATATCTCTACTTGGTGATAGGAATTTTGGCTAGAATGAGGGGGAAAGGCAAGCTCAACATGTTTGAATGATTCATGACAATATACTTTAACTGAGATGCGAGAAAACATAACCCATTACGTTGTCTTCCTTGTCCAACATTAACTCTTTAGCATGTCATACATAATGAGTGCTCACAATTATAAAAGATGTCTATGATAATATATTTATATGTGAAATCTCTCTTCCTTCAATATTCTTTCATGAATTGTTCAAATGACTAATACAATGCTTGCTAACCGTCAATAAATTTACAACCTCTACTTCTTAGATGTGAAGTCATTACTCCCCAAGGGATAAGTAAATGAAACATATATAATTTCAGATTTGTGACATTCAACTCATTCAACCATTTACTCATAGGATATATGTGAAGCACACGAGTAAATGATAAACTACTCCAAAAAGATATAAGTGAAGATCAGTGAGTAGTTAAATAATTATGTAGCTATATGAAGACTCTCTCTCAAAAAAGAATTTCAGATCTTGGTATTGTATTCAAGCAGCAAGCAAACAAAAACAAAATGACATTGCAAGGATAGCACAACTCATGTGAAGAGCAAAAACTTAGGCTCAACCGATACTAACCGATAGTTGTTGAAGAAGAAAGGTGGGATGCCTACCGGGGCATCCCCAAGCTTAGATGCTTGAGACTTTTTGAAATATTATCTTGGGGTGCCTTGGGCATCCCCAAGCTTGAGCTTTTATGTCTCCTTTATTCTTTTATATCATGGTTTCTCTTTTTATCAAAAGCTTCATTCACAACAAACTCAACAAGAACTCGTGAGATAGGTTAGTATAAACCAATGCAAAACCTTATCATTTTCTACTGTAGCAAATCACTAAAATTATTATTCAACATTAAATACTAAATGTCTATGCATATTTAATACTCCTATCCTAAAAGAGAATCATTAAACAAGCAAACATATGCAAACAATGCAACATAACAGCAATCTGCCAAAACAGTACAGTCTGTAAAGAATGCAAGAGTATCAATACTTCCTTGACTTCAAAAATTATGAAGTAAAATTACTACTGTAATGAATTTATCAGATATTAAAATGCAAAAAGATTCAACATTATACCATTCTCTTACTTGTCTAGGGAATTTTTGCAACAGCGGTAAACTTTCTGTTTTGAAACAGCAACATGTATACATGCAAAATAAGCATGGCAAAGGCTATCCTTGACATTTTTATTGAAAATAGAGATGCAAAACATTAATATAAATAACAGAAATAAAATACTAACAAAAGAAAATGACGCTCCAAGCAAAACACATATCATGTGGCGAATAAAAATATAGCTCCAAGTAAAGTTACCGATGAACGAAGACGAAAGAGAGGATGCCTTCCGGGGCATCCCCAAGCTTAGTTGCTTGGTTGTCCTTGAATATTACCTAGGGGTGCCTTGGGAATCCCCAATCTTAGGCTCTTTCCACTCCTTATTCCATAGTCCATCGGATCTTTACCCAAAACTTGAAAACTTCAACAACACAAAACTCAAAACAAAACTCGTAAGCTCCATTAGTGTAAGAAAATAAATCACCACTTTAAGGTATTGTAATGAGCTCATTCTTTATTTATACTTGTGTTAAACCTACTGTATTCCAAAATCTCTATGGTTCATACCACTTAATACTATCCACAGATGCATCAAAATAAGCAAACAAGACAATGAAAACAGAATCTGTCAAAAATAGAACAGTCTGTAGTAATCTGTATCAAACGTATACTTCTGGAACTCAAACAATTCTGAAATAAATTGCTGGACCTGACGCATTTGTCTATTAATCATCTGCAAAACTAATAAACCTAAAATCACTCTCCAGTAAAAAATGGCATCTAATCTCGTGAGTGCAAAAGTTTCTGTTTTCTACAGCAAGATCACAAAGACTTCACCCAAGTCTTCCCAGAGGTTCTACTTGGCACTTTATTGAAACAAAAGCTATAAAACATGATTACTACAGTAGCATAATCATGTGGACACACAAAAACAGTAAGGATAAATATTGGGTTGTCTCTCAACAAGCACTTTTCTTTAATGCCTTTTTAGCTAGGCATGATGATTTCAATGATGCTCACATAAAAGATAAGAATTGAAACATAAAGGGAGCATCATGAAGAATATGACTAGCATACTCCCTCCATTTCTTTTTAGTCTGCTTTTAAGGTTTGGTCAAAGTCAAGCTTTATAAAGTTTGACTACCTTTATAAAGAGCGTCGGGATGATGAAGATGGACACCGGTAAAGGATCCCCCCTCCGGCAGGGTGCCGGGAAGGGCTCTCGAGAGGTTTCTGGTGGCTACAGAGGCTTGCGGCAGGGGAACTCCCGATATATCTTGATATTCAATGGTTTTAGGGTACGTAGGCTTATATAGGAGAAAGAAGTCGGTCGGGGGGTGCTCGAGGGGCCCACGAGACAGGGGCGCGCCTAGTAGGGGGGGGGGCTCCTATCTCGTGGCCTCCTCGAGGCTCTTCTGACGTGAACTCCAAGTCTCTATGATCATATTCTTCCCAAAAATAACGCTGCCGAAGGTTTCATTCCGTTTGGACTCCATTTGATATTCCTTTTCTTCAAAATACTGAAACAGGCAATAAAACAACAATATGGGCTGGGCCTGTGGTTAATAGGTTAGTCCCAAAAGTAATATAAGGGTGTATAATAAAGCCCATAATCATTCAAAACAGATAATAAAATAGCATGAATGATTCATAAATTAAGATACGTTGGAGACGTATCATCCCCAATACTTGCGTGTTATCATCCTTTCCCAGTGACAGCAGGGGCAGCAAGGCACGTATTGTATTGTTGCCATCGAGGATAAAAGATGGGGTTTATATCATATTGCTTGAGATTATCCCTCTACATAATGTCATCTTGCTTAATGTGTTACCCTGTTCTTATGAACTTAATACTCTAGATGCAGGCAGGCGTTGGGCGATGTGTGGAGTAATAGTACTAGATGCAGGTAGGAGTCGGTCTACTTGTTGCGGATGTGATGCCTATATACATCATCATGCCTAGATATTCTCATAAATATGCACTTTTCTATCAATTGCTCGACAGTAATTTGTTCACCAACCGTAATACTTAGACTATCTTGAGAGAAGCCTCTAGTGAAACCTATGGGCCCCGTGTCTATTCTTTATCATATAAGTTTCCAATCTACTTTATTTTGCAATCTTTACTTTTGAATCTATATCATAAAAATACCAAAAATATTTATCTTATCATATTATCTCTATCAGATCTCACTTTCGCAAGTGGCTGTGAAGGGATTGACAACCCCTTTATCGCATTGGTTGCGAGGTTCTTGTTTGTTTGTGTAGGCGCGTGGGACTTGGGAGGAGCCTCCTACTGGATTGATACCTTGGTTCTCAAAACTGAGGGAAATACTTACGCTACTTTGTTGCATCACCCTTTCCTCTTCAAGGGAAAAACCAACGCATGCTCAAGAGGTAGCAATGGGTCACTTGGGTGAAAATCAGGGACATGCCCAAGTGTATAAGTACATTTGAATTGATTAAAAATTCCAAATTCAAAGCAGAAGCAAATGAAGTCCGAAAAAAGAGAGAAGGCAAAAACCAGGCTATCACAAACCTCCCCCACTTAGGATGAATCTCGTCCGCGAGATTCGGTTGCTCGGGAAAAAAATTCTGGGTAGGCTGTCCTTAATAATTCCTCTTTTTCCTAGGCTGCTTCTTCTTTGGTGTGATGCTCCCACTGAACCTTATAAAACTTGATCGCTTTACTGCGAGTGACTCTTTCTGTCTCATCCAATATTCTGAACGTCCTCTCTTCATAGGTTAAATCCTTAGCAAGCTCTATTTCTGACATATCAGTCCTTTTATTGGGAGGTGAAATACACCTTCTCAGCTATGAAACATGGAACACATTGTGTACTTCTGACAATTCCGGTGGCAATTCCAAGTGATAAGCAACTGTGCCAACTCTGGTCATAACTTGGAACGAAGCAGTATATATCTTGGTGCCAATTTTCCTCGGGTCTAAAATCTCTTGATTCCCTTCATCGATGTGACTCGGAATTACACATGCTCTCTGCTATGTCTGGAGCTTGCGTTGGGTTTCCTTGAAGAGGAAAGGGTGATGCAGCACGGTAGCGTAAGTAGTTCCCTCAGTTTTTGAGAACCAAGGTATCAATCCAGTAGGAGGATCCTCACAAGTCCCATGCACCTACACAAAAAAACAAAGAACTCGCAACAAGCACAATAAAGGGGTTGTCAATCCCTTCACAGCCACTTGCGAAAGTGAGATCTGATAGAGATAATATGATAAGATAAATATATTTTTGGTATTTTATGATATAGATTGGAAAAGTAAAGATGCAAATAAAAGTAGATTGAAATCTTGTATGATAAGAGATAGACCCGGGGGGAATAGGTTTCACTAGTGGCTTCTCTCAAGATAGCATAAGTATTACAGTGGGTGAACAAATTACTCTCGAGCAATTGATAGAAAAGCGAATAATTATGAGATTATCCAGGCATGATCATGTATATAGGCATCACGTCTGGGACAAGTAGACCGACTCCTGCCTGACAAGATCCAACTATAATAGCAAAGCTCGGGATACATCAAGATCGTGCCATAGAGGGAACACGAGAGAGAACACGAGTGAGAACATGAGAGAGAGATCAAACACATAGCTACTGGTACATACCCTCAGCCTCGAGGGTGAACTACTCCCTCCTCGTCATGGAGAGCGCCGGGATGATGAAGATGGCCACCGGTGAAGGATCCCCGCTCCGGCAGGGTGCCGGGAAGGGCTCCCGAGAGGTTTCTGGTGGCTACAGAGGCTTGCGGCAGCGGAACTCCCGATCTATCTTGATATTCAATGGTTTTAGGGTACGTAGGCTTATATAGGCGAAAGAAGTCGGTCGGGGGGTGCTCGAGGGGCCCACGAGACAGGGGGCGTGCCCAGTAGGGGGGGGCGCCCTCCTATCTCGTGGCCTCCTCGAAGCTCTTCTGACGTGAAATCCAAGTCTCTAGGATCATATTCTTCCCAAAAATAACGCTGCCGAAGGTTTCATTCCGTTTGGACTCCGTTTGTTATTCCTTTCTTCGAAATACTGAAATAGGAAATAAAACTGCAATATGGGCTGGGCCTCCGGTTAATAGGTTAGTCCCAAAAGTTATATAGAAGTGTATAATAAAGCCCATAATCATTCAAAACAGATAATAAAATAGCATGAATGCTTCATAAATTATAGATACGTTGGAGACGTATCATCCCCTATACTTGCGGGTTATCATCCTTTCCTAGTGACAGCAGGGGCAGCAAGGCATGTATTGTATTATTGCAATCGAGGATAAAAAGATGGGGTTTATATCATATTGCTTGAGATTATCCCTCTACATCATGTCATCTTGCTTAATGCGTTACCCTGTTCTTATGAACTTAATACTCTAGATGCAGGCAGGAGTCGGTCGATGTGTGGAGTAATAGTAGTAGATGCAGGTAGGAGTCGGTCTACTTGTTGCGGGCGTGATGCCTATATACATGATCATGCCTAGATATTCTCATAACTATGCACTTTTCTATCAATTGCTCGACAGTAATTTGTTCACCAACCGTAATACTTAGACTATCTTGAGAGAAGCCTCTAGTGAAACCTATGGGACCCGTGTCTATTCTTTATCATATAAGTTTCCAATCTACTTTATTTTGCAATCTTTACTTTTGAATCTATATCATAAAAATACCAAAAATATTTATCTTATCATATTATCTCTATCAGATCTCACTTTCGCAAGTGGCCGTGAAGGGATTGACAACCCCTTTATCGCATTGGTTGTGAGGTTCTTGTTTGTTTGTGTAGGCGCGTGGGACTTGGGAGGAGCCTCCTACTGGATTGATACCTTTGTTCTCAAAACTGTGGGAAATACTTATGCTACTTTACTACATCACCCTTTCCTCTTCAAGGGAAAAACCAACGCATGCTCAAGAGGTAGCAATGGGTCACTTGGGTGAAAATCAGGGACATGCCCAAGTGTATAAGTCCATTTTAATTGATTAAAAATTCCAAATTCAAAGCAGAAGCAAATGTAGTCCGAAAAAAGAGAGAAGGCAAAAACCAGGCTATCACAAACCTCCTCCACTTAGGATGAATCTCGTCCTCGAGATTCAGTTGCTTGGGAAAAAAATTCTGGGTAGGCTGTCCTTAATAATTCCTGTCTTTCCTAGGTTGCTTCTTCTTTGGTGTGATGCTCCCACTGAACCTTATAAAACTTGATCGCTTTACTGCGAGTGACTCTTTCTGTCTTATCCAATATTCTGAATGTCCTCTCTTCATAGGTTAAATCCTTAGCAAGCTCTATTTCTGACATATCAGTCCTTTTCTTGGGTGGTGAAATACACCTTCTCAGCTATGAAACATGGAACACATTGTGTACTTCTGACAATTTTGGTGGCAATTCCAAGTGATAAGCAACCGTACCAACTCTGGTCATGACTGGGAACGAAGCAATATACACTAGTGTAGAACCGGCCTTTAGTGTCGGTTCGTAACGGCCTTTAGTGCCGGTTCACCAACCGGCACTAAAGAATGGGGACTAAAGCCCCCCCCCCTTTAGTACCGATTCATCACGAACCGGCGCTAAAGTGCCACCACGTGGCACGAGCCTGGCCCGGGTGCGC
>NC_041383.1:819500401-819642429 GCF_002162155.2 Triticum dicoccoides | reverse complement strand
GGGGGGGTTGATATATTTTCCATTCAATTTTTTTTGTTTGCTGGTATTTCACGATACTACAAATTGTACACGTTATGCATATATATAAATAGATTTTCTCGTACATAGAACCGCATATATATATATATATATATCATCGAATGTTTCACAAACCAATACCATTAATTATTCACACATACACATGTATATACATATACAATTTCTCCTACATATGTTGCCTTTGGTGCCTCCGGAGCACGATGACAAGTGGTTCATGGGGGCGGTAGCGGGTAATAGTATTCTCCTTTGGGATCTATGACCTGGTCGAGCAAAAATCCGGCTATTTCCTCTTGAAGTGCTAGTATGCGGTCCGATGGTAGGAGCTTATCCCGCACCGATCTGAACTGTTAAGAAGGAGATCAATATGCATGTGTATTAATTGTGTGACTAGATATCGATAATGGTGTGAATAGTGTTCTGACAAACATACCCAGTCCTGTCTATCAGATCTGCTCCTTTCGCACGTCATCATGCGAATGTTCTCGCAAACGTAGAATGCACACAGATTATTCCCCGGCGCCTGCTTCAGGGCCTTTACGAGAATGGAATTGAATCAGATAATGATTAATCAAGCATGATAATTAATTAATGATATTGAAACAAGAATTAAAGAGATGGTAGCTAGCTAGTACTACTAAATTACTTACCTTTGGTCAATGCGAAAACAACTTTTGTTTCCAGTCGCCTGGAGTCAGCTTGATGAACTTTCCCCATGCCCTGCCCACCGGCAAAGAAAATTAATAAAGGGGTTATTAAATAGTTCATATCAGGAAATGGTGAACTAATAATAGGCCGAGATATATATAGTTAATAATGATTAAAATTACCTGTTGACTATCCCCTTCACGATGGTGAAGTCACTTTCTTCTTTAGTTAGTGAGTCCAGTATTTCAACTTTTCCTTCCTCAACTTTAATGTCTATCAAGACCCAGTGCCAACTGCATGCGCACACGTTTGCATGTCTTAAATAAGCGGGCATGTGCATAAAATTAATCAACTACCGTAAAGCATATACACTTAATTATTAACATCTAGCTAGCTAGTAAGCAAAAACAGAATTTGTAGTACAAGACAGTGTGACTCACGGGAAGTTGTAAGGAAGTAGTATATCTTCATTGCTATTGAGGCGCTTCAAGAACTCTAGCATGCTTTCCTCTACACCTGCTTGATAAAATGGAAACTTCCATATGTCCTCATTAATGGTATTTGGGTCAATGAACCCAACGCCATAGCGTCCAGCTTTTTTCATTTCATACATCTTCATCCTGCATATAATACCACAGAAAAATAATATAGTGAGGATAATTACATGTAATGATCAGTAGTAGAAAAAGGGTCAAATGTGAAGCACATTAGTGCCGGTTTGTAAAAAAAACGGCACTAATGTGATCAATAGTGCCGGTTCGTGGCTGCAATCAATAGTACCGGTTCGTGTTGAGCCTTTAGTAACGGTTCGTGCCACGAACCGGTACTAAAGGGGTAGTAGCAGGCTGGCATCAGGCCGGGTCCCCACGAGCCCCTTTAGTACCGGTTTGTGTTACCAACCGGTACTAAAGGTCTAACCTATAGTACCGGTTCGTGCCACGAACCGGTACTAAAGGGGACAAGCCTTTAGTACCGGTTCGTGCCACGAACCGGTACTAAAGGGGCCAATTTTCAAACTCTACCCCCCCACCCCCGTGTATCGCCATTTTAGTTTTGAAAAAATCAAAAGAAAATGATAAAAACTTCAAAAAATAAAATCCTTCGAGAGGTAGTTATATTACTATATCTACTAGTTAGGAAAATTTGAAAACTTAAATTTGGACATGTTTTGCAAAAAGTGTAGGGAAAAATGTAAAACGGCTATAACTTTTGCATACAATGTCGGAAAAAACGTATAATATATCAAAAAATTCAGCACGAAAATCCGCATCCGATGGAGACTGCCTACGGCCTGTTTGCAATTTTTTAGAATCCTCAAATTCAAAAAGGAAAAAAAGATATGGTCAAATTTCAGTTTTTTTAAAAAAATTGGTTAAATCTGGTCAAACTACTTATTCAAGAAGTATTAATGTTACTACATAATTATTCAATAATATTAGTGTTACTAAATAATTATTTCAATTTTTTGAATTTTGGTCAAACTATGGTCAAACTATGGTCAAACTTATTCAAGAAATATTAGCGTTACTAAATAATTACTGTTTTTTTAGAATAATAGTTTCAAACTCAAACGGTGAAATGTGTGACTTCATGCTCAAGCTAAACTCCTAAGGGTTAATAGGATTGACATCTTACTATTGTCAGGAAAACAACAAGTGCAGATTCAGAAACGAAGGAGAATAGAACCCAAAAATTAAGCGTGCTCGGGCTGGAGTAGTGAGAGGGATGGGTGACCGGTCGGGAAGTTAGATGATTTGGAATGAGTGATCCACACTTGAGCAGTTAAGAGAGGTGATTAGAGACTAAATCATCAAATAATTCAAAAAAAATAAAAATTGAAAAAAAATCAAATTTTTTTCCAAAATTTTCAAAAATAAATTCAAAAAAAAAACCCTTTAGTACCGGTTGGTAACACCAACCGGTACTAAAGGTCCCCCATACTAGGGCGCGAGCTCACGCCACGTGGTGGCACTTTAGCGCCGGTTCGTGCCGAACCGGTACTAAAGGGGGGGGGCCTTTAGTGCCCACACTTTAGTGCCGATTCCATAACCGGCACTAAAGGCCCTTACAAACCGGTTTTAAAGCTCCGTTTTCTACTAGTGGATTACTCAAAATTATCACTACATAACTAGCTTGAGACTTAAATTACAGAAAGAAATCACTTACAGACAAGAGCAACTGACGATAGACTTGTCGAGTGCGTCTTGATTGTATAACTGAAATAGTTCTGGATACTCAATGGCCAGAGCTTTCTCATGGTAATAATGCTCATGCTTGACATTCACCATGAGGGACTCTCGATTGGAAATCTTGGTAATGTTCATGTACCATTGATGCAATTGATACATTCTCGTTGGGAGGTCCTTGACCTTGTCTGGATGGACCAAAGGTTGGCCCCGGACATATTTCCATGCTATTTCCGATACTCTAAGCGTAGGCATGGGCTCGATTTCGAGGAGTTGTCCAACAGAGATATTGAGCATTTGAGCCTGCATTATATGATCCTCCGTTATTACCACATCGCCATGCTGGGGAACGCTAACGTTTTTCCCACAATAATATTTGGCGGGCGTACTACTCCTCTCATGTGTTGTTGGCACAACAAGCGGGGGGATCGCTTGCGCCGCCTGTTCTCCCAACTGGGGAACGGTTTTCCCGCATTTTTTGCCAGCTGCTTGTTGGCTCGAGCTCGAGCTCGCTTCCTTATTTAGCCGTTCTCGATGTAGTTTCCTGATTTGGCGCTCATAGTCTGAGTTAACAGGCTTGGGAGCTGGTTCTCTAGCCATATGAATGAAGTGGTCAATTACTTTCTCAGGCACTTTCTCCTTTGGCGGCAGTGCCAGTTTCGGTCCAAAATGGGCGTGCACTTGGGCTTGCACTATGGCTGCGTTTTGCTCCTTAGTCATGTCGTAAGGCCTCTGAGGAAGAGGAGCGATGCTTGGACCATATTTATATCCCTTGTCTCCGCCTGTACTTCCTCAACTACCTCGACTCGTACCGCTACGCACCAAAGATGCGGCATGTCTCTTCTGCGATTGCTGAGACGGTGGAGACGGCTGATGTGGAGTTGGACCAGGAGAAGTGGCCTGACAATGTGCCGGACTTGAAGCAGGAGGTGTGGCCTGACACGGTGCCGGACTTGAAACTGGAGAAGTGGCATGACGTTGTGCCAGACTTGAAACTAGAGGAGTCAGCTCACGCGTTCGGGGACTTGGAGGAGGTGGCGGACTTCGAGGAGGAGTCATCTCACGCGTTCGTGGACTTGGAGGAGCGGGAGTCTGCTGACCCGGTGGCGAACTTCGAGGAGGAGTCGGCAGACAACACAGTGTCGGTGGACTTCGAAAGATGATGCAATCCTTTCTCTATAGGATGATACGATGTATGGCCTCTCCCAGTGTGCGCTCGACTTCACCTCCAGGAATGTCAAGCGTTAGCCCCGAATATGGGTCCACCACTTCATCAACCATGACACAAGCATAGCCCTCTGTAATCGGGATGCAATGGTAGGTTGCTTCGAGGGTAACTGGAAAAGCAACACCGTCCGCCACCTTCATGGATATGTTCTTCATTTTGGAGTGTAGCTCACAGTTAGTGTTCTCTATGATGTCATCCACATGGTATGTATCCAGCAGTGTGTCGCCCGGGGAAGAACCAACGCTGCTTCTCGGCATGGATGGGACGGTGCTATCCAATGCTGGACGATCATCCGCTTGCTGCTGCCACTGCTGAGACCCCCTTTCCTAGCTAAGTGAGTCGATCTACTGTTGCTGCTGCTGGAATTTGAGTGCCAGGTCCGTGTGCCTTGCTTCTAGGCCTTGAAGGCATTCTGCGTCCTGCTTCCTCTACTCCTCCTCCAGCTTCCTCTTCTTCTCCTCCTCCATCTTCTTTCTTGCACGGGACCTGTAGTCGTCATTCCAGTCCGAAAAGCCCTCATACCAGGGAATAACGCCCATGCCTCGTGTTCTCCCCGGGTGTTCAGGATTTCCCAGGGCACGCGTAAGCTCGTCGTTCTCTCTGTTGGGCGTGAATACCCCCGCTCGAGCTTCTTCTATTGCGTCAAGTATCTTTTGTTTGACTCCTTTTAGACTTGCCTTCTTCGAAACTAGGCCTGTCTTCGGGTCCAACGCCCCCCATGCGCATAGAACCAAGTTCTGCACCTGGGGGGCCAGCTCCTAGTAATCAGAGTGACCCCTGCACCCTCCATCTCTTGCTCAGACTTATCCCACTTAGGCAATCCCACCGGCTAGCCACCTGGACCCAGCCTATGGAACTGCGTCTTTCTTGCGGCATTTGCCTTATTTTTCATCGACCGTTCCTTAGATAATTATGAATCCTTGAAGGTCATGAAATCGTCCCAGTGTTCTCTTTGCATCTCCAGTGTTCCCTTGAAATCTGGAGTCTTCCTTTCATTAGCGAGGTAGTTGGCCCATACAGTTTTCTTGTGGGTGTTGAATGCAATTGCCATCTTCTTAAGAGCAGCGGCCTTGACTTCCTCCACATCTGCTTTAGTGAAATGATCTGGAAGGGTGAAAGGTTCCATCAGAGATTTCACCAGGTCTTTTTTGGCTCTGTCGTCGACCCAAGTAACACCTGGATGTTTAGTCTTTGGCTCTTTCCATTCTTGAATGGATATCGGGAGTTTGTCCTTCACAAGAACTCCGCACTGACGAGTCCACATGTTCGCAACGTTCTTAGGCGTGAGGGGTTCGCCACTAAGTTTGGTGGATTTGATGTGGTACTTTACACCATCCTTCAACAATCTGCTCGGGCCTCGCTTTGTCTTGCTGTCTGTAGAAGTAGATTTGCTCGATCCGTAGGGCTGAAAGAAGAAAGATCGATTCGTTAATATATCTTCAATAAAAAAACATGTGATGATCACCAGGATGCATGCTTATATAAATATACGTCATCGATAGTCTTTGTTATTTGAAGATCAACATTGTCTGTGTCATCATAATCATAGTTCATGACTTCATCAGCTCGGTCGTCGAGATCGAATATCTTTTCATCACCCTCTCCGGTATTGTTCAGATATTGGGAGCCGTCATCTTCATTCAGATCATGTAGCCTGTGAGGGCTGCGTATGATGTCGAACAATTCCTCTTCTCTCTCTGCCGGTATTGTCCGCCATAGCTTTTACTTTACTAATTAATACAGAAGAAATATAAAATAATTTAGTATTCAAATTACAATGCATGGATGCAATTAATCAATAAGGAAAAACTGAATCTCAAATACATTGTCTCGAATATATAATCTTGAATACATCATCGTCTTAATATATATAATCTCGAATACATCGTCTCGAATATTATATATCTAATACATCACTGGGTAGGTACCTAATAAAGATCGAGTACTACAGAAGAATCTAGGGCGCCACTCGCGGTTCCTGGGGCGCGGGCGGTGCACACCCAAAGAGAAGGAACCATCACAGGATCATATCTCCGGTCATCTGCCCAAAGAACCCGCCAAGTAGTGGAGAACCTGACGTCATCCATAGCAGCCATGTAGCGATGGACCTGCTCATCTTCCTCCCTGACACGGCGACGCACCACCTCCGGCGGGGCCGGCTGCCTCTGCACCGAATGTGGCCCACGCGAACGCCACCAACGAAGATCAGGGTCGACGACGGGACCCAAGGTCGGGTTCCTCACCAAGCGACGCGTCCCTCCAGGTAGCACCTCCCAGTGCCAGCCCGGCGGAGCCCAGTCCCGGACATGGGTCCTCTAAAGCAGGACGTCGTCGCGAACGGGTCGACGGCGAGGATGCGGGCCAGGCATATCGTCGAGAACAAATACTATATGCCCGCAAAAAGTAACATTCTTTAAATGATTGGATTGTGATAACTAAAATTCTATATATATGCAAATTCTAACAATTTGACATTAATCTAATTCATCTAACTAAAACTAATTCTAAAATTTCCTGATTATATAACTAACATTCCTATAACAATTCTAATATTTATATAACTAAAAAACAGAAAAATTGCTAACATTTCTATAAATATTTCTATAACTAAAAAAATAGAAAACATTTATAACATTTCTATATAACTAACATTTCTAATATTTATATAACTAAAAAACAGAATAATTTCTAACATTTCTATAACTAAAAAACAGAAAAATTTATAACAAACAAACTAATGTGTGTGTGTGTGTATAGTATGTGTGTGTGTGTGTGTAGTGTGTGTGTGTGTGTAGTGTGTGTGTGTGTGTGTGTGTGGACATATGGCGGCCGGGGCGACCTCACCGGCGAGGTGACGACGGGGCGGCGACGAAGGGGCGACGGGACGGGGCGGCGATGACGGGGCGGGGCGGCCGGGGCGACGGGACGGGGCGGCGACGACGGGGCGGGGTGGGGCGCGGTGACGGGGATGACGGGGACGACGGGAATGGGGACGTCCGGGGCGGCGATGTCGACAGGGGCGACGACGAGGGGCGGGGACGGCCGGGATCGGCGACGAGGGGCGGGGACGACGTCGATCGGGGCAGGGCGGCGCGATGGAAGGAGGAAACAGAGGGAAGAAACAGAGGGAAACTGAATTTTTTCAAGTGTTGTATATATAGGATGGACCTTTAGTACCGGTTGGACCCACCAACCGGTACTAAAGGTCTGTTTTGGCTAGGCCAAGCGGCGGGAAGCGCCCCCCCTTTAGTACCGAGTGGTGGCTCCAACCAATACTAAAGGCCCCCCCTTTAGTACCGGTTGGAGCCACGGCCCGGTACTAAAGGGGGTGCGCTGGCTCTAGACGGTGCGCAAGTTTAGTCCCACCTCGCTAGCCGAGGGGCTACCGCACTGGTTTATAAGCCCTAGTGAGGTAACTCTCTCGAGATCCTCTCCTAAGCAGGCCTACTGGGCCTACCTGTCTTCTTCTGCCCAGTGGGCCTATTGGGCCTTTGCGGGCCTGCATCCAGGCCCAACAAAAGGTTGGGTTCGTAGTCGTATGCAGGCCGCTTTGGCTCACTAGGCGGGCTTTTTTATTTTCCTAATTTTTTTCGCTTTATTTATTTTTGTTTTATTTATTTTTGAGTTGTTTTTTGCTGTATTCAGAGTTTCTTTGTGTATATTTTTGCTTTAGGTACAAAAAATTACAAACTTTCTGTTAGTGCCGGTAGTTTTCAAATTTGAATAGTTTAAATTTTGAATTATTTGAAATTTGTGTGAATCACTAGATTGTGAATAACTTAACTTTGAAAAAAGTTTTTTCAGTGATTCTTTTTTCTTATGTTTAATATTAGTGTGTTTTATCATTATATTCAATTTGGTAATGCTTAGGTTATTTAAAAAATGAAATGCCTTTGTAACAGTTCAGTTTTCGTCGGAAACCCTGATACTTTGAAAGAGATTGTCCATTTTGTACACGAAGTGCATCAAGTTGTTGCCGTAACCCTCTCTACTTTTTGCACATGCTATTTGTATGAAATTATGATACCATGCCAACTTTCAACCTTTTCTGAGTTCATTTGAAATGATTTTCAATTTCAGGGTCTTTTAGCTGGAAAAAATCAGTAAATGCATGAAAAGAATTTATTTGCACATAAAATTTCTTCGCATTTCAAATGCCAAAACACATAACTACCCTAACTATTACAGGCATTCCCTCCAGGGTGTGAAACACAGAAGAAAGTGATGATAGTGAAGCCGATCACATCCCAGATCTTTGGGTGTGAAACTTTTTCTTCGCGTGTGCCCCTTTGCGCCGTAGCCATGGAAAATCTTCATCATTTAACTGGATGCTCGGGTCAATATTCACTGTGAATGGAGCAATTTCATCAAACTTTTCATAATCTTCTGACATGTCTATCTTGTCATCCACTCCCATGATGTTTCTTTTTCCTGAAAGAACTATGTGGCGCTTTGGCTCGTCGTATGATCCATTCGCTGCCTTATCTTTTCTTTTTCTCGGCCTGGTAGACATGTCTTTCACATAAAAAACCTGCGCCACATCATTGGCTAGGACGAATGGTTCGTCTGCATACGCAAGATTGTTGAGATCCACTGTTGTCATTCTGTACTGCGGGTCTTCCGTTACCCCGCCTCGTGTCATATTGACCCATTTGCACCGAAACAAAGGGACCTTTAAATCACCTGATCCATAGTTAAGTTCCCATATGTCCTCTATGTAACCATAATATGTTTCCTTTCCCGTGTTGGTTGTTGCATCAAAGCGGACACCACTGTTTTGGTTGGTGCTCTTCTTATCTTGGGCGATCGTGTAAAATGTATTCGCATTTATCTAGTACCCTTTGAAAGTCATTATATTCGAAGATGGTAACTGGGACAGCGAGTACAGGTCATTTTGAATATCGCCATCATTCAGGGCACGTTTCTGCCACCAACCGGCGAAAGTCATCGTTTGTTCGCGTGTAATCCAGTCGTCAGACTTCTCCGGGTGTTTGGACTGTAGAAAATTCTTGTGTTACACCATATACGGAGCCACCAAGGCGGAATACTGTAGAATTGTGTAGTGTGCTTTAGTGAGAGAATGCCCGTCCATACATATTATTTGATGCCCTCCTAGCGTGCCTTTTCCTTCCAATCTGCCCTTATGCCGCGATTCAGGAACACCAATCGGCTTAAGGTCAGGAATAAAGTCAATACAAAACTCAATGACCTCCTCATTTTCATGGCCCTTCGAGATACTTCCTTCTGGCCTAGCACGGTTATGAACATATTTCTTCAAGACTCCCATGAACCTTTCAAAGGGGAACATATTGTGTAGAAATACAGGACCCAAAACGTTAATCTCTTCGCAAAGGTGAACTAGGACGTGCGTCATGATGTTGAAGAAGGATGGTGGGAACACCAACTCGAAACTGACAAGACATTGCACCAAATCATTCTGTAACCTTCGTATGATTTCTGGATCGATTACCTTCTGAGAGATTGCATTGAGGAATGCACATAGCTTCACAATGGCTAATCGAACGTTTTTCGGTAGAAGCCCCCTCAATGCAACCGGAAGGAGTTGCGTCATAATCACGTGGCAGTCATGAGACTTTAGGTTCTGGAACTTTTTCTCTGCCATATTTATTATTCCCTTTATATCCGACGAGAAGCCAGACCGTACCTTCATGCTGAGCAGGCATTTGAAGAAGATTTCCTTCTCTTCTTTGGTAAGAGTGTAGCTGGCCTGACCCTGATGTATGCCGTCTTTTCCGTGCATACGTTGATGGTCCTCCCGTGCCTCTGGTGTATCTTTTGTCTTCCCATACATGCCCAAAAAGTCAAGCAGGGTCACGCAAACATTCTTCGTCACGTGCATACGTTGATTGCAGAGTGGACCTCTAGGTCTTTCCAATATGGCAGGTGCCAAAATATAGATCTCTTCTTCCACATGGGTGCGCGTCCGTCAGCGTCCTTCGGAACAGGTTGTCCGCCAGGACCCTTTCCAGAGATTACCTTCAAATCCTTGACCATATCATGTACATCAGCACTAGTACGGTGGCGAGGCTTCGTCCGGTGATCCGCCTCACCTTTGAAATGCTTGCCTTTCTTTCTTACGGGATGCCTTGTCGGAAGAAATCGACGATGTCCCAGGTACACATTATTCCTACAACTATCCAAATATATTGTCGGTATCATCCAAACACTGCGTGCATCCGCGGTATCCCTTGTTTGTCTGTCCTGAAAGGTTACTGAGAGCAGGCCAATCATTGATGGTCATGAACAGCAACGCCTTTAGTTCAAATTCTTCCTGTCCGTGCTCATCCCACGCACGTACACCTGTTCCATTCCACAGTTGTAATAGTTCTTCAACTACTGTCCTTAGGTACACATCAATGTCGTTGCCGGGTTGCTTAGGGCCTTGGATGAGCACTGGCATCATAATGAACTTCCGCTTCATGCACAACCAAGGAGGAAGGTTATACAAACATAGAGTCACAGGCCACGTGCTATGGTTGCTGCTCTGCTCCCCAAAAGGATTAATGCCATCTGCGCTTAGACCAAACCATATGTTCCTTGGGTCACCTGCAAACTCCTCCCAGTACTTTCTCTCGATTTTTCTCCACTGCGAACCGTCAGCGGGTACTCTCAACTTTCCGTCTTTCTTACGGTCTTCTGCGTGCCACCGCATCGCCTTCGCATGCTCTTTGTTTTGGAACAAACATTTCAACCATGGTATTATAGGAGCATACCACATCACCTTGGCAGGAATCTTCTTCCTGGGGCGCTCACCCTCGACATCACCAGGGTCATCGCGACTGATCTTATAACACAATGCACCGCATACCGGGCAAGCGTTCAAATCCTCGTACTCACCGCGGTAGAGGATGCAGTCATTAGGGCATGCATGTATCTTTTGCACCTCTAACCCTAGAGGGCAGACAACCTTCTTTGCTTCATACGTACTCTCGGGGAATTCGTTGTTCTTTGGAAGCATATTCTTTATCATTACCAGCAACTTTCCAAATCCCTTGTCAGATACACCATTCTCTGCCTTCCATTGCAGCAATTCAAGTGTGGTGCCCAACTTTTTTTTGTCAGCTTCGCAATTCGGGTACAACAATTACTTGTGATCCTGTAACATGCGCTGCAACTTCGTCCTCTCCAGATCACTTGCGCAGTTTCTCTTTGCTTCGGCAATGGCCCGACCTAGATCATCAGCAGGCTCATCTAATGCCTCTTCTTCAGCTTCTTCCCGCATTGCCGGCTCAGCTTCTTGCCCCATTTTTGTATCATCGTATTCAGGGAACCCATGGCCAGGATAGCTGTCGTCGTCCTCTTCTTCTTCATTGTCTTCCATCATAACCCCTATTTCTCCGTGCTTGGTCCAAACATTATAGTGGGGCATGAAACCGGACTCAAATAGGTGGACGTGAATGGTTCTTGACGTAGAGTAACTGTGACCATTCTTACAGCCAGCACATGGACAAGGCATAAAACCATCCGCCCGCTTGTTTGCCTCAGCGGCAAGCAGAAAAGTATGCACGCCATTAATGAGCTCGGGAGAGCATCAGTCATCATACATCCATTGTCGGCTCATCTTCATTACACAACACCAAATAGACCAAATTAATACAAGTTCATACATAAAGTTCATACATAAAGTTTATACATAAAGTTCATATATAGCACTTAATTAAATGCAACATACAAATAACTCTCTAGGTAAAGAATTTAAATGCAACAACAAATGCGATGAACATCGCAACTAAGGTAACAATTGATCCAACAGCATAATGATACCAAGTCACACTATCAATGTCATATTTTCTAATCTTTCTAATCTTCAACCTCATTTTCTCCATCTTGATCTTGTGATCATCGACGACATCGGCAACATGCAACTCCAATTCCATCTTCTCCCCCTCAATTCTTTTCAATTTTTCTTTCCAGTACTCGTTTTATCTTTCAACTAAATTTAACCTCTCGACACTAGGGTCGGTTGGAATTTCTGGTTCACATACCTCCTAGATAAAAATATCTATGTCAACTTGATGGGCATAATTTGTCATAAACACGAAATGCAACAACTAGTTTTAAAAGTGAATATACCACATCCGAATCATAACAAGGACGAGGGCCAAAGGGGACGGATATCAAAACCATGGCACTATGTATAAAAAACAACGTACGGGTAAGATAATTATACGAGTAACTATATATCCAAATTACACAAACATCAATTTGGTAATGTAAAACATTCATGAACAAGAGCCTCACCACAAGGTGGTGCCGGCAACGGGACGGTGCGGGCGATCGACGGTGGTTACGACGGAGATTTAGAAGGCACCAAGTAAACCACATCTACATATGAAAACTAAGTGTTATTTTTGACCTCAAATTGCATAAAATCAAATACTACCAAAATATAATTCCTCCCAAATTAATCACTATACAAAGCATTGCAAGAGCTAATCTAGCAATGAGAGTTGAAAGGACAAAGTTGCTAACCTTTGTGATCATTTGAATGGATGGGGGCCTTCAAATCTTGACAAATTTTGGGCAAAATTTGTGAGGAGCTCGAGGAAGAGAGGGGAAGAACAGAGGAAGTGAGAGGAAAGGGGAAGAACAGACTGGCTCGGGTGGACGAAGGGTTTATGTACGTCGACCTTTAGTACCAGTTCGTGCCACGAACCGGTACTAAAGGTGCTAGAGGGGCCCCAGACTGACAACACCCTGCCAGCACTCTCTTTAGTACCGGTTCGTGGCACGAACCGGTGCTAAAGGTTCGCCACGAACTGGTACTAATGAGAACGGCCGGCTAGCCGTTGGAACCGGCACTAATGGACACATTAGTGCCAGCTCAAAATCAAACCGGCACTAATGTGTCTCATTATATGTCCTTTTTCTACTAGCGATATCTTGGTGCCAGTTTTCCTCGGGTCTGAATTCTCTTGATTCCCTTCATCGATGTGACTCGGAGATACACATGCTCTCTGCTACATCTTGAGCTTGCGTTGGTTTTTCCTTGAAGAGGACAGGGTGATGCAGCACGGTAGTGTAAGTATTTCCCTCAGTTTTTGAGAACCAAGGTATCAATCCAGTAGGAGGATCCTCACAAGTCCCACGCACCTACACAAAAAAAACAAAGAACTCGCAACCAACACAATAAAGGGGTTGTCAATCCCTTCACATCCACTTGCGAAAGTGAGATCTGATAGAGATAATAAGATAAGATAAATATATTTTTGGTATTTTATGATATAGATTGGAAAAGTAAAGATGCAAATAAAAGTAGATTGAAATCTTATATGATAAGAGATAGACCCGGGGGGCATAGGTTTCACTAGTGGCTTCTCTCAAGATAGCATAAGTATTACGGTGGGTGAACAAATTACTCTCGAGCAATTGATAGAAAAGCGAATAATTATGAGATTATCTAGGCATGATCATGTATATAGGCATCACGTCTGTGACAAGTAGACCGACTCCTGCCTGCATCTACTACTATTACTCCACACATCGACTGCTATCCAGCATGCATCTAGAGTACTAAGTTCATAAGAATAGAGTAACGCATTAAGAAAGATGGCATGATGTAGAGGGATAAACTCATGCAATATGATATAAACCCCATCATTTTATCCTTGATGGCAACAATACAATACGTGCCTTGTTGCCCCTGCTGTCCCTAGGAAAGGACACCGCAAGATTGAACCCAAAGCTAAGTACTTCTCCCATGGCAAGAAAGATCAATCTAGTAGGCCAAACCAAACCGATAATTCGAAGAGACTTGCAAAGATAACTTAATCACACATAAAAAAATTCAGAGGAGATTCAAGTATTTCTCATAGATAAACTTGATCATAAACCCACAATTCATCGGATCTCGACAAACACACTGCAAAAAGAGTTACATTGAATAGATCTCCAAGAAGAGGAAGGAGAACATGGTATTGAGATTCAAAGAGAAAGAAGAAGCCATCTAGCTAATAACTATGGACCCAAAGGTCTGTGGCAAACTACTCACAACTCATCGGAGAGGCTATGGTATTGATGTAGAAGCCCTCCGTGGTCGATTCTCCCTCTGTCGGAGCGCCGGCGAAGGCTCCAAGATGGGATCTCGCGGATACAGAAGGTTACGGTAGTGAAAATAGCTTTTCGTGGTCGCCCCTGATGTTTTCGGGGTACGTAGGTATATATAGGAGGAAGAAGTACGTCGGTGGACGCCCGAGGGGCACACGAGACAGGGGGCGTGCCCTCCACCCTCGTGGCCACCTCGGAAGCTTCTTGACTTGCACTCCAAATCCTTTGGATCATGTTTGTTCCAAAAAGATCGCTCCCGAAGGTTTCATTCCGTTTGGACTCCGTTTGATATTCCTTTTCTTCGATATACTGAAATAGGCAAAAAAAAGCAATTCGGGCTGGGCCTCCGGTTAGTAGGTTAGTCCCAAAAATGATATAAAAGTGTAAAGTAAAGCCCATAAACATCCAAAATAGGTAATATAATAGCATGGAACAATCAAAAATTATAGATATGTTGGACACGTATGAAGCATCCCCAAGCTTAATTCCCGCTCGTCCTCGGTAAATGATAAAAACAGAGTTTTTGATGTGGAATGCTACCTAGCATATTTCTCAATGTAATTTTCTTTATTGTGGCATGATTGTTCAGATCCAAATGATTCAAGATAAAAGCTTATAAAACATAAAAATAATAATACTTCGAAGCATACTAACAAATAACATGTCCTATCAAAATAGCATAGCCAAAGAAAGCTCATCCCTACAAAATCATATAGTTAGGCCATGCTTCATCTTTATCACACAAAATACTCCCATCATGCACAACCCCAGTTTCAGCCAAGCAATTGGTTCATACTTTTTAACGCGCTTCAGCTTTTTCAACTCTTACGCAATACATGCGCGCAAGCCATGGACATAGCACTTTATGTGGTATATGGTGCTGGTTGTGAGGACAAAAAGGGAGAAGATAGTCTCACATCAACTAGGCGTATCAACGGGCTATGGAGATGCCCGTTAATAGTTATCAATGTGAGTGAGTAGGGATTGCCATGCAACAGATGCACTAGAGCTATAAATATATGAAAGCTCAACAAAAAGAAACTAAGTGGGTGTGCATCCAACTTGCTTGCTCATGAAGACCTAGGGCATTTTGAGGAAGCCCATCATTGGAATATACAAGCCAAGTTCTATAATGAAAAATTCCCACTAGTATATGAAAGTGACAACATAAGAGACTCTCTATCATGAAGACCATGGTGCTATTTTGAAGCACAGGTGTGTAAAAAGAGATAGTAGCATTGTCCCTTCTCTCTTTTTCTCTCATCGTTTTTTTTCCTTTTTTTCTTTTTTTTCTTTCCTTTTCTTTTTTCTTTTTGGTGGGCTTCTTTGGCCTCTTTTTTTATGGGCTTCTTTGGCCTCTTTTATTTTTATAAAGTCCGAAGTCTCATCCTGACTTGTGGGGGAATGATAGTCTTCATCATCCTTTCCTCACTTGGGACAATGCTCTAATAATGAAGATCATCACACTTTTATGGATTTACAACTCAAGAATTACAACTCAATACTTAGAACAAAATATGACTCAATGTGAATGCCTCCGGCGGTGTACCGGGATATGCAATGAATCAAGAGTGACATGTATGACTTATGATGGTGGCCTTGCCACAAATACTATGTCAACTACATGATCATGCAAAGAGCAATATGACAATGATGGAGCGTGTCATAATAAACAGAACGGTGGAAAGTTGCATGGCAATATATCTCGGAATGGCTATAGAAATGCCATAATAGGTAGGTATGGTGGCTGTTTTGAGGAAGGTAAATAATGGGTTCATAATACCGGCGAAAGTTGCGCGGCATAATAGAGGCTAGCAAAGTGGAAGGGTAAGTGTGCGTATGTGCACAGACTCACATTAGTCATAAAGAACTCATATACTTATTGCAGAAGTCTACTTTCCCTCGAAGCAAAGTACTACTACGCATGCTCCTAGGGGAAGGGTTGGTAGGAGTTAACCATCGCGCGATCCCGACCTCCACTCATAAGGAAAACAATTAAAAGAGCATCTCACACAACAAATTTGTCACATAACTTTTACCATACGTGCATGCTACAGGACTTGCCAACTTTAACACAAGTATTTCTCCGTTTCATAATTACCCAATTAGCATGACTCTAATATTACCACCTTCATATCTCAAAACAATTATCAAGCATCAAATTGATCATAGCTTTTAATGCACTTTCTATGATAGTTTTTATTATACCTAACTTGGATGCTCATCATTCTAGGACCAAATTTATAACCATAGAAAATACCATGATGTTCTAAAAGACTCTCAAAATAATGTAAGTGAAGCATGATAGATCAACAATTTCTTCAAAATAAAGCCACGGCCGTGCTCTGGAAAATTAAGTGAAGCACATAGAGCAAAATTATCTAACTCAAAAGATATAAGTGAAGCACATAGAGTATTCTAATAAATTCTAAATCATGTGGGCTTCTCCCAAAAGGTGTGTGCAGCGAAGATGATTATGGTAAACTAAAAAGCAAAAAACTAATATCATACAAGACGCTCCAAGCAAAACACATATCATGTGGCGAATAAAAATATAGCTGCAAGTAAAGTTACCAATGAACGAAGACGAAAGAGGGGATGCCTTCCCGGGGCATCCCCAAGCTTAGGATTTTGGATATTCTTGAATATCTTGGGGTGCCATGGGCATACCCAAGCTTAGGCTCTTGCCACTCCTTATTCCATAGTCCATCAAATCTTTACCCAAAACTTGAAAACTTCACAACAAAACTCAACAGGAAATATCATAAGCTCCGTTAGTGAAAGAAAGAAAAACCACCACATAAGGTACTGTAATGAACTCATTCTTTATTTATATTAGTGTTAAACCTACTGTATTCCAAGTTCTCTATGGTTCATACCCTTACATACTAGCCATAGATGCATCAAAATAAGCAAACAACACACGAAAGGCAGAATCTGTCAAAAACAGAACAGTCTGTAGCAATCTATAACTTTCGGTTACTTTTCGAACTCCAAAAACCCTACCAAAATAGGAAGTCTTAGGGAATTTGTCTACTGATCTACAGCAAAACGAATCAACGCAAAAACATGTTTATGTGATTTATTGAATTTTTTCTCGTGAGCGCAAAGTTTCTGTTTTTCAGCAGAATCAAATTAACTATCACCATAGGTTATCCTATAGGTTCTACTTGGCAGAAACACTAAATAAAACATGAAAACACATATAAACAGAAAGTAGATGCAAAATTTATTACTAAACAGGATAAAAAACAAAAAACACAAATAAAATTGGGTTGCCTCCCAACTAGCGCCATTGTTTAACGCCCCTAGCTAGGCATAAAAGCGAGAATAGATCTAAGTAGTGCCATCTTTGACACTTGATTCATAAGTAGCTCGCATGATACATTCAGGTAATTTAATTTTCTTTCTTGGAAAGTGCTCCATGCCTTTCCTGAATGGAAATTGGAATCTAATATTCCCTTCCTTCATATAAATAATCGCGCCAATCGTTCTAAGGAAAGGTCTACCAAGAATAATAGGACAAGCAAGATTGCAATCTATATCAAGAACGATAAAATCTATGGGAACCAAATTTCTATTTGCAACAATGAGAACATCATTGATCCTTCCCATTGGCTTTTTAATGGTGGAATCCGCAAGGTGCAAATTTAAAGAGAAATCATCAAGATCATGGAAACCTAGAATATCACATAAAGTTTCCGGAATCATGGAAACACTAGGACCCAAATCACATAAAGCATAACACTCATGATCTTTAATTTTAATCTTTATAGTAGGTTCCCACTCATCATTAAGTTTTTTAGGTATTGAAACTTCCAAATTAAGTTTTTCATCAAAAGATTGCATCAAGGCATCAACAATATGTTTGGCAAAGGCTTTATTTTGACTAAGCATGAGGAGAATTCACAACGGATTGCAACAAGGAAATACAACCTTCTAAAGAAAAAATATCATAATCAAATTCCTTGAAATCCAAGATACTGGGTTCAATCCTATTTAAAGTCTTGACCTCTCCAATCCCATTTTTACCAAATTTAGCATCAAGATCTAAAAACTCCGAATTATTGGGACGCCTTTTAACTAAAGTTGACTCATCTCCAGTCCCATCATTATTAAGATTCATATTGCAAAATAAAGATCTAATAGGGGACACATCAATAACTTTAAGACCTTCATCATTATTTTCATCTAATTTTTCTGGTTTGGCAGCCATCTTATTGACTAATGTAGCTTGCTTATTAGAAATTTGAGCTATAGAATTTTCAAGCCGAGTAATTTGGGAGTTCAAACCATAAAATTCTTTAGACCTATCATCAAGCTCTTTGTTAATAAACCCCATAAAACTTTTTTGTTCTTTAAGCTCTTTTCTGAAAAATTATTATGCTCAAATTGTAAAGTCATAAAACTTCTAACGTTTCATTCAATCTCTTCCAACCTTCTAAGATGAAGGTCGGTATTTTTAGGTAAAGCCATGAGGGCAAGCAGGCACACAGAAAGGCAAGCAAAAGAGAGAGAAGGAGATTGGAAAAGAGAGGGTGAATAAAATGGCAAGGGTGAAGTGGGGGAGAGGAGAACGAGAGGCAAATGGAAAATAATGTAATTGCGAGGGAGATGAGTTTGTGATAGGTACTTGGTATGTCTTGACTTGAGCGAAGACCTCCCCGGCAACGGCGCCAGAAATCCTTCTTGCTACATCTTGAGCTTGCCTTGGTTTTCCTTGAAGAGGAAAGGGTGATCCAGCACGGTAGCGTAAGTATTTCCCTCAGTTTTTGAGAACCAAGGTATCAATCTAGTAGGAGGCTCCTCACAAGTCCCACGCACCTACACAAACAAACAAAGAACTCGCAATCAACGCAATAAAGGGTTGTCAATCCCTTCACGGACACTTGCGAAAGTGAGATTTGATAGAGATAATATGATAAGATAAATATATTTTTGGTATTTTATGGTATAGATTGGAAAAGTAAAGAAGCAAATAAAAGTAGATTGAAAGCTTATATGATAAGAGATAGACCCGGGGGCCATAGGTTTCACTAGTGGCTTGTCTCAAGATAGCATAAGTATTACGGTGGGTGAACAAATTACTGTCGAGCAATTGATAGAAAAGCAAATAATTATGAGATTATCTAGGCATGATCATGTATATAGGCATCACGTCTGTGACAAGTAGACCGACTCCTGCCTGCATCTACTACTATTACTCCACACATCGACTGCTATCCAGCATGCATCTAGAGTACTAAGTTCATAAGAATAGAGTACCGCATTAAGAAAGATGACATGATGTAGAGGGATAAACTCATGCAATATGATATAAACCCATCTTTTTATCCTCGATGGCAACAATACAATACGTGCCTTGTTGCCCCTGCTGTCCCTAGGAAAGGACACCGCAAGATTGAACCCAAAACTAAGCACTTCTCCCATGGCAAGAAAGATCAATCTAGTAGGCCAAACCAAACCGATAATTTGAAGAGACTTGCAAAGATAACTTAATCACATATAAAAGAATTCAGAGGAGATTCAAATATTTCTCATAGATAAACATGATCATAAACCCACAATTCATCGGATCTCGACAAACACACCGCAAAAAGAGTTACATCAAGTAGATCTCCAAGAAGAGGAAGGAGAACATGGTATTGAGATTCAAAGAGAGAGAAGAAGCCATCTAGCTAATAACTATGGACCCAAAGGTCTGTGGTAAACTACTCACAACTCATCGGAGAGTCTATGGTGTTGATGTAGAAGCCCGTGGTCGATTCCCCCTCCAGCGGAGCGCCGGCGAAGGCTCCAAGATGGGATCTCGCGGATACAGAAGGTTACGGTGGTGGAAATAGCTTTTCATGGTCGCCCTGATGTTTTCGGGGTAGGTAGGTATATATAGGAGGAAGAAGTACGTCCGTGGATGCCCGAGGGGCCCACGAGACAGGGGGCGCGCACAGTAGGGGGCGCGCCCTCCACCCTCAGGGTCGGCTCGGAATCTTCTTGACTTGCACTCCAAGTCCTCTGGATCACGTTTGTTCCAAAAAGATCGTTCCCGAAGGTTTCATTCCGTTTGATATTCCTTTTCTTCGATATACTGAAATAGGCAAAAAAACAGCAATTCAGGTTGGGTCTCCGGTTAGTAGGTTAGTCCCAAAAATGATATAAAATTGCGGCCATACAAAGCTTCATATGGGGACATCTTCAGACTGGTCTGAAAACTGTTGTTGTATGAGAACTCTGCATATGGCAGACAATCTTCCCACTTGGGTCCGTGGGCTAGAGCACATGCTCGAAGCATATCTTCAAGTATTTGATTTACTCACCCGGTCTGACCGTCTGTCTGCGGGTGATAGGCTATGCTATATTTGAGGGCGGTCCCCAAGGCTTGATGAAGGCGTGACCAGAATGCGGAGGTAAAGAATGAACCTCAGTTTGAAGTGATTGTTCTTGGCACTCCATGCCGATCGAGTATCCGAGACACATATAATTGTGCGAGTTGATCGGCTCGATATGTGGTGTGGATGGGAATAAAATGAGCCACCTTAGTCAGCGTGTCCACCACGACCCTTATTGCATCGTTGCCTCGGTGAGTCCTGGGTAGACCGGTGACAGAATCCATGCATATGTCATCCCACTTCCATTGTGGGACGGGTAGGGGTTGGAGAAGTCCGGTGGGTTTCTGGTGTTCCGCCTTCACTTTGTTGCATACGTCGCAGCAAGCGACAAAGTATGCGATGTCCTTTTTCATTCCGTCCCACCAAAATATCTGCCAAAGGTCTTCGTACATTTTGGTACCTCCAGGGTGAATTGAATACGAGGATTCGTGTGCTTCTCCTAAAATCTTCTTTTTCAGGTCTGCTTGCTCCGGTACACAAATCCGTCCTTGAAACCTTAGTGTACCTTGCGGACCCTTAGAGAAATCCTGGGTCTTGCCTTCTTGCAGACGTTTGATATGGCCTTGTAGAGTTGAGTCGTCTTCCTGGGCCATGCGAATCTCATCCTCTAGGGTAGGAGTTATTTCCAATATATTTGCAAGGCCGCCGTCCACAATCACCAAGTTAAGCTGAGCAATCTCTTGTTGGAGTTCAGGAGGCAAGGACTCCATCATGGCATTTAAACTGGCAGGCTTACGACTGAGGGCATCAGCAACCATGTTGACCTTACTCGGATGGTAATTTATTCCCAGATCATAGTGTTGAACAACTCGAGCCATCTTCGCCGTCGAATGTTTATGTCTGGCTGAATAAATATATATTTCAGACTCTTGTGGTCGGTAAATATTTGACACCTTTTTCCAATGAGGTAATGTCTCCAAATTTTTAGAGCGTGCACAACTGCGGCCAACTCCAAATCATGTGTAGGATAATTCCCATCATGGGGTCATAGATGGCAAGATGCGTAGGCTACAACCTTGCCATCTTGCATGAGTACGCATCCAATACATTTCCTGGATGCGTCACAATACACATCAAAGTTGTGGTAGATGTCTGGGAGAGTCAGTACTGGTGCTGATGTTAATCTGATCTTTAGCTCGTTAAAGCTCTTCTCACAGTCCTCAGTCCATTCAAACTTCTTATCTTTCTTGAGGAGCTCTGTCATTGGCTTGACAATCTTGGAAAAACCTTCGATGGAACGGCGGTAGTATCTGGCTAATCCAAGAATGCTTCGAATTTCTGATACGGTCGTGGGTGCTGCCCAATCAAGCACGTCTTTCACTTTGCTGGGATCCACAGCGATGCCTTCCGCTGACAGAGCATGGCCCAAAAATCCGACTTGCTTGAGCCAAAACTCACACTTGCTGAATTTTGCATATAACTGATGGTCACGGAGTCTCTGCAAGACTGCTCTGAGATTATCCTTGTGCTCGTCTTCACTTTTTGAGTATATGAGAATGTCATCAATTAAGACCACCACAACTTATCCAAGAAATCCATGAATACCTTATTCATCATATGCATGAAAAGGCAGGGGCATTGGTGAGACCGAAAGACATCACTATATATTCGTAAAGACCGTATCAGGTAGTGAACGCGGTCTTAGGAATATCTTCCTTCTTGATCTTGAGCTGATGGTATCCGGTCCTTAAATCAATCTTGCAAAATACTTTTGCCCCACTAAGTTGATCGAACAAATCATCAATTCTTGGAAGTGGATATTTGTTCTTGATGGTGACATCGTTCAACCGACGGTAGTCCACACACATTCTGAGACTGCCGTCTTTCTTGTCCACAAATATTGCGGGTGATCCCCATGGTGAAGAGCTTGGGCGGATGTATCCTTTCTGAAGCATCTCATCAAGCTGCTTCTTTAATTCCACGAGTTCGAACAAAGGCATTCGATAATACTTCTTGTATAATGGTGCAGTCCCGAGCACAAGGTAAAATGCAAACTCAAGCTCTCGGTCTGGCGGCATGCCTGGTAATTCCTCAGGGAATACATCGGGGAACTCACTGACCACAGGAATTAATTCCAATTCTTGAACTACAGCGGTGAAGACCAATTCTCTCTTGGGGATGCTTCTACGAGCATAGAATTTTGTGGATCGCCCTTCTAGACTTGTCAAGGTGACTTCTCGGGTCGCACAGTTGATGCGTAGTTGATATTGGGTCAACCAGTTCATTCCCAAAATAGCATCCAACTTGGCAGACTTGATGACTATCAAAGAAGTTGGAAAACGGACTCCCTTGATATCAATTTCCAAATTACGGCATACCAGATTGCTTTTGAGCACGGATCCCAGGGCTTGAACCATCATACTTTTTTCCCAAAATCGAGAAAGGAAATTTGTTTGGGCAACGGAACTCCGAGAAACAAAAGAGTGGGAAGCCCTAGAGTCAAATAAAATTATTGCAGGTATGCATGTTATTAACAGGAAACATACCAATGATGACTTCTGGGACTTCTTGGGCTTTGTCTGTGGAGAGGTGATGAACTTGCCCTTGGATGGTCCTCTGGATAGGGTATGACCCCATGTGGTTGACTTGCAGCCGGAATGGGGCATTTGACTTGCTGTTCTTGGGACACTGTCTGGCATAATGTCTGGTTTGTCCACAATTGAAGCAGGAGTTGTTGTGCTGACACTCTTCGTGCACTGGACTGGTCACGACATTCTTGACTTGAGTAGTGGTATTGTTCTCATTCTGCTGCCAATTGGGTTTATACTCAACTTCAGTCTATTGCCAGGTACAAGCCTTCTGCACCGGTTGTCCGTCCTTCTTAGGCTCGAATTTATGCTTGTGATCATTATTCGTGGGTCGGTTATCGTGCACAGACTTGTGTTCCCTCTCGGCAATGAGGGCTTTGTTTACCACAGTCTAGAAGTCTGGAAAGTCGAGCATACTGAGAGTGAACCTGAGGTGTTGGTTTAACCCTTCAAGAAACTTGTCAATCTTCTTTTCTTCCTTGGCCACATCATAGAGAGAATAACGGGCCAGATAGTTGAACTTGTGCAAATATTCACTCACTGACAGACTTCCTTGAGTGGGAGCAAGCAATTCGCGTTGCTTGACCTTCATAATACCGGCGGGAATCTGGTTCTTGCGGAAATGGTCCTTGAAATTAGTCCAAGTGATTTCTTCGCCCGCATGCCAGATAGCTTTAGCATTATCCCATCATATAGCAGCAGCTCCTTCAAGATAGTGTGTAGCAAAAGGAACCTTGTCAGTTTCTTCAGTGCGAGCAATCTCAAGCTTCTTCTCAATAATTCACAACCAATCATCGGCTTCCAAAGGATCAACCACTTGACTGAAACTGGGAGGCTTAGTCCTTTGAAAATCTGACAGCTTTGGGTGATGACCATTCTGATTTCCGTTCTACCCAACCATACCTTGCACACTTTTTAATAGCTCAATCAGATCGTTGTTCCTTATTTCTTCAAACATGTGCATAATTTGTTCAGTGGAGGGAGGATGTGGCGGTGGAGGTGGTGGTTGCGGATATGGCTTGGGAGAATGTCCTGCCTGCTTTGCTAAGCGACGAACAGGGACATCCTCACAAGAATGCATGCTGCTGCCTCCCCACGTCATCATATTGTTTGTTTTTCCCAATAAAAAGTAACCTCTATGAGCAACATCCAAAAATGGGAAGAAAAGCCAGCAACAAAACCGAAAGAAGCAAAAACAAAATATCGAGAAACAAAGTGAATAAAAAGTTCCAACATAATTATACATAGACTCGTACATGAAAGGTAGACATCATGACAGGTGCGACTACTCTCATACATGAAACAATGCATCATGGATCATACAACTACATCCCTACATCACATGACAACTGCGGATACTCAAGTGCTCTAGTGCTCTGCCGGCACTTCTGGATCGTCTCCTCGGTCGGACTCTGATCCTGGACTGACGATGTTAATTATGACCTCTGGGTTAACGGTAACACGACAACACTACCTCGAGGGATCTCCCTCATGGGTAGGTGCGGGATGAGCAGGGAGCATGGGAGCTGCGGGGGTAGCGAGAAGAGACGCCCACTCATTAGGGGCACTGTGTGGAGTCACGGTCGAGGTGCCCGTGCTACTCTGAAGATTAACCAGGGAAACAGGCGAGCTAGAACCGGGCACAATATAAGGAGTAAATCCCATAGAAGGGGGAGTGGGATAGGACCTAGCGGCTACTAAAGCAGTGCGAGAATGAGTCAGCTCTCAAGCCAACTCGTAACTAGCAGTGATGTATCGAGAAAGGTGGATAGTGTCACTATCGGATGCCGGATCAATGACAGGAAAACGGACACGACCATCGTCGTGCAGGGATGGATAGTAGCGAAAACCTGGCTGAGTCTGCGTCCGAACCTCGGTATAGTGTAGCTCAACGAGGACCTCGAACGCAGCAAACTGAATGACCTGAGCGGCGGTGGAAGCAAAACCACTCCGAGAGGTACGAGTGTAAGAACCTGATGAAGAACTGGTGCGCAGAGTAACCACGACGTGATACTCATACACTGAGTCAGCTAGACGCTCCCGGTACACCCGATACGTTGGGTCGTCACTGTGAGGGTAAAGTCGACGCCATACATTCCGAAGAAGATGCTGCGAAGTGTATGGCAACAGCACCAACTGGCACGGATACAACACTGGAGCCATCTACACTCACAACCATTAGTCGGTTAGAAATAACAATAAACCAAATGCATGCAATGCAGCAATCAGATGCAAACACAACCGACACTCAATTAGAAAGCTAGCTAACGTTCAACTAACGTGTCGGGGGTCTAACATGTCCTACAATTAGTGCGGCTCTGATACCAAGCGTTCTGGCACCCCGGGTCAGAGAAATCGGTTTACCTTGCATTGCCAGCCCAGAGATCAAGTCTTCTGGCAACACACAACATCTTGCACTACTAGGAAAATGGCTATAGATGAGATTGACACTAATGGCGCACCAGAAAGATGGTGCGCCATTAGTATATACTAATGGCGCACCACAATCTGATGCGCCATTAGAGTTTAAACAACTAATGGCGCACCATGCTACGGGTGCGCCATTAGTATCAATTTTTTTTAACTAGTGCGCCTGTCCAAACATACTAATGGCGCATCCCGGCAAAGTGCGCCATTAGTAGTTGTAACTACTAATGGCGCACTAGGTAGCAGGTGCGCCATTAGTATAGATTTTTTTTTGAACTAGTGCGCCTATCCAAACATACTAATGGCGCATCCTGCCCAAGTGCGCCATTAGTAGTTGTAACTACTAATGGCGCACCAGGCAGTGGGTGCGCCATTAGTATAGGATTTTTTTTGAACTAGTGCGCCTATCCAAACATACTAATGGCGCATCCTGCCCAAGTGCGCCATTAGTAGTTGTAAGTACTAATGGCGCACCATGCAAGAGGTGCGCCATTAGTAAGTGGGCAGCAACAAGATATTTGGGACAGCCTCTCCTACCCACACACTCACTTTCTCCCCACTTCATTCTCTCCACCTCCTCCTTGTCTCGGGTGCCTCCTCTTTTTCACCTCATTTCCACCATAGATTCATTCAAATTAAGTGGTTAAATTACCTTGTTTTAATAGGTAAGTAAGGGGGGAAGCTATATTTAGGTTGTTCTCCTTACAACAATGTGCACATGCACTTTTTACGGCCTAGCTAGATCTATGTATGTTCGTGGTGTTGCATATGTTTGTGGTGTTGCATATGTGTTTGTGTTTGGAGGTGTACCGGTATTTGATATGCGATAGTTGCCAATATTTTGCCGGAATGTTGATTCATTTCCGTTTCGGCGAGAATTTTGGCATTAAGCATTCTTTTTGGTCCTATTTTTAGGGAAGGTCATGCCAAATTTTTGTTTGGTTCTAAAATATCGTTTTGCTCTACCCCGTAGGCGACCATGGTCCGCACGATGACCGAAGGCATCGTGAATAGGTTTTTGAGGTCCGCGAAGGCCGAGATGCTTCAAAAGAACGAGACGGAGATAAGATGTCCGTGTCGAAGATGCAAGTTGAAGAGCCTTATTGCGGACCCGGATTCCGGGCAGGTGCGGGACCACCTGCTGTTGCGTGGTTTCATGGATGGCTATCAGTGGCAAGGTGATGAAGATGACTACGAAGTCGTCCATGCGGGCCGGGCAAGAAATGAGGAAGGGCAGCAAGACAACCACCGCGGCTCGGGCGGGCGAGAAGACGAAGAATCCCCAGGAGATGATCACGACTGTGATGCTGTACACAGTCATCATGTAGAAGATGCAGGACATGATGATGAGGAAGATGCCGGAGCAGGCGACGGGCATGATCATGAAGATGATGATGCCGGCGGAGCAGACGACGCTGGACCATCGATGGGCTGGGTGCAGGACCCTCATATTCAAGAGCTGCTTCTCAAGCAGACGGATAACGCAAGAGCTGGCGCCCGAGAGAAAGCCAAGATGGATCAATTTGAGTTAGACGCGGTTACTCCATTGTATGAAGGATGCAGGCCCGAGGATACCCGCCTGAAAGTAACGCTCATGGCCCTGGAGATGAAGGTAAAACACAAAATGACCGACGCATGCTTCGACGAGAACATGTCATTCTGGCACGAACGTCTTCCCAAGGGGAACAAGTGCCCGACCAGTTTGGAGGAGGCGAAGAAAATCGTGTGTCCTCTGGATTTACCGCACGTGAAATACCATGTGTGCATGAACAATTGCATCATTTATCGGGACGAGCACGCGGAGTCTACAATATGTCCGGTGTGCGGTGTCACTCGATACAAGAAGAGGAAGAAAGCTCCTCGAAAAGTGGTGTGGTACTTTCCGATCACTCCTCGTCTGCAGCGGTATTTCACGGATCCTAAGGTAGCAAAGCTCCTACGTTGGCACGCGGATAGGGAGGAGAAGAAGCGAGAAGATGACGCAAATGATCCGGAGATAGATAAAAAAGACAAGATGTTGAGTCACCCTAAGGATGCGAGCCAGTGGCAAGCATTGAACTTCGAATACCCAGAATTTGGGAACGATCCAAGGAACATCGTGCTGGGCGCGAGCACCGATGGAGTCAATCCGTTTGGCAGCCAGAGAAGCACACATAGCACCTGGCTTGTGTTTGTGTGGATGTACAACCTTCCCCCCTGGTTGTGCATGAAGAGGAAGTACATTCACATGAGTATGCTAATTGAAGGGCCGAAACAACCAGGGAACGACATCAATCTGTATCTGGGGCTGCTGAAAGAGGAGCTTGACACGCTGTGGAAAACGCCAGCCAATACGTGGGACGCCGCAGAGAAAGAATATTTCCCTATGAGAGCCGCACTGCTCACGACGGTGCACGACTATCTCGGTTACGGATATCTTGCGGGGCAGGTAGTCCACGGATTTTCTGGATGCGTAAGGTGCATGGATGACACAACGTATCGCCAGCTAGATAGAGATCCCGGGTCTTCGAAAACCGTGTTCATGGGACATCGAAGGTGGCTTCACGACGATGACCCATGGAGGAAAAGCAAGGATCTGTTCGATGGTGAAACCGAACCCCGAAAACGCCCGTGTACGAGGAGCGGCGAGGAAATAGACAAGCTGTTGAAAAATTGGAAAGACTGCCCACTGCCGGGAAAGAAGCAAAAGGCGCCAGAGCCGGGAAAGAAGCGAAAGGCGCCAGAGCCGCTGCTGAAGGTATGGAAAACGAGGTCTGTTTTCTGGGACTTGCCGTACTGGAAGATCCACCGTGTGCCTCACAGCCTTGATGTCATGCATATCACGAAGAACGTGTGCGAGAGTCTGCTTGGTACCCTGCTCAACATGCCAGAGAGGACCAAAGATGGGCCGAAAGCAAGGGCAGACTTGAAATCAATGGGCATCAGGCAGGAGCTTCACGCTATATATGATGATGATGATGATGATGATGATGATGATGATGATGATGATGATGATGATGAGGCGAAGCAGGACACAGAAAGTCGTCGCAAAGGCAAAAAGGCCAAGAAGACCGGAAATGGCTACCCTCCCGCGTGCTTCACTCTAAGTCAGGAGGAGATCGAGCAGTTTTTCACCTGCCTCCTAGGAGTAAAACTTCCTTACGGTTACGCGGGGAAGATAAGCAGATACCTAGACCCAGCGAAGCAGAAGTTCAGCGGGATGAAGTCTCACGACTGTCACGTGCTGATGACGCAGATACTTCCAGTTGCAATCCGTGGGATCATGGACGCGCACGTCCGTGAAACGCTATTTGGCCTATGCAACTTCTTCGACGTCATCTCTCGGAAGTCGATTGGCGTGAGGCAACTCAGAAGGCTACAGGAAGAGATCGTGGTGATACTATGCGAGCTTGAGATGTACTTCCCGCCCGCATTCTTCGACGTTATGGTGCATCTGCTGGTCCATATAGTGGAGGATATCATCCAACTCGGGCCGACGTTCCTGCACAGCATGATGCCGTTCGAAAGGATGAATGGTGTCATCAAAGGATATGTTCGCAACATGTCACGTCTAGAAGGAAGCATAGCCAGGGGCTTTCTGACCGAAGAGTGCATCTCCTACTGCACGAATTATCTAGGCATCGAGAACCCCGTTGGTCTGCCCGTCAACAGGATCGCCTATAAGAATAACTGCAAACTGGATAGACATGTTATAATAATTCAGCTGAGCATATAGGAGCATGTAAGTTAACTTTGTTTCAGCTTCACACAAGTTACAATTCGCTAAAAAAAGCCAGCTAGAATAGCCAAATAACAATTTGGTCCCAAACACAGCAAGGTCCTATTTTACTTTCAACATGACCTGACAACATGACCTGACAATAGTTCAGTTTACAGCTGAGGACAAAGATTTTGTGCAGGACAAGGCTATTTGTTATCGATCAAATAAATGATTTAGAAACCATCAATAAGTAGGACTAGTGATTTATTATGAAGTTGCTTGGGTTTATTATGAAGTACTTTGATCATGTCTCTTTATTTGTACTGCTGCTAATATACTTTATATGATGATGAAGTGCTACTGAGTTGTGTGCAAATTTCGTTAAATCAGTGATGTGCATGTGTGCTGTCAGTTATGTGTATGTGCTTATTTTAATCCAGTGAAATATGGCACTGAACTGTAGCTAGCTAAACGGTAGTTTTGCTTAAATTGGTGAAATTTGGCACTGAAATGTAGCTAGCAATGCAAATATCTCAATGAATTCAGCTCTGTTTTCTGTGTGAAACTGTTGTTGTTAAATGAAGCCACATTCCAGTCCACATGCCAATGTATTTTCCATGTTGTGATGGAGGCCTTTTTTGCCTTGTCCACCCGAGAGGCCCTTGAGTTTGCTGGAATGTCGATTAACTTCCGTTCCAGCAAATTCGGGTACTCCATATGTCCTATTTTCAGCAAAGGTCATGCTGAAATTTTCCATGAATTTTAGCATGACTTTGCTAAAAATAGGACATATGGGGTACTTGTGACTAATGCATGGGTCGGGGTATCTTAGTAGTTAATTAAGTAGGATCAAGTGCCCTGGCGTACTTGTGACTAATGCATGGCTTTTAGGGTGCCTTGGTGTCGATAAAAACCGAAATGATGAAAAGTTAGGCTTTTAGGGTGCCTTGGCGTCGAAAAACCCTCAATGATAAAAGCTTAGATTTTAGGATGCCTCGGTGTCGACAAACCCTAAATGATGAGACCATGATCTTGTTCCTTGACAATAACCAACTTTTTGACCAAACTTTGTTTCTATTTAGAGAGAAACATGGCCCACAACGATGAGGCCGGGGGTTCGGGTGGCAAGGCATTCTGGGAGCTGTCCCAGGAGATGGAGGAACAACCTCACTTGTATGAGGCCGCCGCCTTCCCCACCGATCCTGAGACCACGGATGGTGCCGCCGAGGATGACCACACTGATGCCACCACTGATGGTGCCGCCGAGGATGCCACCACTGATGATGGCGGCGCATGCACAGATAGCAGCCAGCCGAAGAGGCAACGGAAGGACCGGCGCCCGATCGTGCTCCGCACCCTCAAGGAGGAAGTTACTGAAGTGGACTCCAACGGGAATCCAACGGCGCCCGAAGGAATAGTCAAGGGGTACTCACTTCAGCTCGGGTGCATTGTCCGGAGCACCGTCTCGATCAACACCGAGAACCTGAGGCATCCTGACCGGGGGAATTTGCGCCACCTCCTCTTCACGAAGCTGCACGAACGATACAAGTTCCCCGCTGAATTCGAAAACACAAGCCTCAAAGGGAATAAAGTGAACAATGCTGCCCTCACGAAGATGAGCAAGGCCCTGTCTACTTGGAAAAGCAATGTGAAGAGAATGATCGAGAAAGGTGAGAGTTATGAGAAGATCAAGGAGAAAAATCCTTCGATCACCGAAGATGACTACAACGACTTCCAGATCAATTGCTCGAGCACCGCAAGCTCCCAATCAAGTGAGTGGGGGAAACAAATGCGGGAGCTGAACATAGGGGAACACACACTCGGTCCCGGCGGTTACAGAGTGGCGGAGCCTATATGGGACAAGGAGGAGGCGGACCGTGCCGAGCAAGGCCTACCGCCCCTCTTCGATAAATACGGTGACAAGCAGACCAGGAACTTTGTCAGGGCCCGGTACAAGAAGGACCCGAAAACAAAGGAGCTTACCACGGATCCGAAGACCAGGCAGCTTGAGCTTGTTCTGGTAAGGAATACACCCCCGCGTAATTAGCTCCATATGGTTGCATTCTAATTAATGAAGCCGAATTTCTAAATGGTTCACATTCCTTCCGCAGGCGACTGAAAGCAGTAGCGCGGGGTCGACTCAGAGCAACCCTTGGGACACCACTCTAAATAGGGGGTTGAATATAATGAAGAACAAGGATAAGCTCAGTAAGCCGACGTCAGCTGGTCGTGTGGCCGGCAAAGGCTTGTCGACAAAATGGGGGTCATACTATACCGCTGGTGTGCGGAAGGAGAAAAAGACCAGCTCGGAAAGCCAGGCGCGAGAGGTTCAAGAACTCAAGGCACAGGTGGCGCGGATTCCGGAGATTGTCCAAGAGCAAGTGGAACAACGACTCGGAGCGACGATCACCGCCCTTGTGCCTACCTTGATCTCGGAGTTGAGTGTGTGGATTGCGGGCGGCCAACAGGGGCCGCCCCCGATTCCTAGCTTCACGGCCAGCAACTCGCATAATGCGATGGCGGGGCCATTGGTGCCTCCGGTGGAGGCGGCATTGGTGTCTCCAACGCCGGCACGGGAGCTTAATGCACCCGGGTGTACGCCGGCCGGCACCTCTTCAGCAAGCGGCCGCTCCGTCAACTGCACGCCCGCCGTTGGCGGTGCCTCGACATTAGCCGAGCTCGACGCCATCATCACGGTAACTAATTAAGCCTCTCTCGGCCGAGGACTTCATCTCCATGCCTTTGACTGGGCATCCCTGACGCCCTACATGTTTTCGCAGGGCGCCGCCGACGTTCCGTGCACTCTCCTCCACTTCATGAACAACGAGTTGGTCGATGTCGCCAAGGGCAAAATCGTTCAACCGGGCAACCCCTTGTTCCACGGTACCCAGATGCCACCCAACTTGTTTAGGGTTCGACTGGTTCGGGTGCTGCCAGGCTGCGACGACTTGTTACCTCCGATTCGACCCGTCGGGGCCGACGATGATGACGTGATGACCCTCAGCGCCTGCCTGAGCTGGCCCCTGCTTTGGCCGAAGAGCCAGATTCGTTTGGGGGCGGGGGACACCACCCCAAAGACAACACCGCCAGTCGTGCCGGCGCCAAGTCGGCCCCATGGCAAGACCGCCGTAACGGTGCCGGACATCCCTATGCCACTGGATCCAAACATGCATATGGCACAGGATCAGAACGACGACGACGACGACGATGATACATTTGGCAACGTCGATCAGTACTTTGCCGAGCATGGGTACGATGGCGACTTCATGGGGCCTCCTTCTCAAGAACCAAACCCAACAAAAGACGTGTGCGATCTAGCTCGTACCGCGGAGAAGCCAAGTTGCAACAGGCGCCGTCTGGCGTTCAGCTCTCAGGAGACGCCTCCAGCTGCCGACTTCACCGAGCCTCAGATAGGCGAGGTGCGAAATATTATCAGCCCCAACACACTCAAGAAGGCGGTCTGTGAGCAGAACTCGGTCCCATTACAGGAGAAGAAGAAGGCACGCAAAAGAAAGACTAAGAAGGGTGCGAGCCAGCCGGCACCGAGTATGATCCGTGCTCAGGACGAGCCACCTTCACCGCAGGATATCTCGAGGAGGGTGCATGTGGAGGGTAGGGCGATGCTACCACCAAATATGCTCAATGCTGCAACCGGTGCTATGCGGAGTCTGCACGACAGTGTTCTTTCTTTGGAGAAGCGGCGTCTCAGAGAGAAGGATGTGGCATACCCGGTTTTCGTGGCCAAGGTGCCAGAGGGCAAGGGCTTTGTGGATGGCGACATCGGGGGTACGATCGTCCTGCGGTTTGATGACATCTTTGCTATGTTTAACCTTCATCCGCTGCACTACACCTTCGTTCGGCTATTTTCGCTGAGTATGGAGATGCGGATCATTCGCGACAAGACCCCGGACATCGTGATAGTCGACCCCTTCTACATGCGTGCCAAGATCTTGGGCAGCGCTGGGGACCGGCAAGTCGCGAGTTCTTACCTCGAAGGCGTCATTCTGGCAAACCAAGATAAGGATAACTTCCTCGTGCCTTACTTTCCCGAGTAAGTCCTCCCCTCAACCGGCCCGTAACATATGAATTCTTACTTTTCGATCGTTTTTCTTTTAACATTCCGTGTTTTCTGCAGTGACACACGTTGCACGCTCATCCTCCTAAGCCCCAAATATTCCATGGCCACGTATTTCGACCCGGACCGTTAGTCGAACGTAGACTACACAAATGTCAAGAAGGTTCTTGATGATGTTCTCCCCGGCTACGCCCAATCTGGAGGCACCTTCACCAGGCCTATTCGTAAGTACGGCAAGCACGTGTTCTCCCACAATACGACGTTCTGCTGCGTCAAGCAGCCGCCTGGCGGTCAGAAGGGTGCCTCCTACACCATCCATCACATGCGGGCGATCGTACGGGACCATCATCAACTTCTGCTACCGAGTAAACTCCAATATTGGGCCGCGAGCGTGTCGGCAATCCAGGACGCGGACCTCCGACAAGAATTCTTTCGCATCCAGTCGGAGTTTGCGGAAATCATCCATCAAGATGTCCTTCGTACCTCGGGGCAGTTCTACCTCAGAAATCAACCGTCCAACAGTGACATCGACACAATGCTACAAATGCAGGATGACAACGCCCGTTCTTTCATGACTCCCACGATAGACGGCGGCTTCATCCACGCTCCGGTCCCTTGAGTCGAGTTGTCTAGTTCTGAAACATCGATTGGCTCATGTTGTAATTAAACTTTAATGAACTTGTAGTATGTCTCTTTGGTTTTGAGAGTCGTTCAACTTAGATGTAATCGATGCTATTAATGTCTTGCTTTTCTCTTCCGATCGTTCTGTTGCATAATTATATATTGCTTATGTATTGTCTGTGAATTGGTACTAACGTTTCGTTTGGCTAGTGCATAGTGATGCCGACGTATGTCGTGTACAAGGGTAAGGTTCCCGGAGTCTACGATGACTGGGAGGAGTGTCGGAGATAGGTTCACCGATTCAGCGGTAACAGTTACAAAGGGTACACCACTAGGGCCGAGGCCGAATCTAGATACGCCCGCTATCTAGCGGGAGAGGGGAGGGAGCGTTGGAGGAACCGGATGAAGACGAGTTTCATCGTGATGATGCTCATTGTGATGACCGCAGCTCTCTTCTATGTGATGGTAGTTTAGATGATCGATATCGACTTGTAATGCGAAGACAAACTCGCTACTCGCGGTCTCGAGACTTGTAATATAATGTTCTATCTTTGTTCGGTCTTTTTAATTCGGAGACTAATATGATGAATTGTATTCGGAGACTAATATGATGAATTGTATTCAAAGACTAATCTTCTATTGTATTTGATGAATCTATTGTTGATGTGTGCTGTCTATATTTTGTCAAATTATACATTTTGTAACCTGTGCAAAAAACAGAAAATAAAAAAATAAAAAAAACCTAATATTCATACTAATGGCGCATCACACGACAGTGCGCCATTAGTATGGCAGTGCATACTAATGGCGCATCACCGGGTAGTGCGCCATTAGTATGCTGCGGTTACTAATGGCGCATCCAGAGGTGGTGCGCCATTAGTATGCCAAAGCACCTGGGTGTACATGCCAACTGGGAGGCATACTAATGGCGCACCCTTGCATATACTAATGGCGCACCAGGTGGTGCGCCATTAGTATACCAGATACTAATGGCGCACCAGCTGGTGCGCCATTAGTAAAAATTACTAATGGCGTGCTATCAGTGGCGCACCAGTGATGCGCCATTAATGGCCATATTAGGTGCGCCATTAGTAGTGGTATTTCTAGTAGTGTTGGTACAGAAAACAACCGCTTTATTGATGCTAGTAGAAATATAGTGTGATATGACATCAACTAGCGAGGCCTAGCGGCACACACGGTGCGGATGAACAATATGTACATTATTTAGTGAAAACCAAGGGGCCTCGATCATGACAACTATGAGGCAGCGAAACAACGACGAAGCGGGACTCCATAGCACAAGGACACCGATGTGGACACGATCTAGACACGGTAGCACTCCGATCCGGTTAGACTTTCCTGAAAGCTGGCATAACACGCCAGGTCAGTACATCGAATGTACTTGCAAGCTCACAACAAGCATAAACATAATGGCAAACAATATCATGACATTTAATCAAGTTGAATGCAGATAAACATACTACTGATGTAGTGCAAACCAACTTGTGCATCGAGTCCTTCAGACTCTCCTACCAACAGGTTATCTCGTAACCAAACGGTGATCACTCCCGGATCACACACAAATCAACACTTCGGTTTCCACAACAAAAAGTCTCACCGATCTTGTAGGATCGAAAGTATGTCTAGAGGGAGGGGGGTGATTAGACTACTTGACCAAATAAAAATCTACCCTTTTCCCAATTTTAGTTCTTGGCAGATTTTAACAACTTAGCACAAGTCAATCAATCTTAACACAATTCAAGCAAGCATGCAATGAGTATATAAGCAGCGGAAAGTAAAGCATGCAACTTGCAAGAATGTAAAGGGAGGGGTTTGGAGAGTGCAAACGCAATAGGAGACACATATGTTTTTTTCGTGGTTCCGATAGGTGGTGCTATCATACATCCACGTTGATGGAGACTTCAACCCACGAAGGGTAACGGCTGCGTGAGTCCATGGAGGGCTCCACCCACGAAGGGTTCACGAAGAAGCAACCTTGTCTATCCCACCATGGTCGTCGCCCACGAAGAACTTGCCTCACTCGGGTAGATCTTCACGAAGTAGGCGATCTCCTTGCCCTTACAAACTCCTTGGTTCAACTCCACAATCTTGACGGAGGCTCCCAAGTGACACCTAACCAATCTAGGAGACACCACTCTCCAAAAGGTAATAGATGGTGTGTTGATGATGAACTCCTTGCTCTTGTGCTTCAAATGATAGTCTCCCCAACACTCAACTCTCTCTCACAGGATTTGGATTTGGTGGAAAGAAGATTTGAGTGGAAAGGAACTTGGGGAAGGCTAGAGATCAAGATTTATGTGGTAGGAATGGAATAACTTGACCTGAACACAAGTGTAGGTGGTTCTCTCTCAGAAAATGTATGTTGGAAGTGTAGGCATGTTCTGATGGCTCTCTCCACGAATGAAGAGTGGGTGGAGGGGTATATATAGCCTCTACACAAAATCTAACCGTTACACACAATTTACCAAACTCGCTGGGACCGAATTGTGAAACTCGGTCAGACCAATTTAGTTCATAATATGACCATTAGGCATTTCGGTGGGACCGACATGTCAACTCGGTGGGACCAATATCATGAGGGTTAGGGCATAATGTAATCTCGGTGAAACCGATTACACAAACTCGGTGAGACCGATTTTGGTAATAGACAAACAGAGAGTTGGTCAGGCAAACTCGATGGGACCGGTTCGCTCATATCGGTTGGGCCGAAACATTACGAAAGGGAAACAGAGATTTTGCATTGCAATCTCGGTGGGACCGATCGCTCATCTCGGTTTGACCGAAACGTTACGAAGGGAAACAGAGAGATTACAATCCCATCTCGGTGAGACCGAGATCCCTATCGGTGAGACTGAAAAGACTAGGGTTTCTGGCAGTGGCTATGTCAATTGAACTCGGTGGCACCGGATAGAAAGTTTCAATGGGGCCGAGTTTGACTTTTGGTTTGGGACATATGTGGATGTGAGAAAGTAGTTGAGGGTTTTTGGAGCATATCACTAAGCACTCGAGCAAGAAACTCATTAAGCAACACCTCACCCCCTCTTAATAGTATTGGCTTTCCTATGGACTCAATGTGATCTTGGATCACTAAAAGTAAAATGTAGAGTCTGGTGCTTTGAGCTTGAGCCAATCCTTTTGTCCTTAGCATTTTGAGGGGTCCACGTTTCTCATCCATGCCATGCCAAACATTGAGCTTTCCTGAAATATTTATCTTGAAATAGCATTAGCTCAATGAGCTATATGTTGTTAGGAATTACCGAAACCACCCAGGGATAGTTGCACTTTCAGATCTCATTACTTGACCAGTGCCAAACATGTAACTTAGTGTGCAAGATTTCTTATTAATGTTGATCCATGGTGTGACTTACTCATGAGTTGTGTCCGTAACCGAGGACGCGGCTATCGATAGATTAAATACACTCTGCAGAGGTAGCGCACTGTACCCACACCACGGAAGCCATGGCGTCGCACTCCCATTCGGGTGGAACAATGACATTCCGACGGAATTCCCCCATTTCCATGACACTCTCTGGGCCACTCAGACTAACTCCCCACTGGGCTAAGTCATGGGTGGCCCCATGCCTACCAAAGGCATCAACGGCCACTGTCGTGGCAAAGCTTAAATGGTCCCAAACGGGGACAAGGTACCATAACACAACAACAACGGGCACACAAGGTTATGTCTACTTACTGGGTCAGGGTACCACACGCCCATAACCTTCCCTCGTTGGAGGCACCGACCAGAGGCATGACAACGGACCGAATAAAGGCCTTCCCATAAAGGCAAATGTGGTTGCACTGGGAAAAACTGGATTCAGTGACCATGACCCGATCAACTTTATATTCAAGTTCAATTAACATCAGGTTTAACTTGGAATGAAAATACTCGAGTCACCATATGCCATGATCATGCAACCATTCGACATACATCACATACCACTTAGAATAAACAGATCAACATCATCAAAAAATTATTTGCACAAGTCATCACTAAACTTTACTGATTCATTTTCACTGGTTATTAGAACTCATCATTGTTAGTTATAACATTATCATATGAAACAAATTAATCACATTAGAAAATAATACCGATACTAGTCATATCACAACCATAGCAAAAATCACATAATCAACTACTCATGCTAGATCACACTAGTCTAGGTACTCACTTATGTAGACTAAGCATTTTAATCATGCCAAAATAACTAACATAAGCATTTTTCATTAAATAATTATATGCAAGAAATAACTCATTTTCAAGTTGGAAAATCTTGAATATTGCAATGACACCATGAAAATGTTGGTGTGGCTTGCCTCAGTTCAGAGGAGGTTCACACTCCTCCTGGGTATCTTCAAGACAAGCTTCTCCTGCTGAAACCAATTAAAATCACAAATGGAAAATATCAAGAACACTTCTGAAAATTACTAGAAAATCTAGACAACAGAGAAAATTCTCATTTTTTGTGTGCTGCTAGATCTTTTCAATAAGAACATAATGGAAAAAGAATCAACTCATTTGTACTTCTGGTTAAAAAGTCAAAGTTGGTCAAAGTTTCTGGTCAAAATTTGGTTAAATTTGAATAAAAAGAAAACCAGGGGGTGACGTCGATGGCGTATTCCAGGAATACTCCACCACTCATACCGCTTCATGTGTGAGATGTGGGGATGACAGCGGGCCCCACGCATTAGGTCGGGGGAGGGAGAGAGAAACATAGGCGGGCGTCGCTTCTCCGGCGCATTCTCCGGCGAGGAGTGCCCAGCGACCAGAACCAGAGGGATACGAAGACAGAGGGGGTCGAGGCGCACCTGCCCCTACTCGTGGTTTGGTCAGGGGTGGTTGGACAGGGTCGAAACTAGCCTGTCCAGCGGCTATAGAGAGCAGAGCTCGACGGAGTTGGGGACGATGGCGACGTGGGGTTGCACCAGGGGCTCCAACATGGTCGAACGACACCAGTGCACCACCAGCGAGTCGCCTCAGGAGTGGGTGGAGCTCGAGAGGCACCAGACTGAGGAGGAGGAGCTACGGGGGATCGCCGGCGAGCTCGGGTCGGGACAGTGGCCAGAGGCCTGCCTGGCCGGGCTGCGGCTTCGCTACGGACTTGTGGAGGTTGGGTGACTGTGGGGTGATGCTCGAGAAGGCTGGGGGTTGTATTTATAGGAGAGCGAGGAGGGGGGATCGGGCTCCGCCGCAGAGCTTCTGGACATGGCTCCCGGCGACGAACAACGTCAGCGAGAGGGGGAGAAGGAGACGCAGCTCACACAACCACTATGGGAGGGTGGAGACGAGCACAGGAGCGCGGGTGGCGACGAGCACAGTGGCACGAGCACACTATACGCTTGGCCACGTCGTGCTCGTGCCCGCTGCGGCGAGCTCCAGCGTCGGTGAGCGGCAGAGGCGAGTTAATGACATCGGGACGATGATTGTGGTGATGTTTGGCAAGGTGCGACGCTCGGGGAAGCGAGCATGAGCTCAACAAAGGCTCGGCCGCGACACAGAGCGCGTCGTCGGCATGCCAGCACGCGTGGACGAACACAGTCACCGCGTGAACTATAACATCATGTCGCGCTTAGCATAAACTTCATGTCTGGCGTGTAGCCCTTGGTGGTTTAAGATGTTCCAATGCTTTGAGTTGATCACAGGAGATATGTGTGCGTGGTTTACTTCATGGTATGTTTCTGGACAGTAACTTGTGAGGTTAACTGTGAGTGATCTATTAAGAGTTTAGGGCTGAGCTTTGGGGTTTTGCAGTCTCTTAGGAAGGTAATGAAGATCAAGAAAAATCAGCCTCATTTGATCAAGGAAAAGTATACTTGCTGTGTAAAGTGCTTATTCTATCCAGAACATAAATGATTTTCTATAGCAAAAGTATTCCAAAAAGTTATGCAATATTTTTTCTCAGGGAGGTTCCCTAGGGTTTAGAGAATATTTGGGAATTTTCTCACGATTTTTGGAGCAATAAAAATGAGGGTTGCTTTGGAGCACAAGTTTCTGAAGTGAGTTTAAGATAAGAAAATGAATATTTTTCAAAAATATTCATCGGGTCATTTTGGGATTTTTCAGAGAAAGAATGATGAGTTAGTGGTGGATGGGTCACTTGGGTGAAAATCAAGGACATGCCCAAGTGTATAAGTCCATTTGAATTGATTAAAAACTCCAAATTCAAAGCAGAAGCAAATGAAGTTTGGAAAAAGAGAGAAGGCAAAAACCAGGCTATCACAGGTAACCCGCCCTGACAGCGGACTCTTAAGTCGTCAGGATATTTTGCTTTGTGCAATCAAAATCATGATATTTCATGCCTATGGGTCAATACCTGCTCTGGATGATAGTTATCAAGGCATCACCCTGATATCAATCTACAGGTATGTCTTTCAATAATTGTTTGAATGTTTGGGGTTTAGTAACCCGCCTGGCTTTTGACATTAAGTCGCCAGTATACTTTGGATTGCGTAATTGGAACCATGCACTTATAAATCTTTGGGTTGTCACCCTCACTGGATATAGCGATGTAAGCCGACAGTATTAGTCAATACTACAGGTATGTTTTCCTGGTTATATGAGGATGCGAAGTTTGGTAACCGGCCCTAGTTTTTGACGTTAAGTCGCCAGTATATTTTAGCTTGAATGGCCACAATATTGGTCTTTTCTGTACTTACATAAGACTATATTATGTTTGGGTTGTTACGCGCCCTTGCTTTTGACGTTAAGTCACCAGGGCATATGTTGTTTAAACTTTGTGCAGGACATGCAGAGCTATGGCTTACATAAATAATTAAGTTCAAGCCCATCATCAAAGATTAAAATTGGTGTTTCAAAAGGTTTATCATCTCTTGATTTTTACAAAGGCTATAAGCCGCAGGGTTACAAATATCCCGGATTACAATGAATGTGCATTAAGTCGTCATCAGCCAAGAGCCACTGAGTATTTAACTCTGGATTTGCTTGTCAAACATATAAGATCTTGTGATTGTTTTCATACTAGATTATATTATTCCAATCTTTAATAGGCAAACATGGTTGGATTTTTCGTTATGGTTGTCATAACCAGTATTCAATGATTGAGGTTTTCATACCGGATTATATTATTCAAATCTTTAGTAGCCAAATATGGCGGGAATTTCATCATAGCCAATATTGGATGATTGAGGTTTTCAAGCCTCTTGAGAGTAATGGCTATTATTCCTTCATCTAAAAATACCAGCTCAGAGCAGAGAGTGTGGTTCAATATTTATATGTAAGACTTTCAACAACATCATCCAGGAAGTAGATATGATTTATTCTATAATGGAAGGAATAGTCCCAAATCGTTGCAGGCATACAACCCGGCACTTAGGGGCTATATTATTCAAATCAAGATTATATCAAGTATGCAAGTCCCATGTCACTGCAAGCATGCACCATGGCACTTGGGGGCTAATGCAAGGTCATTTTTTAACTCGCTTCATTGAAGACTCGACCCATCACATAGTGATGAGCCGGCCCTTGGGGTATGCTAATTGCTCCTGGCAAAAATTCAAAGTACACAGGCCTTAATGCACTATATCAAAAGTAACCCGAAACTTGGGGGCTATATCATATGATGTTATTTTCAATGAAGTACATGTAAAGTCCCAACTCAGTATTATCTTACCGAGCCGGCCCTTTGGGGCTACACATTGCTGCTTAAGTCTACATAATCAAATCTACAAAGTCCCTACTTATTATTGCATAATGACCCGACACTTGGGGCCTACACATTGGAAGTACAAAGTGTTCAGTTTATGATTGGCGACTTACACATGAACAACCCGGATTTCTCCAAAGTTGTAGCATTTATATTAAAGTATGTCTTAACCTATCACTAAGTTCGATCTCCTCTTAACACTTTGGGGCTACAGGTGCTATGCATATAAGGGGGGAACATCTTCAAATTCTTAGTTTTGAGCAAACCAGCAGCAATCATGACCCGACATCGTCTGTTTTATAACCAGGCAATTTTGGCAATCATAAATTGGCAAGATCTACATCTTCAAGCCGGCTGAAAATTAGATGAGTATTTCAAGACCAATATTTTTGTCAGACCAGAGCATTGGAAGCCGAATCAAATAAATTATTCTTTATAATATTTTTCTGCAAGAAACCAATGTCAGCAAATTGATTTTTAAGATGGCCTATTGACCCAGACTTTCCAGAGGAAGTACCTGGATCTTTTGCATTGGCAAATTTTGAACATATCTGCTAAAGGAGATTTGCTATGAAGTCATGGACACGTATCAAGAAGGAAATGACAAGGATTTAAGGATGATCAGGTGCCGGTCCAGAAAAACTTTTAACCCGGAGCACAACCTATCAAATTTGTTCTTGTGTTTATTTTGTAGGATCAGATTGACATGGATAAATCCAAATTAAATTGGAGGCTTATGTCGGGGATATACCCCGCGGTATGACCCGACTGGATAAAAGACCCGGCTGGGACTTGGCGTTTCATCGGTAACCCGCCCGAAGACTGGCGACTCACTGGTCTGGCGACTCACTAATGACCCCGACGGCGGGTCAGATGGATGACAAGGCCCAAGACCCAGTAGGCCGGCTCATGTTATGGTAGGCCGGCTTAAGAGGAAAGGCAGAAGGAATATTCCCTTACAAAGGAAGCAAGACTAGGATTCCACTTGTAATAGAGTAGTCCTAATCCTACTAGTACTAGTCATGTAAGCTGCCCCTTCAACTTCTATAAGGAGGGGCAGGCTTGAGCTGACCCAATTTTTGCATCAATTATTGAACGTTACCACATACACGTCAAGGAACGGCAAATCGCGAATATAATATACCTGATCCTGATGGACGAATCAGTGATAGCGTCCGCGTGGAGCAGCTGACCAAGCGTGACAAAGGGGCCCCCTGAACTGAAATCAGCTGTGGACTTGATTAGGAAGGAGATTAGGAAAAGGGAATTAAGAATTAGTAAGAGCCAGGCGGCAGACCTGCAGTATGGCGTGTCAGTGTCCGGCGTCGGCGGGCTGGGAAGCATGGGAAATCACGATCGCCCATCTTTTTTTAGGTGCCATGAAGGGATAGCAGATCGTTGTCTTTTTTTTGGCGAAGGATGAAGAAAGGGATAGCCCCTGCTGTTCGTTTGGCTTGCGACCCTGTTGCGTGTGCGTGAAGGGTGAAATGCCTCGCCTTTGACTAATTTTTCTGACATGGGCCTACCTGTACATACCTGCCTGTGGGTGGGGGCCCCTAGCTTGTGGGGGGCCCTCAGGGCCGGCCTGTGTCCCTCGGGCACGTCGAACTGCCTGTTTTATCACTTGTGAAATACCAACGTGGGATAGAAAAACGGCGGACGAAAAAGAAGTGTCCGTGGAGGCTCTTAAGACAGAAAACAGCGTACTAATTCCCCTTCTTAATAGTGGAGATATAGGCTAAGCATTTCCCGCCCGCTGCCTGTTTTCGTTGTTAGACGTACATGGCGCTCATGTGCTGACGTACTGGGCCAGCTCATATAAACCTCTAGCTGTCTCTGGGTTTTAGGAAGCTACTAGATGCTTTCGGTTCCGTTTATTTCTGTGATTTGTCTGTGGTTTTTTCTACCACTTTTTATTCATTTTCTCGTTTTCGGTTTTCTTATCACATTTTATTCAATCTTTATTAAATTTTTTAACATTTCAAATTCATGAACTTTTTCGAATTCGTTGTCTTTTTTTCACATTCATGAACTTTTTTAAAACTCTTGAACGTTTTTCCAATTCATATTTTCCCAAATATGTGTACTTTCTTTCAAATGCATCAAATCCACGAATGTTTTTTAAAATTCATGATTTTTTTAAGTTGTTGAACCATTTTGGAAATTTGTAAACTTTTCAAAATCCATGAACATTTCTTGAATCCGTGACATCCTTGAGCTTTTTTCCAAATCTGTGGACTTTTTTAGATTTGCAAAAAATGTCAGATCTGTGTTTTTCCCCCAAAAAAAATAAATGGTCAAACCGATCGAAAGAGCACTGTATCTCTATCTGGCAAACCAAGCGAACTACCATTTCTTGGGCCGGCACATAAGCGCTGGCTCGCTAACTAGCGGCGCAAGTGCTGACTAGGAGGTCTCTATATAGAATTTTCGGCATCAATAGCTATAAACCCATTTGGTCTTTCTGTTAGTTGGGCCATACCCTCGTGCGAATCCATCGGTAGCTCATCGTTGTTGGCGGCGACCCCTCCGATGTGATTTTTACTCCGGTGGAGGTGGACGGTGACTCGTCGGCGCAAGGCCAGAACCATAGGGCCGCTAGCAGCAGCAGGTCGACAACGGCGAGGGTGGCCGGCAGCGGCACGCGGCTACTAGGTGAGCTTCCTATGTAATTTTACCGAGGAAATTACGCAATGGAACGCCGATTGTAGCCATTTATAGTTAGACTTGTTGACACTACAAGAAATTCACAAGTTAAATTGTGGCCATTCTTGAGATCTTAATTTGTCTGTTTGAGATCTTAATGCGAATTCAGGTTGTTCTACTTTACGGAAAAAAAAATCAGCCCGTGGAACACAAACTCTGAACTGAACTAATAACAGATGAGCTCACTGCAGATGGAGAAAATTAATAGGCATTTGTAGCACTAGAAACAAAAAGTTATGCAACCAATTAAAAAAACTGACTTCACCTTCAAAGCAGCCATTAGGGCAGCAGTGGCGCCGGGTAAACTAGCCAGCAGCACATCATAAAGAAGTGAAGTACAATAGTAAATATTAAGATACTTAATTGAAATGAAAGTGTAAAGTAGATAGTTCATCATGAGCTAGCTAGCTTTGAAGCTGTACAACTGAGGACCTTAGAAACTGAATGGTTCCTCAACCGAGGAAAGCAAGAACAGAATAGAGGATACAAAATTTAATTTTACAAGAATGTAGACAAGTATTCCACACCGCAATAGGGAATGGAAATAGGTCCGCTGAGTTGGATGCACACCAGGAAAACCCTCTAGTTACGTTCACTGGGAACATAACCTAAGGGACAAAAAACCTGGCGCACCGCCAAACTAGCCTTATTACACATTGAACAAACCAGGTTCACCAAACTATAAATAAACAACACGAAGACAATATTTTTTCCTTTTTGAGATTTTTTTGTTGTTTTTACCTCTTCAAACAAGAACTAAGATCATAGACTGACGAGATGGCCCTGCAGCCAGCGGCATGGTTACAATAGTCTCCGGTGTGCAGTGCCCATCTGTAAAATAACGCAAGTAAGAAATCAAGCATGTTTAGAAACAGAAACAGACATGCATGTTAATGTATTTATAAACTCTGTAACACTTAAATGATTATGTGTTAGAACGAGAATAAACTTCGCTAGACATATTGTTGTGATGAGGAGACACACATACCAGATCAGTTTTTAGGACTTGAAGGCTGGGACTGTTTGGATGTTCGTCCACTGCACGCTTCAGTGCTTCATGTATCGCCTCGACATCACCAGTAGAGCTGATTTCCACCTCCACTTTCTGAAGTGAAGGGAGGTCCTTCAACGTTGATGCAGCAAAGTCATCATCAAAGTTAACGTTGGCATCCTTTAAGGCTGGGACGTCAACTTTGAAGTGAAGAAATTCCAGTCGCAGCATAGCGCCCAGTAGAAACCTGAGCGTTGACGACATGTGAAAGCGCTTCAGCTTGGGGAATGCACCGTCGCCCTTGATGCTATGGAAGACATTCGACCAGATCACCAGTTCCAGACTAACGAGTTCTGGCAAAGCCCCAAGGATATCCAGATCCGGATCCTCCACAGCCATCACATTCACATACAAGTGTGAGAGAATCGGAACATGGGAGACATTGATCCACTTCGGCAGCCGAGAGGATAGGATGCTTAGGTGCAACTCATGGAGTTCTCGAGGTGGGTCAAAGTCTCCCCAATTGAGCTGACCACCGAATGACCAGTGAGCCATAAGTCTTAGGACTTGGATTTTCTCTAGTTTTCTCATAGACTGCACCAAAGCTTTCCTCTGGTTCTCATCCAACCTTCCAACCCAAATATGGAGCTCCCTTAGCTCCGTCAGCTTGCCTAGCTCTTCAACAAAGTTTCCCGACATGCCTACATCACCGAGCCATAGTTCCTCTAGGGATTTGAGATTCCCCATCCCGACTGCTATGCCTTCATCAGCTCGAAGGCACTTGAGTTGTCTTAGCCGAGTAACTCCCAGGGGCAGTTCTCGGACATTGGTTCCCCTCAAGTCCAGTGTCTGCAAAGAAATGAGATCCCCTATGTCTTCGGGTAGTTTGCCAATATTTGTGTTGTATAGTCCGAGGTACCTCAACTGATGCAACTTCCCCAGATGCTTAAGATCACAAGAGCGGCCTTCCAAGAAAGTGCATTCCTCTATAGCAATCACACGCAAGAGCTTAAACCTTGAAAGTGATAGTTCCATGCTAAAAATACACCCGGTGGCATTAAATGACCTCAGCCTTTCTGTGCGGGTGTACAACAGAGGGTCACCCTGCCCCGTGGTCCAATTTTGGACAGCCAACCTGCGAGCCTTTCTTTCACGGTCGGAGTCCTGATTGTTTCCATCCATATGCTCTAAGGTAACAAGGCTCTCTTCACTAATTGATAAGGACATGATCATAGTCCGCACCAAATCGAAACCCATTACCTTCCCAGGGTGTGAGTCGTCCTCTACCGGCATGACCACATTTTTGTTTATGAGTTCCTGGAAGTATCCTTCTCCAAGCTCAAATAATCCTGACTCTGGTTTCTCAACAATTAAACCTTCGGCTGCCCACTTCCAGATCAAAGTTTCTTTCTTGATTAAACAGTTGTCTGGAAAGTTGGCTAGATGCAATAAACATGCCCTAAGATGATGGGGAAAATTACGGCAGACATATAACACTATCTTTATTGTGCTCTCTTCATCCTCGGACCCAAAACCAATATTGTTGTACACCTTATACCAAAGGTCCATCGGTTTGCCGGCCAACAAACCAGCCATTGTAATGAGAGCTAATGGTACACCACCACATCTGTGTAAAAGAATTTCATATTCCTTTGGCAGACCACTAGGTATATTGTTTTTACCACCAAATAATCTTGTATTAAATAATTCTCTGGATTGTGAATGCGGAAGTGCTTCTAACTTGAACGCTTCACTTGCCATGTTTGCTAGTACTTCATCCCGAGTAGTTGTGACAACTCTACTTCCACGTCCACTATCTATCATAGCGAATTTGATTGCCTCCCAGTCATTCCTCTCCCATATATCGTCAAAAATGATTAGGTAACTATATATGGCCATGAGAATGCATGAATTAGGATTTAGTATATGTATTAATAATTTCATAGCATTACATAACACTTGCTACTAGTATAAAAGATGCATGCATATATACCTCTTGTCTGCAAGTTGTTCCCTGACTTCATCAATAAGCTGCCTTTCTTCCAATATTGCCAAATTGAGATTCTTGTACTTCTGCTTGTCAACTTCAAGGAGGATGTTCATGTATACTTTCCTCATGTCCAGACTCGAAGATAAAATAATGAAAGCCGCATAATCATATTTCATTTGAATCTTGTCATACACCGCTTTAGCAAGTGTTGTCTTCCCCAATCCCCCAATTCCAAGAATGGAGACTATCTTCAGCTGCTTGAACACATCACCAGTCCCATGTGTCAGCTTGTTTATCACCTCCTCCCTTGGAACATTGATGCCAACCAGCCCTTTCGGGTCTTCATACAAAGCCATCAGGCGAGGGCCAATGCTAGCTTTTACATTTAGATTAGCAGCATTGCGGGTGTCAAACAGGGCTATGAACCTCTCAACTTGTGCTGCCAATTCATGGGCCTGTTTCACCTTGCCATTGATCACGTCGGCAAACTCACGGCGGGCCTTCTTTCTACTTAACAACTCACTGACCCTTGTAATGAATCCGTGAGAACCATCGATGCACACTGGTAATGAATCAACGACATCCTCCGCATCATAAGAGAGGTCCCTTACAGCCCTGGCCCAGACGCTGAGCATTTCCCTATGCCCCTGATCGTCCTCCAGCTTCGCCACACGCCTGAGGGTATCTTGCATGCCCTCCAGCAACTTGTAGAGGGACTTGACGCTGTCCTTGATTTTTGCCTCCAGCTTGTACTCGTCCTTGAGGAGCCCCAGCAACTTGGGTAAGAGGGAGCCCATGGCGCCCATCACGACGTCGACTGATGGTGCATATCTGGTAATATAGAAGGAAAAATGTTGAAGACATGGGAAAGGGCTAGAAGATTAGTCGAATGGCACGATTGGTCTGTGAAGAAAATCCGTACCTGCTCTCGTCTTGCTTGCTCACATGTTGCTCTGATTGTTCCATTATCTTCTTGTCTTGTTCAATCTCATGTCGCTTTTCCTCTGTGTCTGAAGTTTCCTTCATCTTCTTCTTGCCTTCTTGTATCTCTCTACGCTTTTCCTCTTTTTCTTCAGTCGAGGTACTCATCATATCCTCCTCGCCATCATAAACAGATTGCACTCTGATTATAGGAGAGTTTGGATGGTTTCTAACGGCAGCTCCCAATAAATACTCGGCAACTTTTATGTCGAATTTTTCAGCATCCTGAACCCAAAATTTTACAGAGACCTCTTTAAGGCTTCTCAAGTTAAGGAAGCCAACCATTTGAAAGCTATTTGGCACCATTTTCATTGAACTGAAGCCTAGCTTGAGTTTCTGGACTCTGGGCATTGCTTCCCGCGCAAAGGTCAGGCATGGTGCAGCACACATGAACTTGAAGTACTTGATTACTTGGAATCCTTCCTCGTCGATGATGATCCTCCTTTCTTCAGGAGCTTCCTGGATATGCAGGCTGAGAGCAGTAAGGGCAGGGAGTCCTTTCAGGATATCAATATCTTCCCTCGGCAGCCGCCTAATTGCGATCTTTAGAGTGTAGAGTTTACTAAGCCCTCCAAACCACTCAGGGAGGCTGAACAAGATGCAACAATGCCGTGACAACTCGATCCTCTGAAGAAGCAGGTCCGAAAGAGGAGACACCATGCTGAAGCCATCCTCCGGAATGTTTACACAAGAGGAGCCTGAAGCATCTGGTACCAGAGTTATTGACCGCAAGACACTGAGTTTCTCAAGAATCAAGCCTAGGAGTTGCACATTCTTCTCCAGTTTTTCTGCTGGCCATACTCTAGAACATGTGAGCTGAAGATCCTGAAGATTGGTCAGCCGTCCAAGATGCAATACATTCTCTTCTGAGTGTGTGCCAATATCAAAATATCCCAGAGTGCGAAGAGATGTCATTTGTCCAACTACACGGGGCTGAATAGACTTGCTTGGAAGGCGGAGGTACAGTAATTTCTGCAGACGAAGAATATCAGATGGAACAGCAGATACTCTTCCATCGACTTGTAGTGTCTCCAAGCGTTGCAGCCCTTGAATCTTATCTGGAAGTTTGATGGTGATATTACTTTCAATCTTGATATACTTTAGAAGAAGTAGCTTCCCCATTCCAGTGAGATCTAAACTCTTCTCTTGATTAGCCCAAATACAAAGAACCAGTACTCGAAGAAATCCATAATCCATAATGGGAGGTATACACTTGAAGAAACCCCAAAACATAAGTGATCGAACATGGGATGTTACGATGCTTTCCGTTATGTATGCACTTTGTACCCCTCCGAACTGGATGGATAATCGGCGGACTTTGTCAGGAAGTGTGAGAGTTGATTGATTATAGTCCACGGTTAGGACGAAATTTTCCTCCCTGGATTTGCACCTAATAAAATCTAGAGCCATCTGATGAACTGAACATGACAATACCTCACCGTTATAATCCGTGTCCACGGCTTGGAGCACTCCTCTGCAGACAAGCTCATCAAAATAACCCTTAGCAATCTCTTTTGTGTCTCGTCCTTCCTTAGCACTGAGGAAACCTTCGGCTACCCACTGGTTCACCAACTCATCCTTCTTGATCACGTAGCCTTGTGCATACATGCTGAGATATAGCAAACATGTCGCCAAATCAGGTGAAAGACAGTTGTACATAAGGTTTAGAACATTATTTACCCCTTCCGAAGTGGAGGGCAGAGAATCTTCTACGTTCTTCCATTTTTCCATTACGATATTGGATTGGCTTGCTAGCAGACTGGCTATATTTATAATTGCTAATGGCAAACCACCACATTTCCTGATAATCTCGTATGACACTTCTTTCATATGTGTTGGACAACCATTTTCAGAGCCAAATACTCTACTGAAGAATAACTTTATGGACTCGTGATCATTAAGAGGTTCCATCACATATATATATTCTGAGTCATAACTACAGCATGCCAATGCTACATCATCAATTTGTGTGGTTGCTATTATTCTGCTGCAATAATCACCGCGTGGAAAATAACGGCTGATAATATTCCATACTGATGCACTCCATAAATCATCTATTACGATGAAATACCTGCATAATTTTGTATGTTAGACCAGGCAAAACAACAAGATAATATTATACCTCAGCCAAGACTCAAGAGGTAACATCGCCGATAGGGCTGTCAACAAGCCGAGATTGAGAAACTCCTGTTATTGAGCTTGAGCAAGTCTAAGTCAGCCTAATTTACTATTAGGCTTGAGCTCCGCTCAAAGAAGCTCAGTAGCTAGCACAAATCAGATGTTACTCGGATGATCATATAGTAAGCTCAACAAAACTTGGGTGGCCTCTTGCTTGGCTCTACCAAGTGAGTATGCACTACACAATATTGTCCATTTGTACGAAAAACAAAGTAAGTTCGACAAAACTCGACTAGGCTCAACAAATTTAGCATGATATAGACTTATCGAACTATTCGAGCTCCGCAAGCTTGTGACCTTTATTCCAGGCTTGAGCTCCGCTCTTTTTTGATATTATAGTCCCCCTATTTTTATGTTGTCCTTCTTTTATATCCCCAAGGGGCTGTTGAAGAGAGTTGACTATTATCGTTCTCGCTTCTTTTGGAAATCTAAACAGCATAAAAGGAAGAATCGTTTAGCATGTTGGTAGACTCTGTCTACTCCTAAGGACCATGGGGCCTCCGTATTCAAGATATGGAGGTTAAGAATATGTGTTTTTGGATTGAATGGCTTTTTAAATAGTAGATTGAGGATGGTGTTTGGCAATCTCTATTGTGAAACAAATATTTGGGATAAAAGCCACTTCGGTTAAAGCCAAGCCAACTGACTCACACTTTTGGAAGAACCTTATGACGGTGAAGAGCAAATTTTCCAATTTGGATTGTTTAAGGTATAGACTGGTCAATCTATACGTTTTTGGGGAGATAAATGGATCGGTTTTTGGGAAGATAAATGGATTGGCAACATGCCCTTCTCAGCTGTGTACCTGAAGTATTCTAATATTGTCTGTCATAAGGTTTCCACAGCAGCCGATGTTCTTGGGGAGGAGAATCCTTTGACGGATTTCCGATGAGCACTAATCACACAACATTTAAATGATAAGGATTAGATTGTCCTGAAAGTAGTGTGTGTTCGATTAAATCAAGGACATGACTTGTTCAGATTGGGTCTTCATACCATTGGAGTGTTTTATGTGCACTCCATCTATTTGGCTTTAATGGATAAGTGAGTCAGATTTAGATCAAAGAGGTTATGGCATCTGAAAGTGCCGCTTAAATTTAAAGCGTTCATATGTGTATTTTATGTAGGAGTCGTTTTAACTAAGGACAATTTACTTAAGTGTAAGTGCCAAGGGAGGTGTCGTTGTAGTTTTTGCTATGAACAAGAAATCATCCAACATCATTTGTTTGATCATGCATTGGCTCGTGTTGTGTGGTGTGCTGTATATTTATCCTTTAATGCCATGTCACCTGGTAGCATCTCTCATATTTTCATGTCTTGGTTGCGGGGTGTCCATATATCTTTAAAGCCACTCATTTTTTTTGGACCGCAATGACTTTTTAGGTCCATTTGGCTATGCAGGAAAGTTGTTGTTTTGACTAAAAGAAAGTTCACTTGTGTATGCAGGCGATCCTCTCGTGTACTATTTGGCCGCGGTCCTTGGAGTTATTTACAAAGGGGGTCGTGCAAGGAGCACATGGGACCTGGCGCCAAGCGGCTCGAATGGATTACCAGGGAATATATGCCCCTATTTAGTTGTCGGGCAGTCCCGTGTTAGACTTAGCTATTGAGTAGCTTTGCTCACGAGATATATAATAGCCCCTCCGTCCCAAAATAAGTGTCGTGAGACGGAGGGAGTAGCATTTGTCTGCATTTATCAAAAAAGGTTTTCGCCCTGTTTATATATAAATCAACCTGGCCGAACCGATACAAGGTGATGAGAAAATCCTCTTACAAAGCAGATCAAAGATAAAATAAGAGTACAAGAGTGTCCACACCCTAACAAGATGCACCCGAAGCTACTGACTAGAAGAGAAACCGCGCTTCCTTTAAAAACCACTGGACATGGATCACCGCACACCAAGTTTTCATCGGAGTGGACCCCCTGCCCTCTTGCTCAGAGTTGTGGAGCACCGATCCTACCTACGGACAACGAGGACCGAGAGCGATGACATCAACGTCACGTGTAAAAGATATGAAGCCACAGATGACGCTCCATGCTAGAGCCGAACGAGCACAAGAAAGGACCCGAGCTCATCCACCGATACCAAAGAGACACAAACTGACTACCCGAGTTCCACGACGAAACCCCCAAGAGGTTGACGATGCAATACGCCGCCATCATCGCGACCAATGACGGTTGAAGGTTTTCTCTAAGGGGACCACAACGACGCCCCCAAGAGGGACGCGACACCCACGGGAATCATCGCCGCCGGTGCTGAAGCGCGGAACTTTCGCCTGGAGTCTCACCCACGCCACATCGAGATACCATGGTCCCAAATCTGTCGCCACCAAAACATACCGCCACACCACGATATGGGAGATGCCACAACTGACCAATCACATGCATGTCCCTCTCTTCTCACTCTCCTCCCAACCGCACATACATGGTCCCTCTCTTGTCGCTCTCCTCCCAACCGGACACTAAACCACAAATATCCCATCACATGCATGGTCCCCACCTACTTTTTCTTCTCTCAACCGGATACTTTGTATTAGCGTTGGATTGCTCCCTCCCATATCATGTCCGCGGACCACGTCCGGTCATAAAAACGGACATATACCGGAGAAAATTACAGGTCGGCATTGGAGATGCCCTAAAAATGGCAAATATGCAACCCACAAGGACAATCCGATAAAATCGGAACAAAAACAGAAACCATGTCTATTATTATTTTAAATTATGGTGTTCAGTATGGACTATATAATACCGTTTGTGCAAAAGTTGAATAAGGTTTTGGAGTGTGCTGTTGTACATCGTAGTTTCGGGAAAAAAAGGAAAAAAAACCAGACTTATTCACATCATGCAATGCAGTGAGTATCTGAAAATAATAACATTAAATGTCCTGTGAAAAGATAATCTTTTTTCCAAAAAAGGTTTAAAAACACGAGAGATGTTTTCCAGGTCTTCCAATACTGGAAATAACACATGAAATATTTCTGTTATTTGTTTTGATATCTAAACGGCGAGATTAGTTACCTTTTTCCTTTGAGGTGTTTGTTGATAGCATCCATAAGGTCCGGCACATCAGGAAATCCATGCTGGGGCGGTGGTGCCTTAAGCTGTGAGAGCATGCTGGTGAGAAACCCACTCATATCTGGATTCCGAGACACACTTACGAAAGCCCGGCACTGAAATTTCCCTGCATGCCTGTGATACAAGGCTCTCGCAACTGTTGTCTTCCCAACACCTGTGAAAATTCAAACATGCATAAGAAAAATTGATGCTTATTTTTGAATAATTAATGGAGCAGGAAAAGACATGAGACTTGAAGATAGATAGACTGTACCTGCACATCCATGTATAGGTATCACCTTGAGTGTCTTCTCATCGTCGTCTAAAGCCAGCAGCTCCACAAGCTTGCTTGGGGGCTCTACGGCATCCAGGTGGAAGGACATTTGGGACGTTTTGCAGCTGACACCGGCTTCCACTCGGTCAGCTGGCTTGATAGTATTGGGAGAAGTCCACTGGAAACATTTGCGTCTTTCACACGCATCCTTCGCACGAGCAAGCAATACAGAAAAGTTGAAATCAGCACCGGCGAAGAGGACCTCGTCCAGGTGATCTTGCGTGTCATAACAAAGTTCCCGAACCATCTTCATCCACCACCGGACCATGAAGCTAGCATCCTCGTCTTCAGACATATCCCTCAGGGAGATGCACAATACCTTGAGAAGGCGAATCTCATCAGCACTGAGCAGATCTGGCGCCAGACTCTGTTCCGGATCCCTCAGCGAATGAAGTTTCCGGAGGAGGGGGCCAACAGGTCCCAGCCAAACAGTTATAGGAACTTCAATCGCTGATTCAAGAGCAGCATCAGGATCCGCCGTTGTTGGCAGAGGGTATGCGGCATCTAGAACATCCATCTGTCCTATGGATCAATATACCACCGCACCCATCTTCACCTGAAGCAAGAACGTGTGATTAAGTTTTCTAACTGTACAAGCATGCACGAGAAACAAAGCTAAAGAGATGTGAGACGAGGAGGATCATTACCTCTCAAATTTCAATTTTCAGGAGCACGACGGCGCGACTATATGAGATGACACATAGTAGGTCGTGGATAAGGTGAAATTGCACGACTCACCAGGTCGGCCGTTTCCAAAGGGGAAGGAGAGAAGCACACTTCGTCCGTGCCGTGTCACCTCTGCCAGCAGAAGTCGTCGTCGTCGCCAACACAATAGAGGAAACAAGGAGGTGGCTCATGAGGAGGGAGGCGCCATTGGCTTGGTGGCTCGGAAGAGGGATCTGGCTGACGTGCCTACCGGATTGGTGAGAGACAGAGAAAGAGCGAACCTAGGAGGGTAATGATACAACTACAAAAGCCTGAAATCACTAGTTAAACCAGTCAGGGCATCTCCTCACATGCAAACCGGACCCGCATCCACCCGCGGACCAGAGGACCAGTCCGTGGACATGGATGCTGGACTGACCATCCAAAGCTATCCGTACATTGGCTTACAATTGTTTTTTTCAGTCTGCACGTTCAAAGTAGCCGCATATCCAGCAGGGCCGGGCGGGCATAATCCGGGGCCCTGTGCGAAGCTAAAAAATGGGGCCCTATTTCACTAATGAACTGATGGGCAATTATAATGTTTGTGTCTGTACATATTCTAATCTTAGAGGAACTAGACTGATCTTTCCCTATGATGACTCAAATCTGTATTATTAAAACACAAGATACAAAAGATAAATAAAACATAATTGAACATCATGCGTCAATGTTTTGGGTCTAACTCACCTAGTTTTGGGTCCTCTCCGGTTGAACTGCTCCACCATGAGTGTGATCTTTAACTGAGAAGGTAAGAACCGATCTGTAACAAAGAACGAAGCAATCGTCCTGCCAAAAGTTAATTAGAAAATTAGGAATTAGGAGTAGAAAACGAAGTTAATCAAAAAAGAGGACTCACTAAGCACCTGGAGTCACGGATCGATCTGGTGAGTCTAAAATTTGGGAGAGGAAGCCATAAACAGGGATAAGAAGGCAACAACAGCACTACGACAGCAGCCTGAATCCGATCAGTCACATGAAGCGAAGGCGATGAGACGATCTGTTCCTGCTGGGTTTGGCAAACAATGACATTGGAGAGATACCTTAGAATCACTATCAGTTTCACATACCTAATATTGAGGATGAGATACCTGGTGTTGCGTGATCGCCCGACGCCCGGTCGCCGTTGGCTGACGCGACTGTAGCATGGCGTCAGCTGCCCGTCACGGCTTCAATTACGGTTTTGAGGTGGAGACAGGCGATCCCGATTCCTTGGGCGTAGGTGATATGTCTCCAACGTATCTATAATTTTTTATTGTTTCATGCTATTATATTATATATCTTGGATGTTTTATATGCATTTTGGTACTATTTTATATCATTTTTTGGGACTAACCTATTAACCTAGTGCCCAGTGCCAGTTGTTGTTTTTTTCCTTGTTTTTGACTTTTTCAGAAAGGAATATCAAACAGAGTCCAAATGGAATAAAACTTTCGTGATGATTTTTCTTGGACCAGAAGACACCTGCGTGACTTGGAGAGAGGTCTAGAGGAGTCCCTAGGAGCCCACAAGCCCTCACAGCACGCCCCTGGCTCGTGGACCCCTCAGGAGTCCCCCAGCCCTAGTCTTTGCTCTATAAATTCCAAAATATTCCCCAAACATCAGAAACATCCACAAAATACTTTTCCGCCGCTTCAAGCTTCTGTTTTCGTGAGATCCCATCTTGGGGCCTTTTCCGGCGATCTGTCGGAGGGGGATTCGATCATGGAGGGCTTTACATCAACCTTGCTGCCCTACCGATGATGTGTGACTAGTTTACCGCAGACCTATGGGTCCATAGCTAGTAGCTACATGACTTCTTATCTCTCTTTGATCTTCAATACCATGTTCTCCTCGATGTTCTTGGAGTTCTACCCAATGTAGTCTTCTTTTGCGGTGTGTTTGTTGAGATTTGATGAATTGTGGGTGAGGGAGTCCTGGATTAGGGGGTGACCGGATGGCCGGACTATGACCTTTGGCCGGACTCCCAGACTATGAAGATACAAGATTGAAGACTTCGTCCCGTGTCCGGATAGGACTTTCCTTAGCGTGGAAGGCAAGTTTGGCGAGTATGATATGAAGATCTCCTCCCATTGTAACTGACTCTGTGTAATCTTGCCCTCTCCAGTGTCTATATAAACCGGAGAGTTTTAGTCCATAGGACGAACAACAATCATACCATAGGCTAGCTTCTAGGGTTTAGCCTCTCTGATCTCGTGATAGATCAACTCTTGTACTACCCATATCATCAATATTAATCAAGCAGGAGTAGGGTTTTACCTCCGTCGAGAGGGCCCGAACCTGGGTAAAAACATCGTGTCCCTTGTCTCCTATTACCATCCGCCTAGACGCACAGTTCGGGACCCCCTACCTGAGATCCACCGGTTTTGACACCGATATTGGTGCTTTCATTGAGAGTTCCTGTGTGTCGTCACGTTAAGGCTCGATGGATCCTTCAATCATCAACCACGATGCGGTCCAGGGTGAGACTTTTCTCCCCAGACAGATCTTCGTATTCGGCGGCTTCGCACTGCGGGCCAATTCGCTTGGACATCTGGAGCAGATCGAAAGCTACGCCCCTGGCCATCAGGTCAGGTTTGGAAGTTTAAACTACATGGCCGACATCCGCGGGGACTTGATCTTCGACGGATTCGAGCCACGGCCGAGCGCGCCGCACTGTCACGATGGGCATGATTTAGCTCTGCTACCGGACAACGCCCAGAGCGTCGCTCAGGTGCTCGCTCCAACCATCAGCTCGGAGCCGGCTGCGCCAGTTGGGGACGGACGGTTGGACACCACTCCAGGAGCCGCAATCTCTACGGCGATAGAGCTGAACACCAGCCTGGTCCTTTGCAAGGCCAATGACTCCAGGGTGTCGGACTCCGTTCCGAACTCCGAACCCCCGCACCCCTTCCGATCGAACCCGATTGGGCTCCGATCATGGAGTTCACCGTCGCGGACCTCTTTTAGCACTCGCCCTTTGGCGATATCTTCAATTCACTAAAGTCTCTCTCTTTGTCAGGAGAGCCCTGGCCGGACTATGGTCAGCATGGTTGGGATGCGGACGACGAAGAAATTCGAAACCCACCCACGACCCACTTTGTAGCCACTGTCGACGATTTAACCGATGCTCGACTTCGACTCCGAAGACATCGACGGTATGGACGCGGATGAAGGAGACGACCAAGAACCAGCACCTATAGGGCACTGGAAAGCCACCTCGTCATATGACATATACATGGTGGATACCCCCAAAGCAGGGGATGGCGATGAAAAAACGGAGGACGACCCCTCCAAGAAGCAACCCAAGTGCCGACGTCAGCGGCGCCGCTCTAAATCCCGCCAAAGCAAAAAACGGCAAGCCCGGCACCGGAGACAACAACACCCCGGACAGTGCCGAAGACAACCCCCTCCAGCAGGATTCAGCGCAGGAGAATGAAGGATCCAGCCCTCATGAGAGAGCTGCGGACAGGGAGGTCGAGGATCCAGCCCTCCGAAGACGAGGCAAGCCTCGATGACGACGAATTCGTCGTGCCAGAGGATCCCATCGAACAAGAGCGTTTCAAACGCAGGCTTATGGCCACGGCAAGCAGCCTCAAGAAAAAACAGCAGCAGCTTAGAGCTGACCAAGACTTGCTAGCCGACAGATGGACCGAAGTGCTGGCGACCGAAGAGTATAAACTCGAACGCCCCTCCAAGAGCTACCCAAAGTGTAGGCTGCTACCCCAACTTGAGGAGGAAGCAATTAAACCTACATCACCAGCGTACAATGCGCCCGATCGGCCACCCCGTGGCCGCGACAGAGAGGCCTTCCGGCCCTCGACCCAAGCCGCACCCCGGCACCGCTCAAAAAATACCAGAGCGTGGGGAGACGCAACAGACCTGCGAGAGATATTGGAGAATAAGGCATGACAAACAAGATCGATCTACGGATCGCGTGGGCGCCCCACGTCACATGACGATAACCGTCACGCCGGATGTGATAAATACGGCCAGGCCGAACACAAAAGACAAAGCTCATCCGAGCTGCGTCGCGATATAGCTCAGTACAGGGGCACCGCACACCCACTATGCTTCACAGATAAAGTAATGGATCATCAAATCCACGAGGGTTTTAAACCCGTAAACATCGAATCATACGATGGCACAACAGATCTTGCGGTATGGATCGAGGATTATCTCCTTCATATCCACATGGCCCGTGGTGATGATCTACACGCCATCAAATACCTCCCGCTCAAGCTTAAAGGACCAGCTCGACATTGGCTTAACAGCCTGCCATCAGAGTCAATTAGTTGATGGGAGGACCTGGAATCCACATTCCTTGACAACTTCCAGGGCACTTATGTGCGACCACCAGACGCCGATGACCTAAGCCACATAATCCAGCAGCCAGAGGAATCGGCCAGACAATTCTGGAGACGGTTAATAACCAAGAAAAATCAAATAGTCGACTGTCCAGACGCCGAGGCCCTTGCAGCCTTCAGGCACAACATCCGAGACGACTGGCTTGCCCGGCACCTAGGACAGGAAAAGCCGAAATCTATGGCAGCCCTCACGACACTCATGACCCGCTTCTGCGCGGGAGAAGATAGCTGGCTAGCTCGTAGCAATAACATAACCAAGAGCCCTGGTAATTCGGATACCAAGGAAAACAACGGAAGGTCACGTCGCAACAAGCACATGCGCTGCATTAACAGCGACAACACTGAGGATACTGCAGTCAATGCGGGATTCAGAGGCTCTAAACCCGGCCAGCGGAAGAAACCATTCAAAAGAAACCCCCCGGGCCCATCCAGTTTAGACCGGATACTCGATCTCTCGTGCCAGATATACGGCACCCCCGAACAACCAGCCAACCACACCAACATGGATTTTTTGGGTGTTCAAGCAGGCAGCCAAGTTAAGTGCCGAAACCAGAGACAAGGGGCTGCATAGCGATGATGAGGAGGGGTCCCGGCCGCCGAACAACAGAGGGCAGAAGGGTTTCCCCCCACAAGTGCGGACGGTGAACATGATATACACAACCCATATCCCTAAAAGGGAGCGGAAGTGTGCTCTCAAGGACATCTATGCGTTGGAGCCGGTCGCCCCAAAGTTCAACCCATGGTCCTCCTGTCCGATCACTTTTGATCGAAGGGACCACCCCACTAGCATCCGTCACGGCGGATTCGCCGCATTGGTCCTAGACCCAATCATTGACGGATTTCACCTCACCAGAGTCCTCATGGACGGTGGCAGCAGCCTGAACCTGCTTTATCAGGATACAGTACGGAAAATGGGTATAGACCCCTCAAGGATTAAACCCACAAAGACAACCTTTAAAGGAGTCATACCAGGTGTAGAAGCCAGCTGTACAGGCTCGGTTACACTCAAAGTGGTCTTCGGATCCCCAGATAATTTCCGAAGCGAAGAGTTAATCTTCGACATAGTCCCATTCCGCAGTGGCTATCATGCCCTTCTCGGACGATCCGCATTCGCAAAATTCAATGCGGTGCCGCACTACGCATATCTCAAGCTCAAGATGCCAGGCCCTCGCGGAGTCATTACGGTAAATGGGAACACCGAACGCTCCCTTCGGACGGAGGAGAACACGGCAGCCCTGGCGGCGGAAGTTCAAAGTAGCCTATCAAGGCAATTCCCCAATCCGGGTGTTAAACGTCCGGACAACGTCAAGCGCGCCCGAAGTAACCTACAACAAAACCGGCTGGCACGCTCCGAGCAAGCATAGTAGTGCGGCCCCAACCCCAGCCCTCGCCAGATGGCGATAGCGGTACCACGCGTACATCATTACGCTTTGGAAATACCATGGGAATAAGGGGAAGGGCACAACTACGGCACGCCCAGAATGCGGCTTAACCGCACTAGGGGTTCCCTATTCTGCCATTTTCTTTTTTATTATATACTTTTAGGACCCAACTATACGGAAGGCCTGTCCAGCAATACACTCGCCGAACACACGATGCAACAGCCAGGGAGAGTACAAGCCACGTCAAATGTCCAGGTTGTCTCTATAACGAGCTAAATACCCGTTTTACTTAAAAGTCTCACAGCTTGCCCCTCGAGAGGGATATGTCAAATAATCCCATCTTTTGCTTACCGCACTATTTGTATCGTTCTGCTTTCATAGCAGCCCCCTTTTAATAAACAATATATAGCTTTTATCTATTATTGTATTCATTTATTTTTATACAAATATGTTCAGTCATGACATTTTGCAACCGTACACTTCGGTACGGCCAATACACTAGGGGCTTCAGCACCCCATAACACGGTGTGAGAAGACCGAACACTCCCATGAGTGCGGCACCCCGAACTTATAGCACTATATGCATCGGCTCCGAATCATGTCTTGGGTCAATAGTTGGGTTTGCCCGGCTCCCATGTTTTGGTACCTTACGTTCCGCAATGTTGGCTAAGGTAGCGCTGGGAGAACTACTGCGATTGTGCCCCAGTTGAGCTGGGTTAACACCTCAGTAGAGAAAGCTAAAACTGACCGTCATGATAATGCGAGAGACCGGTCGCTGTTCGCGAGGTTTTTCGAGTCCCTAAAGACTTATGCTGCTTCGAGCGAGGAGCCGGATTTATCTGGCCTAGGCGTGGATAGCGCCCCGAACTCGGTCTTCCGAATACTAGGGGCTTCGCCGAAATTTAAAATTGTAGAATTCTATGGCTAAGTGAGAGTGATAAAGCACTATAATCCTGATGGCCTTGTTCGTTGTGCTGAGCGCCTCCCTAGATGGACCCAAGAATGGGAACAAGAGCGCTCAGGGTTTAATAAACGGCCGCACAGAAGGTAATATTTTAAATTAACAAGCGTTGCTTAGCGCATATGAACAAAGTTTTCAGCGTACATGATAACAGATGCGAGTCTACTCAAAAATTACATCTCTGGAGCATTCACCCGCTATAATGCGGGCACCCTTCAGGACGCCCCCATAATACATCTTGGGCGTGCGATACTCCTTGCCCGGCGGTGGCGTATCTGTCACAAGCTTCTCGGCGTCCAGCTTCCCCCAGTGCACTTTAGCACGAGCAAGGGCTCGACGGGCACCTTCAATACAGACGGAGCGCTTGATGACTTCAATCCAGGGACAAGCGTCCACCAGCCGCCGCACTAGACTGAAGTAGCTCCCAGGCATGGCTTCTCCAGGCCATAGCCAAACTATGAGGCCCTTCATGGCCTGTTCGGCCACCTTGTGGAGCTCGACCAGCTGCTTCAGCTGGTCGCTCAGGGGCACCGGATGTCCGGCCTTAGCATATTGAGACCAGAACACCTTTTCCATCGAGCTCCCCTCCTCGGTGCAGTAGAACGCGGCAGCATCAGACACACTACTGGGCAGATCGGCGAACGCTCCTGGAGAGCTCCGGATTCGGGTAAGTAACAGATAATTCACTTTTATATGCTTGCTTTGCATAAAAAATGCCTTACCCGCCGCTATCATCTTTATCGCCTCGATCTCCTGGAGGGCCTTCTGGGCTTCGGCCTTAGCTGTTTTGGCACTCTCAAGAGCCAAGGCAAGCTCGGACTCTCGAGTCTCTGAGTCACGCTCCAAACTCTCGTGTTTCTCCACGAGAGCCTGGAGCTCTAGCCGCACCTCCGCCACCCGCGCCTCCTGTTTCTCTCGCTCGATGCGCTCCAAGGCTGCACTGTTTTTGGCATTGGACACCGCCTCCTTCAGGGTCTCCATATCGGTCATGGTCCCTGCAACATTCACGTTGGTCATGTCATTATTTGCAACCAGGTATTTCTATATACATTTACATACGGTATTACATACCCTCCTTATCCTCGAGATGCTTCTTGGCACGACCGAGCTTGTTCTCGGACCGCTCGAGGCTCTTCTTCAATGTATCGACCTTCGCAGTCAGTGCGACAGAGGTCAGCAGTGCAGCCTACATTCCCATATTGACACATTTATGTTAGACTCCTGCGTACATCTTTTTAGATCCTCAACTCGGCTTTTCTTTTCGAATGCCAAACTGAGCATCAGGGGCTACTGTCTATGCGGTAACGTTCTTATATGTTCTACATACCTCGAAGCCTGTTAGCAGGGTGGTACAGGCTTCCGTCAGTCTGCTCTTGGCGGACTGAACCTTCTGAATCACCGCACTCATAACAGTGCAGTGCTCCTCGTCGATGGAGTCACCGTTAAGCACCTCCAGCAAATTGTCCGGCGTCTCCTGTTGGACGGAGGCCGCCGGTGTCGTAGGCGCGCCTTTCTTCCGAAGGCGCCGCCTGCCGGACTCTGGAACCGTTGTTGGTTCCAGAGCGGTGTCCGGCCCAGGGCCGGACTTAGATCCCACGAGAGTTTTTCCCCCTTTGGGCCTGGAGTCTGGGAGGTCGCCTTGTGGCGCCTCCAGGACCACCTCCTCCTGGTTTATCCCCTTTTGGGATTCCACCTCAGCATCGTCTGTAGGGAGAGGGGAGGAGGCCGTCGGAAGTGAAGCGCTATTCACATCCGACGAGTCTAGGGAGCCACTCGACGAATCGCCGAGCTGAGCCCGAGGCGGACTACATAATTGAATTCAGCATCAGAAGGTACCATACATCAGAGGAGCGCCATAAGTTATTCTGGTATCCGGATACTTACGATTTTGCCAGGGGCTTGACCCTGGATGGCCATTCCTCCCCGCCGTCTTCGGCATCGGAGGCGTAGTCTGGCAGAAGGGTCCTCCCCTTCTTGGACCATTCGGCCTCCCCAGTCGGGGCGGCCTTCCTCTTCTTTCCTCCCCTCGCGGGAGGGGGAGAGGCTTCTTCTTCTTCTTCTTCCTCCTCGTCCTCAGAGGCGGAGGGTGCTTTGGGGTTGTCGGGCGATGAATCCGACACCACCAGGCGCCGGGAACTCTTTCGATTCCCCGTGGCCTTCTTCTTGGCCTTCTTCTCTGGCACCACGTGAGGTGCCGGAACCAGCAGCTTCGCCAAGCGTGCATCTGTAGGGCCTTCGGGCAAAGGGGCCGGATAGTCAAACTATCCGGATGTCCTCTTCCAGTCCTGTCAAAGGAATAGGAGTTGAGATCCTACATAGAATCAAACTATGAAATTCAAGTGTCCCGTAAAGGACTAGAAGCAAGCTTACTTTGGAGGCTTGGCACTTGGCGCAGAATCCGCGATCCTCGGTGACAGGAGGGGAGACCTTGGAGCTCTTGAAAAGCACCTTCCAGGCATCCTCGTGCTTTGTTTCGAAGATCGGGAACAGAGTCTGGTGCTGGGCCGGGTCAAACTCCCACAAATTGAAGTCCCGTCATTGGCACGGGAGGATCCGGCGGAAGAGCATGACCTGGACTACGTTGACAAGCTTAACCTTCTTGGCCACCAGGTCTCGGATGCAGGTTTGGAGTCCGGTCACCTCTTCCGGACTACCCCACAACAGGCCCGTCTCTTTCCAAGATGTGAGCCGTGTGGGGATGCCGGATCGAAATTCGGGGGCCGCTGCCCATTCAGGGTCACGCGGCTCGGTGATATAGAACCACCCCGATTGCCACCCTTTGATGGTTTCCATGAAGGCGCCCTCAAGCCATGTGACGTTGGCTATCTTGCCCACCATGGCGTCTCCGCACTCTACTTGTGGACGCTCACAACCTTCGGCTTGACGCTGAAGATCTTCAGCCATAGGCCAAAGTGAGGCTAGATGCGGAGGAAGGCCTCGCATATGACGATAAACGCCGAGATGTTGAGGATGAAGTTTGGGGTCAGATCATGGAAGTCCAGGCCGTAGTAGAACATGAGCCCCCGGACGAACGGGTGAAGAGGAAGCCCAGTCCATGGAGGAAATGGGGAAGCAACACGCCCCTCTCATGGGGCCCGGGGGTGGGGATGAGTTGCCCCTTGTCTGGAAGCCGGTGCGCGATGTCGTCAGACAAGTATCCGGCCTTCCTTAGTTTTTTGATTTGCCCCTCCGACGGAGGAGGCCATCCATCTACCTCCCGCTCCGGACATGATTGGAGAAGGCTGAGGTGGGAAGTGCGGACTTGGGCGCTGGAGATCGAGTGCGCAGGAATGGACAAGCAAGGGAGGAAGAAGGCGTGAATGGAAAGGGTGGATCCTTATCCCCTTATATGGGCGGCCGAGACTATGAGCTCCGACCAGCCTAATAAAACTCGCTTATCTCCCAAGCGCCGCGGTTAATGGCGCGGTTGGGTTACCTACGCCCGTATTGCTGAGAATCCCGGAATAGGGGGACGCGATCTCTGCTTTGACAAGATATGCCAAGGAAACCTCCTCGCTAAGCGCGCTGAGGTGGAACAGTAAAATGATTCGAATAAAGGCCTGGCTGTGGCGTGATGTCACGCTGCGGAATACGTCAGCAGATTAGATTTGTGCAGATATTATTCTCTCTACGGTGGCATGTGGAACTTATTTTGCAGAGCCGGACACTATCCTTGTGTTCAACATCTTCTATGGAGTATTTGGAGGAGGAACCCGCCTTGCAATGCCGAAGACAATTTGTGCGCCGGACTCATCGTCATTGAAGCCTGGTTCAGGGGCTACTGAGGGAGTCCTGGATTAGGGGTGTCCGGATGGCCGGACTATGACCTTTGGCCGGACTCCCGGACTATGAAGATACAAGATTGAAGACTTCGTCCCGTGTCCGGATAGGACTTTCCTTGGCATGGAAGGCAAGTTTGGCGATATGATATGAAGATCTCCTCCCATTGTAACCGACTCTGTGTAACCTTGCCCTCTCCGGTGTCTATATAAACCGGAGAGTTTTAGTCCATAGGACGAACAACAATCATACCATAGGCTAGCTTCTAGGGTTTAGCCTCTCTGATCTCGTGGTAGATCAACTCTTGTACTACCCATATCATCAATATTAATCAAGCAGGAGTAGGGTTTTACCTCCGTCGAGAGGGCCTGAACCTGGGTAAAAACATCATGTCCCTTGTCTCCTGTTACCATCCACCTAGACGCACAGTTCGGGACCCCCTACCCAAGATCCGCCGGTTTTGACACCGACAGTGGGTTTATGATCAAATTATCTATGAATATTATTTGTGTCTCCTCTGAACTCTTTTATGCATGATTAAAATAACTTTGTATTTCTCTCCGATATATTTATTTGGTTTGGCCAACTAGATTGGTCTACCTTGCAGGGAGAGGTGCTTTGTGATGGGTTCAATCTTGCAGTGTCCTCACCCAGTGACATAGTAGGGGTAGCAAGGCACTTATTGTATTGTTGCCATTAAGGGTAAAAGGATGGGGTTTATATCATATTTCTTGAGTTTATCCTTTACATCATGTCATCTTGCTTAAAGCGTTAGTCCGTCCTTTTGAACTTAATACTCTATATGCAGGGAGGAGTCGGTCGATGTGTGGAGTAATAGTAGTAGATGCAGAATCGTTTCAGTCTACTTGCCACAGACGTGATGCCTATATTCATGATCATTGCCTTAGATATCGTCATAACTATCCTCTTTTCTATCAGTTCCTCAAGAATAATTTGTTTACCAACTGTATGCTTTATTCAAGAGAGAAGCCTCTAGTGAAACCTATGCCCACCGGTCTATTTTCTATCATATATTTTCAGATCTATAAAACCAAAACCCCAAAAATACCCTCCTGCAATTTATTTATATTTACTTTATTTCACCTTTTAGTAATCTTTTATATCTATCTCTATCAGATCTCATCCTTGCAAGTGCCCGTGAAGGGATTGACAACCCCTTTATCGCATTGGGTGCAAGTGTTTGATTGTTTCTGCAGGTGCATATATTGGAGACTTGCTTGTGCCTCCTACTGGATTGATACAATGGTTCTCCAACTGAGGGAAATACTTATCTCTACTTTGTTGCATCACCCTTTTCCTCTTCAAGAGGAAAACCAGCACAAGCTCAAGAAGTAGCAGGAAGAATTTCTAGCGCCGTTGCTGGGGAGGTTCTACATCAAGCCTACCAAGTACCTATCATAAACTCATCTCTTGCATTACATTACTTTCCATTTGCCTCTCATTTTCCTCTACCGCACTTCTAAAATGATTTTAAAAAAATACAAAAATACTTGTCTTGTCATTCGCCCTTCTTTCGTTCGTCTTTCCGTTTGCTTTTTGTTTGCTTGTGTGCTAGATTTCTTGCTTTGTCACGATGTCTAAAGAGAATACCAAGTTGTATGACTTATCCAACACTAATAATAATGATTTTATTAGTACTCCGATTGCTCCCGCCACTAGTGTAGAATCTTATGAAATTAATGCTGCTTTGTTGAACCTTGTTATGAAAGAACAATTTTCCGGTAGTCCTAATGAAGATGATGTATCCCATCTAAACACTTTTCGTTGAATAGTGTGATATGCAAAAGAAAAAAGATGTGGATAATGATATTGTAAAATTGAAGCTATTTGCGTTCTCACTATGAGATCGTGCTAAAACTTAGTTTTCATCTTTGCCTAAACATAGTGTTGATTCATGGAACAAGTGTAAAGAAGCTTTTATTTCCAAGTATTTTCGTCCCGCTACGACCATCTCCCTTAGGAACGATATAATGAATTTTAAGCAACTTGATCATGAACATGTTGAAAAATCTTGGGAGAGGATGAAATTGATGATAAGAAATTGCGCTACTCATGGTTTAAGTTTGTGGATGAACATACAAAAAATTACGCGGGGTTGAATTTTGCATCTAGAAATCTTTTGGATTCCACCGTGGGTGGTACTTTTATGGAAATCACATTAGGAGAAGCTACTAAACTCTTAGATAATATTATGGCAAATTACTCTCAATGGCATACCGAAAGATCATATGCCACTAGTAAAAAAGTGCTTGCAATTGAAAAAATTAATACTTTGAGTGGAAAGATGGATGAACTAATAAAATTGATTGATAGTAAGAGTGCTCCTATTGATCCTAATGATATGCCTTTGTCCACTTTGATTGAGAATAATAATGAATCTTCGGATGTGAATTTTGTTGGTAGGAACAATTTTGGTAACAATGCTTATAGAGGCAATTTTAACCCTAGGCCGTTTCCTAGTAATTCGTCTAATTATTATGGTAATTCCTACAACAATTTCTGTGGAAATTATAATAAGATACCTTATGATCTTGAGAATAATATCAAATATTATATAAATTCTCAAAATATTTTCAATGCTATGGTAAAAGCAAAATTGCTTAAGGTTGATGATTTGGCTACAAACTTTGATTAGATTTCTCTTGAGATTGATTCTTTAAAGATGAGATGTATGCCACCCAAGCATGATATTAATGAATCTCTAAAAGCTACTAGAATTTCTATGAATGAGTGTAAAGAAAGAACCGCTAGGATGCATGCTAGGCGAGATTCGTTTGTAAAATCATGTTCTTCTATTTCTTGTGATAATAATGATGAACATCTTAAAGTGATTGGTGTGACTCCTATTGAATCTTTGTTTGCTAATATAAATCTTGATAAAGATGGGACTGGAGATGAGTCAACTTTAGCTATAAGGCGTCCCAATAATTTGGAGTTTAAAGGTCTTAATGAAAAAATGATAAAAGTGGGATTGGAGAGGTCAAGAATTTAGGTAGCGATGAACCACTCTTTTGTATTTTAAGGACTTTAATTATGATAATTGCTCTTTGGTAGATTTTATTTCCTTGTTACAATCCATATTTAATTCACCTCATGCTTATTATCAAAATAAAGCTTGTACTAAACATATCGTTGATTCTATGATGAAATCGTTTGAAGAAAAACTTGAGTTGGAAGTGTCAGTGTCAAAACCGGCACATCTCGGGTAGGGGGGCCCAAGTTATATGTCAGAGGATCGGTACTAACTATGATCAAAAGGACACAGTGTTTACCCAGGTTCGGGCCCTCTTAATGGAGGTAAAACCCTACTCCTTCTTGATTATATTTGAATGATATAGGGATTACAAGAGTTTATCTACCACGAGATCGTATTGGCTAAACCTAGTTTGGCTAGCTTGGTAATGTTGTGATCCTGCCTCCGATCTAACCTTCCGGTTTATATAGACACCGGAGGGGCTTAGGGTTGTACAAAGTCGGTTTAAAAAAAAGGAAATAACATATCCGGACACCTAAACTTGTCATCCACGCATACAGGAGTCCCTACCGGACATGAGAGGTGATCTTTTGTCTTGTATCCTGACGGCCCATCAGGCCGACCCATATCCAATAAACTGGACGCCCAAGGACCCTCTAGTCCAGGACTCCCACAGTAGCCCCTGAACCAGTCTTCAATGACGACGTGTTCGGCGCATGGATTATCTTCGACATTGCGAGGCGGGTTCCTTGAATAATACACATTAGTTTTCCTCCGTAAGAGAATTGTATCCAACTTTGCATAGTTAACACAATCCTTAGCCACAAAGGCAGGATATATAAAAAAGAAGAATAGTGTCTTTTACTGACAACTTTTTTGGCGAAGCGTTAGACTTCACCCTTCGATGTTTTGAACCATTTTTACATCCCGCGTTCCATGTTTCTAGGCCAACCCCATTGGCCCGTCCAGTCATAACAGAGATTGTGCCCACTTAATACGAGATTGCTCATCAATAAAATTTGGGTAATCCAACCATTCATGTCGCACGCTTTCATTGGGAATAGGCGAGCTTCAAGGTGCAAGTGGGGGGACGGTTGGCATTTTTACCGCTTATAAGAGGGAAATAGATTCCTCTTTTCTTACCCACGCCTTCCAGTCTCCTCTGCCTTCAAATCTCCCAAGCTCTCAGCACCCGAAAAGTTTCATTCCTTCTCACCACCACCACCACCTCCTCCGACCATGGCCGGATCCGGCTCCAAAGGCAAGTGGGAGGCCTCCTCCGTCACGAAGAAGGAGATAAAGGATCTCCGTAGTGCAGGATACCTTGCCGCCACCATCGCACATAGGCTCCCTCCCAAGGGTCAGATCATTCCCATCTCGGAGCCCGGCGAAAGGGTCGTCTTCCTTCCCCATTTCCTTAGAGGGTTAGGTTTTCCACTCCACCCATTCGTCTACGGCCTTATGTTCTACTACGGGCTAGATTTCCATGATCTAGCCCCGAACTCCTTCCTCCACATCTCGGCGTTTATTGTCGTGTGTGAGGCTCTTCTCCGCATCCACCCACACTTTGGCCTGTGGCTCAAAATCTTCAATGTGAAGCCGAATGTGGTCGATGGGCAGCACACGGACAGCAGTGGAGCTATGATCAGCAAGCTGACCAACGCCACGTGGCCCAAGGGGGTCTTCATTGATACCGTCAAGATCTGGCAACAGGAGTGGTTTTATATCACTGAGTCGTGCCACACTAAGTGGGCAGCAACCCCGGAATTCAGATCCGGACCCCCCATGAGGCTCGTCTCCTGGACCGCGACGGGCCATGACTGGGGGTCACAGATGGAGGTGCAGATGCTGCAAATGTGTATCACCATCGTGCTGAGCAAAAACGTTGGTCTAACCAACATAGTGCAAATTATGCTCTTCCGCCACATCCTCCCCTGCCAGCGCCGAACCTCCCCATGTGGGAGTTCAATCCGGGGGAGCCGCGGACTCTGCAGCATTTCCTAGGCACAACGCATGAGGGAATGTGGAAACTGCTCTTCAAGGCGCACAAGAGCTGGCACATGGAGACCGAAGACGTTGGCCACAACGCCAAGAATCCGGCCACTCAGGTAAGTGTTTAATTTTCCGAAGATACATCTGGTTTATGTATTCGATCAATACGAAACTCATCGGCCCACCTTTTTGCAGGGCTAGACCAAGAAGTCGGAGCGGATTAAGAGTCCGGCTCCGTTGCCCGAAGACCCAGTCACTGCTCAGCTGGAGGAGATGCTCGTCCCGGCATCGGAGAAGAAAATCAAGAAGAAGGGCAAGGGGCCCAAGGACAGGCCCCGTTGCAAAGGCCCTTCGGACACAGTGTTCGGAGAGACCGAGGCCGTCTCCTCTCCTGAGGAAGACGAGGACGAAGAAGAGAGGAGGAGGAAGTGGAGAGTGACTCCCCACTCAAGACGAGGAGGGGGAAGAGGACAACCTCCGAGAACCTGAAGGGAGCGACGACTAAGAAGGGGAGGGTAGTCCTCTAGGATAGTTCGGACTCAGAGTCTGAACACAACCCGAAGAGGATCCCAAGGGAGAAGCCCCTGGCCAAAACGTAAGTATCAAAAACTTACTTGTTCAGCTATAGCTTAATCTTCCTTTGTTATATGAATCAAATCTTTTCTTTGCTTTTTAGCCCTCCGCACGAGATCCGGATTCCATCTTCTTCAGAAGGGAACTCTCTAGCACCTGAAGAGGTGGAGAGTGACGTACCATCGCACGCCTTCTCCCCCTGCCATAGAGGACACCGAGGTGACATCCGAAAGGACATCTCTTGGCCGAGGGGGAGCGGACGAGGCCATCAAGAAGGTGCCTGGGGATAACACCTCAGACGTTGTAGAGCGGGGCACTGCTACCCCCATGACCACCGATGGTGGGGGGCCTCAACAGTTCGGGCCCTCGCCGAACACTGTCCCGGAGACCAATACAGCTCCGGGTTCGGACCAACACCCCCCTTCGATAGGGGAGAGGAGCAGCAACTTCATCGACGACCTCTGTCAATCCGGAGGCCGCTGACACTCTGCAGGAAGCACTGCAACATGCGTCCATCATGGAGGAACAACGCAGGGGTGCGGTTATGGAAAAGGTTCGGTCCGCGAAGAGAGGACTGTTGGAAGCCTTCAATAGCCGACTCACGGGATCTGAGGTATGCGATGTAATACTCTTTACAAGTTTTCACACACACACGCACACACACATATACACAAATTGATAATGTATCGTATTATGTTGTTGGAGAGGCTTATATGCGGCGGCTACTGCCCATGCCGAAGAGGTTGCCGAGCTCAATCGGAAGCTTCAGCTATCTGATGAGGAATTCGACCACATCAACAAGAGGTTTAACGAAACCCATGGTATGCACACTACTACATACCCGAAAGTGATATATGTGTTGATCTTTTAAATTGACTAAATGTTATTACTATTCTCACAGTTGACGTAGCCAAGGTCGAGTCCCTCAAGAGCGCCCTCGCCCAAGCCAAGAAGGATGTGGAGGTGAGCAAGGCGGCTGCTGACAAAGCGGCGAAGGAGTTAGAGGTGGAGCAAACCACCCACCGAAGACATTCGGCGCGGGTGGGGGAGGTCGAACAGGAGCTCAAGGACGCCATTGCCAAGTGCGAGTCCTTGGAGTAGAAGAGTTCGGAACAAGCCTCTGAGCTTACCAAAGCGCTGGAAGGCGTGAAAGAAGCCCAGGTTGAGGGTCAGGGCACTCGCCGGGAGATCCAGGCGGCGAGGCAAATAGCGGCTGGTAAGGCCTTTCTTATGGAGAGTAAATTTACAAGGAAGAGATTCATTTTAATGACCCAAGTTTGGAGTTCCCGAGGCGCCTTTGCAAATATGTCAAGGATTATCGCTGAGGCCGCCGAGTTCTTCCACATCGAAGAGGGGAGTACAATGGCGAAGCTATTTTGGTCGCAGTACCTTGCGCCAGAGTATCCGGCACCCCTCAGCGATCAGCTGATGCAGCTGACAGAGCTGCACAGGGTGGCCGAACTAGCCATGAAGGACATGATAGTCCATCTTTGGTTAGCCGAGCCCATACCGAGCAGCTACTTCGGACTTGTGAAGCGGTTGGTAGAGGCGTGTACTTGAGTTGACGCCATCAAGCGGTCAGCCTGCATAGAAGGTGCCCGGATGGCCTTCGCCCGAGTCAAGGTACAATGAGCAAAGCTGAAGGCCACCAAGATTGCGACCGTGGGGCCGCCTGAAGGCAAGGATCACCGGCGGCCGGAGAAGTACTTCGGCGAGGTCCTCGAGGGAGCCCGCATCATAGAGGGCCAGTGCTCAAAAGATATCATATTTGATTAGTACAGTCCGGCTTGTAAGAACCGTGTAATGAACTTATGGTGTAAAATATTTAAGCTTGCGCTTTATAATTAGTTTATCCTCCTATTTGGCCGTTTTAATTTATAAGTCTGAAAGTTTGCCACACATCAGCTTCTGCCCCCATGTAAATATTACAGGGGTGTTCGGGAACGCATGACCGTACTTTATCCAATGTCTTGGTCCAATGTAGGAGGCGTCTTGCGAGATGAACTAGGCAACCAGACTATGCGGCTTTAGTACTTTCACTTAGCCACAAGAGCCCATTGGTGGCGCTAGGTACTAGCCCCTTGTTGCGTGAACGGCAGTCCGGAGTACGACGCCTTTGCAACGCGGCTGATCGAAGCCTAGCCCCTCGTATAACACAGCATAAATCACGAACGATTTGTAGTATAACACTAAGTCACTGGATCGCTGACCCACTCTCGCATATCATGACAGTCAGTTTTCGGCTTTCTCTACTAAGGTACTTAATTGGACAAACCAGAAATACAATCGCAGTAGCTCTCCCTTTAGTACATTAGACGAACTTACGGAACATAAGGTAGCAAACACAGGACCCGGGCAACCCAACTATAGACCAAATACATGATTCGGAGCCGATGCATATAATGCAATATCGGGGACGCCGAAGAGTTCCCTATAGGTGTTCGGACTTAAGAGTTTGCGGGGCCGAATACAGCCCCTGGTATGAAGGCTGTGTCGAAGCACGTATATCAGTCGAATGTAAGGGGGAACACGGATGACAAGATAATACAAGAACCCAACAAAAGGTGAGGATCATCTGCTTCCTTTATGTCATTATTAATACGTCGAGCCGTGTTTCGACAGACAATGCCGTTTAATATTAAGGTCATGTTACATGCCTAAAGAGAAAAAAGAAAAAAAAATTACATAAGGGAAAGTATAACACAGGGCCTACAAATAATAGCACAAAAACTCCAATGATGCCCTATCACATGTCAGCGCCATTTCTCCTTATTAATAAGTCCTTTGATAGGAGTATTTGATGGTTGGGAAATGCTAGCCTTAAAAGGATCTCCTGAAACAACCATATAGCAAGTAGGGCTCTTGATGAACCTGTAGTGAAAAAAGGCATATGCAGTCCAGATGGGGTCAAGCTGTACTATGGACCCATTATGGAGTGTGCCTCCAGCGCCGCCCAGGGTATTTTTAGTGTGTAGTTATGTATGCGCGGTATGTTAACCGCAACCTGATGGGGTGATCGGCGGAGGCCGAACTGCTAATCAAGGTCCGGATCCGTTGATTTATCGCAATTATGCACGGACCGAACTCATTTTGATACATCATTGGCTGATGAACTGTTCGGCTTGATAAGGCCGCCATACACCTCGGCTACGAGAGCCTCGGTGTGCTCTTCAGTACGGACGGAGTTTTCCATATTTCCATTGACTGTAATAATGCCGCGAGGTCTAGGCATCTTAAGCTTCAAGTAACCGTAGTGCGGGACTACATTAAAGCGTACGAAAGCAGTTCGTCCGAGCAGTGTGTGATAGCCACTGCGGAAAGGGATGATGTCAAAGATTAATTCTTCGTTGCGGAAGTTGTCTGGGGAGCCATATACTACCTCCAATGTCAGTGAGCCTGTGCAACGAGCCTCCACACCCAGTATGACGCCTTTAAAGCTACTGTTGCTAGGCTTTATTCTTGATGGGTCAATGCCCATATTGCGGACAGTGTCTTCATAGATCAAGTTGAGACTGCTGCCTCTGTCTATAAGGACTCTGGTGTGATGGTATCCGTCAATAATTGGATCAAGTAACAGGGCGGCTGAACCCCCGTGATGGATACTGGTTGGGTTATGCATGCGCTCAAAAGTGATCGAACAGGATGACCATGGGTTAAACTTTGGGGCTACAGGCTCAACAGCGTTGACGTCCCTTAGTGCGCGCTTGCACTCCCTTTTGGGGATGTGAGTGACATAGATCATGTTCACTATTTTCACCTCGGGGCGAAACTGCTTTTGACCCCTGGTGTTCGGCTGACCGTGCTCATGATCGTCTTCACTTGGACGTCCCTTTCCCTTGTGGTCGGTATTTAGCTTAACGGCCTATTTGAAAACTCAAAAGTTCCTGTTGGTGTGGTTGGCAGGCTTATCGGGTGTGCCATGAATCTGGCAGGGTCTCTCAAGGATTTTATCCAAACTGGATGGACCGTCCCTGTTGCAATTAAAAGGTTTCTTCCGCTGACCGGATTTAGAACCAGTGAATCCGGCATTCACTACCGTATCGTTTGCGTCGTCATTGGTGTCTGATGTTTGTTTTTATTGCGGTGAGGTTTACCATTGCCATCCATGGCCTCCGAAGTGCCAGGGTCACCCGAGCTATTGCTTCTATGAGCCAACCAGCTATCCTCATGCGCACAGAAGCGGGTCATAAGTGCAGTTAAGGCTGGCATGGTTTTTGACTTTTCCTGCCCGAGGTGTCGGGCGAGCCATTCGTCCCGGACACTGTGTTTGAAGGCTGCTAAGGCTTCGGCGTCTGGACAGTCCATGATCTGGTTCTTTTTAATTAGGAACCGATTCCAAAGCTTGCAAGCCGATTCGCCTGGTTGCTCGATTATGTAACTCAAGTCGTCTGCATCCAGTGGCCGGACATAAGTGCCTTGAAAGTTGGCCCGAAAAGCATCTTAAAAATCTTCCCAGGTTACAATGGAGTTTTCTGGGAGGCTATTCAGCCAGTGCCGTTCTGGTCCTTTAAGCTTTAGAGGAATATATTTAGTGGCGTGGAGATTATCTCCTCGAGTCATGTGATTGTGGAGAAGAAAATCTTCAATCCAGACGGCTGAATCCATCGTTTCGTCGTACTGTTCGATGTTTACGGGTTTAAACCCTTCCGGAAATTGGTGCTGCATTACCTGATCGGTGAAGCATAAAGGGTGTGCAGCCCCTCTATATCACGCAATATCGCGGCAGAGGAAGGCCGAGTATAGTAATCATCGTCACGCCGGGCTTCATAGCCATTGTCTTGCACGGGGGCACGGCCTCTTGATCCATAGATTGATTTAGTCTGGCCAGCCTTATTGGCTAGGTCACGTTGCAAGTCATATGTGTATCCTGTGGCTGCTGTCTCCTTGCCTCTTCGGTGAGGGGGTGCGGTTTGGTGTTCGGCTTGCTATGCCGCTTTATCCCGTCCACATGGTGGCTGGTCTAGTTGATCTTCCTGATTGTATTTCAACGGTATTGGCTCAAGGGCTTCGTCGTTGAATTGTGGCAGCAGCTTGCGCTTGGGGTAACTTTCGGCGGGTCGCTCGTGGCCGTATTCCTCGGCGTCCAGGACCTTAGTCCACCTTTCATTGAACATATCATGTTCTGCTTTGAGCTGTTGCTGTTTCTTTTTCAGGCTCCGTGCTATGGCGATGAGCTGTCGTTTGAAGCATTCTTGTTCGAGGGGTTCCTCTGGGATGATAAAGACTTCGTCACCGAGGCTAACGTCCTCTTCGGATTCTGGCATATAGTTTTTGTCCTCCGAATCTTCGTGATCAGCGTGTTCGGGGCTATACTGAGCCTCTTCCCTTTCGTCCTGTTCGGATGTGGGCTCGACGGGGTTTTTGTGATCTTCGGCATCGTCTGGATTCTCATTGTCTCCGGTGCTGGTATTACTGTCCCTCGCCCGACCCGATCGTGAGCGGCGCCACTGATGTCGACGCTTTGGTGGTTTATCGACGGGTTTGTCCTCATCAGGGTTCTGGTTATCCTTGTCGTTCTTTTTATCAGGAGTGTCCACCTTGTATACATCATAAGTTGAAGTGGCCATCCAACGCCCTGTGATGGGTGGGACTTGGCTCGGTTCGGCGTCGGCATCGTCATCCATACCGTCGAAGTCTTCGGATGCATAGTCCAGCATGTCAGTTAAATCCTCGACAGTGGCTATTAAGTGGGTGGTGGGTGGGGCATAAAATTCCCCGCTCTCAGCCCCCAGCCCGAGCTGGGTATAGTTCGGAGGCGAAGCCCCCGTGATGGCGAGAGACTGCATTAATCACAATGCTTCCTCTAGGAGCATAAGTTGGACCGGAAACTGTGGGGATCTCTAGGGCTGAGTTCGGCACGGGACACCTGATCGGAGCCAATGAGACAAACCTCGACAGTTCGGACTGATTGTCCAGAGGCAAGTCCAAGATTGCCTCTAGGTCTTCGGTCGGGATCTCCGTGAGGGGAAGGAGTCCGGCGGGGCTCACGCTCCCGTCTTCGGACGATGTGACCTGCTCCGGATCTAAGGCCGGGGCAGGTATGAGTGTTAACGCCTAAACGGGATCTAGTAGGGGATCCGAAGAGCCTTCTTGACGGGGGCATAGAGCAGCAGCCGAGGCCGCGAACCCCTCGAGGATTAGATCTCCTCAGATATCTGCGACGTAGTTCAGGTTTCCAAATTTGATCTGGTGTCCGGGGGCATAACTGTCGACCTGCTCGAGGTGGCCGATAGAGTTGGCACGAAGCACGAAGCCACCGAACACAAAGACCTGTCCGGGGAGTAAGGTTTCCTGGACACAACATTATTGTTGATGAAGATGCAAGCCATCAGTCCTTCTGTCCACGATACAGCGGAGCTCTCAATGAAAGCACTAATGTCGGTGTCAAAACCGGAAGATCTCGGATAGGGGGCCAAGCTATATGTCTGAGGATCGATGGTAACTATGATCAAAAGGACACAGTGTTTACACAGGTTCGGGCCCTCTTAATGGAGGTAAAACCCTACTCCTGCTTGATTATATAAAGCATTCTATAAAGCCATACTCAAAATATTTAAGTGAAGTGCAATGAGCATTCTATAAATCAACCAAGGACTATCTCATACCAGCATGGTGCATAAAAGAAAAGTGAAAACTAAATGCAAAAGACGCTCCAAGACTTGCACATAATGCATAAACGAAACGAATACGAAAACATACCGATACTTGTTGAAGAAAGAGGGGATGCCTCTGGGGCATCCCCATGCTTAGACGCTTGAGTCTCCTTGAATATTTACTTGGGGTGCCTCGGGCATCCCAAAGCTTGAGCTCTTGCCTCTCTTCCTTTTCCTCATATCGAGACCTCCTCGGTTAGACACTTCATCCACACAAAACTTCAACAGAAAACTCGGTAAGACCGTTAGTATAATAAAGCAAATCACCACTCTAAGTACAGTTGCAAACCAATTCATATTTTGTTTTTGCATTGTGTCTACTGTGACATAACTTTTCCATGGCTTAATCCACTAATATAAATTGATAGATTAATCAAAACAAGCAAACTATGCATCAAAAACAGAACAATCTGTTCAATCTGAACATCCACCATACTTCTTGTACCCCAAAAATTCTACCAAAATTAGGAAAAATAAACAAGTTGTGTAGCAAGACAGTGAAAAAGAAATCAGAACCAATTGTCGTTCCAGTTCACAATGTAAAATCGCGCACTACAACCAAAGTTTCTGTCCTGCACCATACAAACCAACAAGCATTGTAAACATCCTAAAGGCAAACCTTAGCACATTATTTTTATAATACAATGGAATTGTACAAGGGGATAATTATTTTTGTTTAAAAGTTTCTGTAGTCAAGATTCACAAAGTTTCCGTGAGCATGAACAAAGTTCAAGGCTAGCTCCCACTTCAACAATGCTTGTCTTTCTCACTTTCACTTTCCTTTTTGAAAAGTTTTTAGGTTCCCCTATTTTTTTTGTTTTTAAACTATATGAAAGCACTGAACAGAAATAAATGACTCTCTAAAACTTCCGGGTTGTCTCCCCGGCAGCGCTTTCTTTAAAGCCATTAAGCTAGGCATTTAGTGCTTAAGTAATGAATCCACCCGGATCCCAAGGTATATCAAAGCCAATTTTAATTAACAATGATTTGTGATTTAGTAGTGAGCACAAAGTAACATATATCATGCAACAATGAAGTCTAACTCTCTTCCTATGCATCGGCATGTCATAAAAGAACAATTCATGCACACCAAGTAAAGGCCAATGCATAGTATAAGCAGTTTCTTGCAATTTCATAATATGGGAAACATAGAGAGGTGGAGAAATAGTTCCTCTCTCATAATAATTGCAAGTAGGAGCAGAAATCACATGCATATTACATTCATCAAAATCATCATGTGCAGTGGTAAAAGGCAACCCATCAATATAATCCTTAATAAGCACAAACTTCTCCGATATAGTGTAGTTTGGAGAATTAAAAAAGATAATAGGACTATCATGCGTGGGTGCAATAGCAACAATTTCATGTTTAACATAATGAACTATAGCAAGTTCATCTCCATAAGCATAATTCATATTGGCATCTTGGCCACAAGCATAGCAAGCATCATCAAAAAGGGATATTTCAAACAAATTCATGGGATCATAACAATCATCATAGCAATCATCCTTCGGTAAGCACGACGGGGAATTAAATAATGTATGAGTTCGAGGGTTACTCTCATTAGAAGGTGGGCACAGGTAGCTAATCCGCTCTTCCTCCTTTTGTTCTTCGCTCTCCTCATCATCTTTTTTATCCAATGAGCTCACAGTTTCATCAATTTCTTCTTCCATAGCTTCCTGCAAAATATTAGTCTCTTCTTGGACAGCGGAGAATTTCTCAATATATGGTTTAACATAGGCATTAGAAGCATAATTATCATAACAATATTCAAGTATGGCAAAACTTTCAGATTTGTAAAGAGTAACATCATACTTTTCAATCAAAGAAGCAATTTCAAAAGCACCCTTAAAAGCATCAAATTCTTCAATTTGTTGAACATCATAGTAATTATAAACACCCTTAGCATACGAAGATACGATTCCATTATCAATAAACTCACATTGGTAGGGAAGGTGTTTCTTAGGGTTTTCAGAACAACAAGTAACATCATATATTTCACATAAATTCCAAGCATAGCATTGCAAACGTTGAATTTGATCCCATAATAGTTTCCCTTTTTCAGATATATGGTGTCGTACATAACAAGCATGCTTATCTAAAGATTTGCCCTCTACTAAGCTAGTTGGGGTTTCAGCACGAGCACATAGGGATCGAAGATGATCCAAGTAAAAAGCTTCAGTAGTGTGATAGATATTGAGTGGTTCTTAAACCATTGGAGCAGTATGTACAACTAATTTTTTTTGGTATTTTGCATTTACTACCCATAACTAAAGATAGAAAACAACTAAGAACAGCAAATAAAAATTACTTAGTGATAAAACAAACAAGCACACACGAGAATATTCACCCCACGATATGACTCCCCGGCAACGGCGCCCGAAAAAGGTCTTGATAACCCGCAAGTATATGGGATCGCAACAATTTTCGATAAGTAAGAGTGTCGAACCCAACGAGGAGCTAAAGGTAGAATAAATATTCCCTCAAGTTCTATCGACCACCGATACAACTCTACGCACGCTTGACGTTCGCTATACCTAGAACAAGTATGAAACTAGAAGTACTTGGTAGGTGTTGTTGGATAGGTTTGCAAGATAATAAAGAACTCGTAAATAAAAAGTAGGGGTTGTTTAGATAAAGATCCAATAAAGTAATTATTAGTAGAGAGCTATTTGTTACGAGAAAGTTATTTGTCCAAGGCAATCGATAACTAGACCGGTAATCACTATTGCAATTCTATTTGAGGGAGAGGCACAAGCTAACATACTTTCTCTAATTGGATCGTATGCACTTATGATTGGAACTCTAGCAAGCATCCGAAACTACTAAAGATTCATTAAGGTAAAACCCAACCATAGCATTAAAGTATCAAGTCCCCTTTATCCCATACGCAAACAACCTACTTACTCGGGTCTGTGCTTCAGTCACTCACGCCACCCACGATAAGCAAATCATAGACATATTGCAAACCCTACAGAGGGAATCCCTCACGCTTTCGCGACACGGAAGGCACCATAGGACAACACCAATAATAAAACATGCAACTCAAACCAATCACGATCATCAATTAACCCATAGGACAAAACGGATCTACTCAAACATCATAAGATAGCCATACATCATTGGGAAATAATATATAGCATTGAGCACCATGTTTAAGTAGAGATTACAGCGGGTAAGAGAGAGGTTACACCTCTGCATAGAAGGGGGAAGGTGATGGAGATGTTGGTGAAGATGACGGTGGTGCTGGTGAAGATCGCAGTGATGATGATGGCCCCCGGCGGCATTCCGGCGCAACCGGAAGCAAGGGGGAGAGAGCACCCCTTCTTCTTCTTCTTCTTCCTTGACCTCCTCCCTAGATGGGAGAAGGGTTTCCACTCTGGTCCTTGGCTCCCATTGCGTGGGAGGGGTGAGAGCCTCTCCGAGATTGGATCTATCTCTCTGTTTCTGCGTTCTCTGATTCTCCCCTTCACCGTTTCTTTTATATCTGGAGATCCGTAACTCCGATTGGGGTGAATCTTTCGCCCAGATCTTTCTCACAAAATTAGCTTTCTCGCGCCAAAAGACGAGCATCAACCGACTTAGGAGTGGCCCACGAGATCCCAGGGCGCGCCTGCCTCCCTAGGGCGCGGCCACCTGTCTTGTGGCCACCCCGGACACTATTTCGCGTTGATTTTACTTCCCAAAAATCATAAATATTCCAAAACAAATCTCCGTCCGTTTTTATCCCGTTTGGACTCCGTTTGATTGGGTTTCTGCGAAACAAAAAACATGCAACAGACAGGAACTGGCACTGGGCACTGAATCAATATGTTAGTCCTAAAAAAAGTATAAAAAGTTGCGAAAAGTATATGAAAGTTGAAGAATATTGGCATGGAACAATCAAAAATTATAGATATGACGGAGACATATCACACGGCACCTTCGAGTTCAGCACACGTTCAGCTCGATGACGTCCCTCGAACTCCGATCCAGCCGAGCTTTGAGGGACAGTTCTGTCAGCACGACAGTGTGGTGATGATGATGATGTTTTACCGATGAAGGGCTTCGCCTAAGCACCGCTATGATATTATCGTGGTGGATTATGGTGGAGGAGGGCACCGCACACGGCTAAGAGATCCAAGGGATCAATTGTTGTTGTGTCTAGAGGTGCCCCCCTGCCCCCGTATATAAAGGAGCAAGGGGGAGGGGGCGGCCGGCCAGGAGGGGGCGCGCCAGGAGGAGTCCTACTCCCACCGGGAGTAGGACTCCCTCCTTTCCTTATCCAATTAGGAGAGGGGGAAGGAAGGGAGAGAGGGGAGGAAGGAAAGGGGGGCGCCACCCCCCTCCTTGTCCTATTGGGACTAGAGGGGGAGGGGACACGCGGCCTGCCCTGGCCGCCCCTCCTCTTCTCCACTTTGGGCCCATGAGGCCCATTAACCCCCCGGGGGGTTCCGGTAACCCCCTGGTACTCCGATATATATTCGATAACCCCCGGAACCATTCCGGTGTCCGAATATAGTCGTCCAATATATCAATCTTCATTTGTCAACTATTTCGCGACTCCTCGTCATGTCCGTGATCACATCGGGGTCTCCAAACTATCTTCGGTACATCATAACATATAAACTCATAATATAACTGTCATCTAACTTTAAGCGTGCGGACCGTACGGGTTCGAGAACTATGTAGACATGACCGAGAGATGTCTCCGTTAAATAACCAATAGCGGAACCTGGATGCTCATATTGGCTCCTACATATTCTACGAAGATCTTTATCGGTCAAACCGCATAACAACATACATTGTTCCCTTTGTCATCGATATGTTACTTGCCCGAGATTTTTTCGTCAGTATCTCAATACCTAGTTCAATCTCGGTACCGGCAAGTCTCTTTCCTCGTTCCGTAATACATCATCCCGCAACTAACTCATTAGTTGCAATGCTTGCAAGGCTTAAGTGATGTGCATTATCGAGTGGGCCCAGAGATACCTCTCCGACAATCGGAGTGACAAATCCTAATCTCGAAATACGTCAACTCAACATGTACCTTCAGAGACACCTGTAGAGCTCCTTTACAATCACCCAGTTATGTTGTGACGTTTGGTAGCACACAAAGTGTTCCTCCGGTAAACGGGAGTTGCATAATCTCATAGTCATAGGAACATGTATAAGTCATGAAGAAAGCAATAGCAACATACTAAATGATCAAGTGCTAAGCTAACAGAATGGGTCAAGTCAATCACATCATTCTCCTAATGATGTGATCCCGTTAATTAAATGACAACTCATGTCTATGGTTAGGAAACTTAACCATCTTTGATTAATGAGCTAGTCAAGTAGAGGCATACTAGTGACACTATGTTTGTCTATGTATTCACACATGTATTATGTTTCCGGTTAATAAAATTCTAGCAGGAATAATAAACATTTATCATGATATAAGGAAATAAATAATAACTTTATTATTGCCTCTAGCGCATATTTCCTTCGGTCTCCCACTTGCACTAGAGTCAATAATCTAGTTCACATCACCATGTGATTTAACACTAATATTCACATCTGTATGTGATTAACACTGGTAGTTCACATCGTCATGTGACCAACACCCAAAGGGTTTACTAGAGTCAATAATCTAGTTCACATTGATATGTGATTAACACCCAAAGAGTACTAAGGTGTGATCATGTTTTGCCCGTGAGAAAAGTTTAGTCAACGGGTCTGTCACATTCAGAGCCGTATGTATTTTGCAAATATTCTATGTCTACAATGCTCTGCATGGAGCTATTCTATCTAATTGCTCCCACTTTCAATATGTATCCAGATTGAGACTTAGAGTCATCTGGATCGGTGTAAAAGCTTGCATCGATGTAACTTTTACAACGAACTATTTTATCACCTCCATAATCGAGAAACATCTCCTTAGTTCTCACTAAGGATATTCTTGACAGCTGTCCAGTGATCTAATCCTAGATCAAAATTGTACTCCCTTGCCAAACTCACAGCAAGGTATACAATAGGTCTGGTACACATCATAGCATACTTTATAGAACCTATGACCGAGGCATAGGGAATGACTTTCATTCTCTTTCTATTTTCTGCCGTGGTCGGGATTTGAGTCTTACTCAATTTCACACCTTTGCAACACAGGCAAGAACTCCTTCTTTGACTGTTCCATTTTGAATTACTTCAAAATCTTATCAAGGTATGTACTCATTGAAAAATCTTATCAAGTGTCTTGATCTATCTCTATAGATCTTGATGCTCAATGTGTAAGCAGCTTCACCGAGGTCTTTCTTTAAAAAACACTTATTCAAGTATCCTTTTATGCTATCCAGAATTTCTATATCATTTCCAATCAACAATATGTCATCTGCATATAGTTTTAGAAAGGCTACAGAGCTCCCACTCACTTTCTTGTAAATACAGGCTTCTCCAAAAGTCTATATAAAACTATATGCTTTGATCAACTCATCAAAGCGTATATTCCAACTCCGAGATGCTTGCACCAGTCCATAGATGGATCACTGGAGCTTGCACACTTTGTTAGCACCTTTCGGATCGACAAAACCTTCTGGTTGCATCATATACAACTCTTCTTTAATAAATCCATTAAGGAATGCAGTTTTGACATCCATTTGCCAGATTTCATAAAATGTGGCAATTGCTAACATGATTCGGACAGACTTAAGCATCGCTACGGGTGAGAAGGTCTCATCATAGTCAACCCCTTGAACTTGTCGAAAACCTTTCGCAACAAGTCGAGCTTTGTAGATAGTAACACTACTATCAGTGTCCGTCTTTCTCTTGAAGATCCATTTATTCTTAATGACTCACCGATCATCGGGCAAGTCAATCAAAGTTTCATGATTGTCGAAAATACTTTGTTCTCATACATGGATCCCATCTCAGATTTCATGGCCTCAAGCCATTTTGCGGAATCTAGGCTCATCATCGTTTCCTCATAGTTTGTAGGTTCATCATGATCTACTAACATGACTTCCAGAATAGGATTACCGTACCACTCTGGTGCGGACCATACTCTGGAAGACCTACGAGGTTCTGTAGTAACTTGATTTAAAGTTTCATGATCATCATCATTAGCTTCCTCGCTAATTGGTGTAGGCATCACTGGAACTGATTTCAGTGATGAACTATTTCCAATTCGGGAGAAGGTACTATTACCTCATCAATTTCTACTTTTCTCCCACTCACTTCTTTTGAGAGAAACTCCTTCTCTAGAAAGGATCCATTCTTAGCAACAAATATTTTGCCTTCGGATCTGTGATTAGAAGGTGCACCCAACAGTCTCCTTTGGGTATCCTATGAAGACGCATTTCTCCAATTTGGGTTCGAGCTTATCAGGTTGAAACTTTTTCACATAAGCATCGCAACTCCAAACTTTTAAGAAACGACAGCTTAGGTTTATTGCTAAACCATAGTTCACACGGTGTCGTCTCAACGGATTTAGATGGTGCCCTATTTAACGTGAATGCAACTCTCTCTAATGCATAACCCCAAAACGATATTGGTAAATCGATAAGAGACATCATTGATCGCACCATATCAAATAAAGTGCAGTTATGATGTTCGGACACACTGTTATGCTGTGGTGTTCCAGGTGGCATGAGTTTGTGAAACTATTCCACATTGTTTTAACTGAAGGCCAAACGCGTAACTCAAATATTCATCTTCACGATCAGATAGCAGAAACTTTATTTTCTTGTTACGATGATTTTCCACTTCCCTCTGAAATTCTTTGAACCTTTCAACTTTTCAGACTTATGTTTCATCAAGTAGATACACACATATCTGCTCAAATCATCTGTGAAGGTCAGAAAGTAACGATACCCGCCACGAGCCTTAATACTCATTGGTCTGCATACATCAGTATGTATTATTTCCAACAAGTCAGTTGCTCGCTCCATTGTTCCAGAGAATGGAGTTTTAGTCATCCTGCCCAAAAGGCATGGTTTGCAAGCATCAAATGATTCATAACCAAGTGATTCCGAAAATCCATCTTTATGGAGTTTCTTCATGCGCTTTACACCGATATGACCCAAACGACAGTGCCACAAATAAGTTGCACTATCATTATTAACTTTGCATCTTTTGGCATCAATATTATGAATATGTGTATCACTACGATCGAGATCCAACAAACTATTTTCATTGGGTGTATGACCATTGAAGGTTTTATTCATGTAAAGAGAACAACAATTATTCTCCGACTTTAAATGAATAACCGTATTGCAATAAACATGATCAAATCATATTCATGCTCAACGGAAATGGCTAATAAGATTTATTTAGGTTTAACACTAATCCCAAAAGTATAGGGAGTGTGTGATGATGATCATATCAATCTTGGAACTACTTCCAACACTCATCGTCACTTCCCCTCAACTAGTCTCTCTTTATTCTGTAACTCCCGTTTCGAGTTACTAATCTTAGCAACCGAACAAGTATCAAATACTTAGGGGCTACTATAAACACTAGTAAGGCACACATCAATAACGGTTATATCAAGTATACCCTTGTTCACTTTGCCATTCTTCTTATCCACAAAATATTCAGGGCATTTCCGCTTCTAGTGACCATTTCCTTTGAAGTGTAAGCACTCAGTTTCAGGCTTTGGTCCAGCTTTGGGCTTCTTCGCGGGAGTGACAACTTGGTTGCCATTCTACTTGAAGTTCCCTTTCTTTCCCTTTGCCCTTTTCTAGAAACTAGTGGTCTTGTCAATCACCAACACTTGATGCTCTTTCTTGATTTCTACGTTCGTCGATTTCAACATCACGAAGAGCTCGGGAATCGTTTTCGTCATCCCTTGCATACTATAGTTCATCATGAAGTTCTAGTAACTTGGTGATGGTGACAAGAGAACTCTATCAATCACTATCTTATCTGGAAGATTAACTCCCACTTGATTCAAGTGATTGTAGTACCCAGACAATCTGAGCACATGCTCACTAGTTGAGAAATTCTCCTCCATCTTTTAGCTATAGAACTTGTTGGAGACTTCATATCTCTCAACTCAGGTATTTGCTTGTAATATTAACTTCAACTCCTGGAACATCTCATATGGTCCATGACGTTCAAAACGTTTTTGAAGTCCCGATTCTATGCTGTTAAGCATGGTGCACTAAACTGTCAAGTAGTCATCATATTGAGCTTGCCAAACGTTCATAACGTCTGCATCTGCTCCTGCAATAGGTCTGTCACCTTGCGGTGCATCAAGGACATAATTCTTCTGTGCAGCAATGAGGATAAACCTCAGATCACGGATCTAATCCGCATCATTGCTACTAATATCTTTCAACATAGTTTTTCTCTAGGAACATATCAAAAATAAACATAGGGAAGCAACAACGCGAGCTATTGATCTACAACATAATTTGCAAAATACTATCAGGACTAAGTTCATGATAAATGAAAGTTCTATTAATCATATTACTTAAGAACTCCCACTTAGATAGACATCCCTCTAATCATCTAAGTGATCACGTGATCCAAATCAACTAAACCATGTCCGATCATCACGTGAGATGGAGTAGTTTTCAATGGTGAACATCACTATGTTGATCATATCTACTATATAATTCACGCCCGACCTTCCGGTCTTAGTGTTCCGAGGCCATATCTGTATATGCTAGGCTCGTCAAGTTTAACCTGAGTATTCCGCGTGTGCAACTATTTTGCACCCGTTGTATTTGACTATAGAGTCTATCACACCCGATCATCACTTGGTGTCTCAGCACGAAGAACTTTCACAATGGTGCATACTCAGGGAGAACACTTATACCTTGAAATTTAGTGAGAGATCATCTTATAATGCTACCGTCAATCAAAGCAAAATAAGATGCATAAAGGATAAACATCACATGCAATCAATATAAGTGATATGATATGGCAATCATCTTGTGCTTGTGATCTCCATCTCCGAAGCACCGTCATGATCGCCATCATCATCGGCGCGACACCTTGATCTCCGTCGTAGCATCGTTGTCGTCTCGCCAACTATTGCTTTCATGACTATCGCTACTGCTTAGTGATAAAGTAAAGCAATTACAGGGCGATTGCATTGCACACAATAAAGCGACAACCATATGGCTCCTGCTAGTTGCCGATAACTCTGTTACAAAACATAATCATCTCATACAATAAAATTTACCATCATGTCTTGACCATATCACATCACAACATGCCGTGCAAAAACAAGTTAGACGTCCTGTACTTTGTTGTTGCAAGTTTTACGTGGCTGCTACGGGCTGAGCAAGAACCGTTCTTAGCTACGCATCAAAACCACAACGATAGTTTGTCAAGTTAGTGATGTTTTAACCTTCTCAAGGACCGGGCGTAGCCACACTCGGTTCAACTTAAGTTGGAGAAACTGAGACCCGCCAGCCACCTATGTGCAAAGTACGTCGGTAGAACCAGTCTCGCGTAAGCATACGCATAATGTCGGTCCTGGCCGCTTCATCCAACAATACCACAAAACCAAAGTATGACATGCTGGTAAGCAGTATGACTTGTATCGCCGACAACTTACTTGTGTTCTACTCGTGCATATAACATCTAAGCATAAAACCTGGCTCAGATGCCACTGTTGGGGAACGTAGTAATTTCAAAAAAAAAAATCCTATGCGCACGCAAGATCATGGTTATGCATAGCAATGAGAGGGGAGAGTGTTGTCCACGTACCCTTGTAGACCGAAAGTGGAAGCGTTAGCACAACGCGGTCGATGTAGTCATACGTCTTCACGATCCGACCGATCAAGTACCGAAGGCACGAGACCTCTGAGTTCAGCAGACGTTCAGCTCGATGACATCCCTCGAACTCCGATCCAGCCGAGCTTTGAGGGAGAGTTCCGTCAGCATGATGGTGTGGTGACAATGATGATGTTTTACCGATGCAGGGCTTCTCCTAAGCACCGCTACGATATTATCGAGGTGGATTATGGTGGACAAGGGCACCGCACATGGCTAAGAGATCCAAGGGATCAATTGTTGTTGTGTATAGAGGTGCCCCCTGCCCCCGTATATAAAGCAGCAAGGGGGAGGGGGCGGCCGGCCAGGAGGGGGCGCGCCAGGAGGAGTCCTACTCCCACCGGGAGTAGGACTCCCTTCTTTCCTTGTCCAAGTAGGAGAGGGGGAACGAAGGGAGAGAGGGGAGGAAGGAAAGGGGGGCGCCGCCCCCCTCCTTGTCCTATTCGGACTAGAGGGGGAGGGGGGGCGCGGCCTGCCCTGGCCGCCCCCCCTCTTCTCCACTTTGCTATGTCAGTATCCAGACCAAAATACCAAAGACCAAGTTGTTTCGCTTTGAGGATTAATGGATCAAGCAACCAGGTTTCTTTGATTTTGTGCAGCGTTCATGGAACAAACATTGTTACGCCCCGAACGCTGCTGCGGTCCTGTGCAAAAAGCTCAAAACCCTCAGGTATGATCTGAAACAGTGGAGCAACAAAATTTCCAAGCTTTCTGTGCTGATCGATAACTGTAATAAAACTCTCCTGGAGATTGATGGTCTTGAGGAGCGTAGGCGATTGTTGGTGCCAGAAGCAAACTTCAGAAACATCCTGAAGAGGCACCTTCTCCATCTGCTTGAATGCAAAAAAGCGTACTGGAAGAAACACTGCACTGTTTGGCAATTCAAATTTGGTGATGGCAACACCAAGTTCTTCCATAGAGTCGCTACTGAACATTTCCGCAGGAAGAACATTGCCTCACTACGGGTGGCTGATGGATCAATCGTCTATGACCATGGGGCCAAGGAGGCAGTGCTGTTGCAAACTTTCAAGGAAAGGTTGGGCTGCTCTACCCCTAGCAATATGAAATTTGATCTGGACCGCATCATCCAAAAAATAGATGGGTTGCAGTCCCTGTCCAAGTCTTTCACCCGCGAGGAGATTGACCAAGTGGTCAAGGAGATGCCCTCGGATAGGGCCCCGGGTCCCGATGGATTTAGTGGGAGCTTCATCAAATCCTGCTGGCACATTGTCAGGGAGGAGTTCTATCGCCTCTGTTTTGATTTTTATGCAGGCACCTTGGACCTTGAAAGCTTAAACACTGGTTTCATCACCCTCATCCCCAAGAATCAATCGCCAGAGATAGCTGATGAATATCGCCCCATAACGCTTCTCAACTGCTGTCTCAAATTGCTGACGAAACTGCTGGCTAATCGCCTGCAGAAAGTGGTCCTTAAGATTATACATCGTAACCAATATGGGTTCTTGAAGGGCAAATCGATCCAGGACTGTGTGGCGTGGGCGTATGAATTCATCCATCAGTGTCAAAACTCAGGGAGAGAGATTTCCATTCTTAAACTGGATTTTGCAAAGGCCTTTGACACGATTGAGCACGCCCCAATGCTGCAGATCATGAAATGCATGGGTTTTGATTGTCGTTGGCTGGGGTGGATCCACTACTTGTTCTCAACGGCAAAGTCATCTATACTACTTAACGGAACCCCGGGTAGGCAATTCTTTTGTAAGAGAGGGGTCCGCCAGGGGGATCCACTGTCCCCCCTCATCTTCGTCTTGGCGGCTGACCTTCTTCAGGCAGCCATCAATGACGCCTATAGGAGGGGAGAGCTCGAGCTGCCCATGCCCACTGTGGAGAGGGACTACCCCGTGATTCAGTACGCGGATGATACGATCTTGGTGTTGCCTCTTGACCAAGCGCAAGCGGAAACGATCAAACGCATTCTTCAGGACTATGCATCCTCCATAGTTTGCGCATCAACTTTCATAAATCGACTCTGATGACTGTCAACACAGCGGTTGACGCGGCGGAGCGGCTGGCTGGGGTTTTTGGGTGCAAGGTTGGAGAAATGCCGTTCACATACCTTGGCATGCCGATGGGCATGGCTAAACCCACGGTCTCTGACCTGATGCCGTTGGTGTCTTCGGTAGAGCGTAGGCTGTCCATGGCGGCGTCGCTGCTGGACCTTGGGTCAAAGCTTACCCTAGTCAACTCGGTGGTCATGTCCCTCGCAATCTACGCTATGTGTTCAATCAGGCTGCCGCTGAAGATCCTGGAGCACCTTGAAAAACTTAGGAGATACTGTCTTTGGGCGAAGGAAACATATGATGGCCACAAAACTTTGTCCATGGCGGCTTGGACTCTTGTCTGTCGCCCCAAAGAGAAAGGTGGGTTGGGGATAATCAATCTTCAAGTCCAGAATCAAGCCCTGTTGCTCAGGCAACTGCACAAGTTCTACAATCGATGTGATGTACCATGGGTTAACCTCATTTGGTCTAAATACTATGAGGATGTGGTGCCCCATGCAGCTGATCAGTGCGGGTCTTTCTGGTGGCGCGACATCATGCAGCTCGCTCCAACCTACAGAGGGGTTACGTCAGTTGAGGTTCAGGACGGAAGCACGGTGCTTTTTTGGAAGGATCTAGGGCACAAAGACATCCTCAGTGATAGCCATCCCAGGATGTTCTCCTTTGCGATGGATGAGGATGTCTCGGTGCAGGCACTGCTGACAGCGCCTACACTTGGGCGAAATTTTCAACTGTCGCTGTCGACGCAAGCCAGGGAAGAGCTACAAGACCTTCAATGCAGTTTGGCCTCCACAGAGCTCGCTTATGCCTGGGATGTCTGGAGATGCACCTGGGGGGGCGCGGGGTTCAGTCCCAAGAAGCTCTACGACCACTGCTTCCGTGAGGTGGTGGCTGATGATGCCTTCAAATGGATCTGGAGATCAAAATGCACCAATAAATGGAGGGTTTTTGCATGGCTCCTTCTAGCGGACAGACTGAATACCAGAAACATGCTAAAGAGGAGAGGCATGAAGCTACGTGATGATGTATACACCTGCCTTCTCTGTGACAGCCCGCCAGAAGAAACGGTTGAGCATCTTTTCTTTCATTGTCCGTTCAGTAGGGCCTGCTGGATGCATCTGGGGATCGATTGGATGAGCGGCGGTAACAGACTTCAAATTATGCATGAGGCAGGAGCCAGGTGGACGAACCCTATGTTCATGGACATATTTATCATTTCGGACTGGAGCATTTGGAAGGAGCACAACAACAGACACTTCAGGGGGGTGCTGCCCACGTTCAAGGGGTGGCTCCTCAGGTTCGAGACCGATTTTCATTTGATGAGATACAAGGTCAAAGAGGCTCCGGCGCTCCTTTGTATTGTATCTTGTCCCCCCCCCCCTTCTCTTCCTCTCTAGTGGTGAGAGTTTGAATGTAATACCATAGAGTTGTACATGTACCCTTGAGTTGAGTTAATTTGAAGTCAGTGAGGGGCTGCCCTCACTGTCCTTAGTTTTCAAAAAAAAACTCCCGGGGGGTTCCAGTAAGCCCCCGGTACTCCGGTATATATTCGATAACCCCCAGAACCATTCCGGTGTCTGAATATAGTCGTCCAATATATCAATCTTCATGTCTCGACCATTTCGAGACTCCTCGTCATGTCCGTGATCACATCCGGGATGCCCAACTATCTTCGGTACATCATAACCTATAAACTCATAATATAACTATCATCTAACTTTAAGCGTGCAGACCCTACGAGTCCGAGAACTATGTAGACATGACCGATACACATCTCTGGTCAGTAACCAATAGCGGAACTTGGATGCTCATATTGGCTCCTACATATTCTACGAAGAACTTGATCTGTCAAACCGCATAACAACATACGTTGTTCCCTTTATCATCGGTATGTTACTTGCCCGAGATTTGATCGTCGGTATCTCAATACCTAGTTCAATCTCATTACTGGCAAGTATCTTTACTCGTTTTGTAATACATCATCCCGCAACTAACTCATTAGTTGCAATGCTTGCAAGGCTTAAGTGATGTGCATTACCGAGTGGGACCAGAGATGCCTCTCCGACAATCGGAGTGACAAATCCTAATCTCAAAATACGCCAACTCAACATGTACCTTCAGAGACACCTGTAGAGCTCCTTTATAATCACCCAGTTATGGTGTGACGTTTGGTAGCACACAAAGTGTTCCTCCGGTAAACGGGAGTTGCATAATCTCATAGTCATAGGAACATGTATAAGTCATGAAGAAAGCAATAGCAACATACTAAACGATCAAGTGCTAAGCTAATAGAATGGGTCAAGTCAATCACATCATTCTCCTAATGATGTGATCCCGTTAATCAAATGACAACTCATGTCTATGGTTAGGAAACTTAACCATCTTTGATTAATGAGCTAGTCAAGTAGAGGCATACTAGTGACACTATGTTTGTCTATGTATTTACACATGTATTATGTTTCAGTTAATACAATTCTAGCATGAATAATAAACATTTATCATGATATAAGGAAATAAATAATAACTTTATTATTGCCTCTAGGGCATATTTCCGTCAAATACGAGGGAGAGCAAAAGGATCAGCCGGACAAGCTTTGCTTAAATCCGTATATTCCACACACATACGCCAAGTGCTGTTTTTCTTAAGCACAAGCACCGCGTTAGCAAACCACTCTGGATGAAAATCTTCAAAAATGAATCCGGCCGCCAAGAGCCGGGCGACTTCCTCACCAATGGCCTTACGCCTCTCCTCATTGAATCACCGAAGAAACTGCTTGACCGGTTTAAACTTTGGATCAATATTAAGAGTGTGCTCAGCGAGTTTTCTCGGTACACCCGACATGTCAGAAGGCTTCCATGCAAAGATGTCCCAGTTCTCACGGATGAACTCGATGAGCGCGCATTCCTATTTGGGATCCAGATTAGCATTGATACTGAACTACTTAGATGAATCGCCTGGAACAAAGTCAACAAGTTTAGTATCATCGGCCGACATAAACTTCATTACCGGCTCATGCTTTGTGGTTGGCTTTTTCAAAGACATCATATCTGCGGGTCAAAATTGTCCTTCTAGAACTTCAATTCTTCTGTCGCACAAACAGATTCAGCATAAGCGGCATCGCCTTCCTCACATTCTAAGGCTATCTTCCTACTCCTGTGCACTATGATGGTGCCTTTATGACCCGGCATCTTGAGCTGCAAATAAACATAACACGGCCTCGCCATGATCTTGGCATAAGCCGGCCATCGAAAGAGGGTGTGATACGGGCTTCTGATTTTGACCACCTCAAAGGTTAGCTTCTCCGCCCTAGAATCATGTTCATCTCCAAAGGCCACTTCCATCTCAATCTTACCCACTTGGTATGCCGACTTACCAGGAACCACTCCATGAAAAATAGTGTTGGAAGTCTTGAGATTTTTGTTAGTCAAACCCATGCTGTCGGGGGTTGGGTGCGACATATGCCAAAGGATGGCTTATTATGGTGGGAGCGAGTAGAACGTCGCCGGTGCCTGGAAGCGGGATGAGCCGTAGACACGTATGCCGACGCACTTTACCCAGGTTCGGGGCTCTCCTAGGAGATAACACCCCTAGTCCTGCTCTGCGGGGTGTCCGTATGATCACTAAGGCACTAGTGAGTAGAAAGGTGCTCCTCGAGCTATATGCTAGAGGTAGATGAAGGCAAGGCTTGCTCCCTTCTTCCCCTAGGTATGAGTCTAGTTCTAACAGGTTGGGAACCCTTTGCATGGGTTCCCTAGGGGGTTTATATAGGCCTACGCCCCAGAGGTACAATGGTAATCTGGCTGGGTGTAGGGCCCGACGGTTAGTGTCTCCGGTCGCCGGCTTCTCCGCCGGCTGCTGGGGCCCGCAGCCTGGTTGCAATTCCAAGGGGAGTTACTGCGTAGTAACCATGCGAAATAAACGCGGCGTCGTGGGGTCATGGGTGCAGTTAATCCCACGATTCCACGCCCCGCCCCCTCAGCTTCGTAGCCCGAGGGCTATAAGTAGGGGGAGGAGGGGGAGCAGCGGAGCACACGCGCCCTCCCCTCCCATCTCCATTTTCCCCTTCTTCCTTCCCTGCTGGCGCCGCACCCCCGCGCTCCGCCGAGGCGCCGCCGCAGCTCGGCGCCGTCAGGCTCCTTTGCTCCAAGCTTCTTGCTTGACCCCGCTTGGCATTCATGGTGCACGAGAAGGGAGGGGATTGGGATGGCTCGGTGGTGATCAACGACCACCTCGCCTTCCTCCGGGCCACACGTCGATTACCCGGCGCGGGCTTCGTCATCGTGCGCGTGCCGCCGGAGAAGGAAATGTCGCCGGTGCCTCAAGGGAACAAGCAGGTCGTCTTCCGCTCACACTTCCACCGTGGCTTTGGCCTGCCGGCAAGCCGGTTCTTCCGCTCCTTCATGGAGTTTTACCATCCCCAGCCGCACCACCTGACGTGCAACACTATGACGCAGCTGTCCGCCTTCGTCACGGCGTGCGAGGGCTACCTCGGCATCCTCCCCACCATCGAGCTATGGGGAGCCTTCTTCTACACCAAGCTGGGCACCTCCGCTAAGGAGAATGCGACCCAGTGCGGTGCCTTTGTTGCAGTGCGCCGGCTGTCGGCGAAGAACGCCTACCCCGTCATCAAGCTATCATAGTTGGTGAAACTGTGGAAGAAATCATATTTCTACGTGAAGAATGTCGACCCGGCAATCGACTTCATCAACTTACCACCCTTCAAAGCCGGCCCTCCAGCCGAATCCCGGGCCAACTGGGGCTATAAGACGAAGCCCGTATCGGCCGACGCCACTGCCACCATCAACCGGCTCTGAGTGCTGGCGGAGGCGGATGGTCTTGTGGCGTCCAACTTGCTGGTCGCGTTGGTCGAGTGCCGGGTTCTCCCGCTCTAGGGCCGGCCTCATCTGTCCTGTTAGATGAGCGGGCACCGTGACCGAGCCAGATGTGCACAAGGGAAATGCCGACTGCCGAGGTGGCCCGGATGGTGAATGAGATCGCCGACCTCAAGTTGTCGGAATAGTCCTGGCGGTTTGGCAAGCGGCCATACTCCCGCGACAACCCGCCGCCTGGTGTAAGCTCTTCAGCTCTTTCTTTTTAGTACTTGCCTTGGTCTTGATCTTGGTCTTGAGTAGTCAATCTTTGGGACGTAGATCTACATGTCTCCGGCGACGGACGCTATCATGGGGCCGGGTGGAAACTACCATCCGGACCGGGAGGTAAGCGACGTGGATGACCCCGACTTGGGGGCGGCCGCCCTGGAGGACGACACTGTTGGCGGTGGTGACGGAGCAGGCGGCTCCGAAGAAGGGGGCGGCATCGAGACTTGGCCCGACTAAGACGACGAGGAAGACGAGCCGCACCCTACACGAGGCGCTAGCAACGCAGGCGCGGGCCCCTCCGCCGAGCCGACTGCTAGAGGTGGCACGCGCAAGCGAAAGCAGGGCATCGTCTTGTTTGGCAGCGCGCTGAAGAAGGACAAGAACCCAGCCGCCGCGACCAGGCGGAAGGAGGCCGCAGCAAAGGTGGCCAAGTTTTCGAAACTCCCAAAGGTGCCTCCCATGGTGTCGGCGTAAGTATCTTTTCTTGTGCTTTTTCTTTCTTGCTGATTCCGTCTAAACTTCCTTGCTTTTATTTTCCTTGACTTAGGGCCCCGCTCTCCCTCGAGAAGTCGACCCGCCGCCTCTGTCATTTGGTCGGTGGAGACCTCCACCACCACCTGTAGAATCGATCAGGCCACCGACCTCAGGGACGCTCATGAGAGAAACACGCGGGAGGCGCGCGAGGAGCAGGAAGCTGCCCACCTGCTGAAGGCGGAGGCTCACAAGGCGGAGGCTGCCGCGCTGAAGAAGCTGGCGGAGGCTAAGGCTAACAAGGCGAAGGAACGACTTGAAGAAGCCGCGCACCGCCAGGAGCCACTATTCGTCATTCCCTTGAACTCCACGCTGCCTCCGCCAGAGTTCGCGGCGCCGACTTGGGGGGGGGGGCGGTGACGAGCACCCGACCATGGAGAGGGAAGGCAGTGATGTCTTCATGCCAGACGCGGTCATGCCTCCGCCACCGCCATCTGGAGGGGCGTGAGATAAGCAGCCGGCTGCCCCACCGGCGCCACCAGCCGGAAACGAGGTGGTGACGGGCCTGACTCGTGAGGCCCACACCCGCGCGCCATCGCCTCGCGAAGACGGTCTCTATGCCACGACCACTGGAAACCGGCGCCGCGAGGTCGTCAATCCCAGACACTGAGGCGACCAGTGCCGTGCCCTCCGGCTGGGTGTGTGGAGGCGGGACGGGAACCTTGAACTAGCTGATCCTTAACGTCCAGGCCAAACTCCGAGCCGAGGCTGACGCTCTCAAGCAGTGCAACGAAGCGTTCCTGGATTCGCGAACGGCCATTCGGGTGTGTTTTTTGCTTCTTCGCCTTTGGTACATGTATTTCTCGGTGGTGCTCGCCAGCGCACCCACTGGGTGTAGTCCCCGAGTTTCGGGCCGGCTGCTGAGCAGGCGGCTCGATACTTTAATTTGCAAGCTCCCAGTACTAACTTCATCTGAATCTCCGTTGCAGGATTATTATAACCTTCGCGCGGCCACCTTCAACTCCAGTGTCCGAGAGCTGGACAAGCGGACCGCCGACTTGTCGGAAAGCCGGAGTAAGTCTTCATTTTCTTTCTCTACGGGGGCACGCTGGCGCACCCGTGGGCTGTAGTCCCCAAGATTCGAGCCGACTGTTGAGCAGTTGGTCCAGATCTTCCCAGCCACTGCACTTCTTCTTTGTTGACCGTTGATAACTCCTTTCTCTGCGGGGGCGCGATAGCGCACCCGCGGGATGTAGTCCCCGAGATTCGGGCCGACTGCTGAGCAGTCGGTCCGGATCTCCCCGGCAACTACATTTCTTCCTTGTTGACTGTTGATGTCTTTTTCTTATTCTACTTTTGCATAGGCCAACACCGTCCTGCAGCAGCAGCTAGGCGAGGCCAACACCGCGCTACGTGCCAAGGAGGCAGAGTATAGCAAACTGGCCGAGGAATGTGACCAGCTGGTCACGCACCTGGCGGAGCAGGAAGAACTTCTTCAGACGGCTCAAAAGGAGGCGGAGGTGAAAGAGTCCAATCTCCTCGCCGACTTCGAGACCAAGCGCTCTGCCTGGGCCGACAAAGAGGCGCTGCTAACTGCCGACTTCGGCAGTATTAAAGACATGGTTGCTGGTAAGCTTCTTCTTTTTTCTTCTTTAAGTTGCTGGCTTCTGATCGGGCCGACTGCTAGCTTCTGACTTCTGGTTTCTTTGCTTTCTGCCAGAGCAGACTTCTTCCTAGGCCACTCTGTTTCCGCGAACCAGGCCATTGCGGCTTATCGCGAGGAACGGAGGGTGGAAGGTGCACATGAAAGAACATGCGGTGCCCCCATGTTTGGTTTTGGTAATTGATGGCAATCTCTATAGACTAATGGTTGCCTTGATTTATATTTGAAGGTTTTCTCCATAGGCTTTTCTTGGAGTACATGTGTTCGTTTAAGGAGAGTTTGTGTTGACCAATGTGCAATTAAGGAATTATCCAAAGATTGGTCATGTGAGACTTGAGCTTATTGCAAGCATGTCTTGAAGAAGAAGATTGTGTGATCATTCATGTTTACCTTCAAGACATAATCCAAATGAAGAGAGTTGGAAAGATTTAAGGTTGATCAAGACTAAGTCAAGAGTGAATCAAGTTGATCAACACACAAAGCGTAGAATATGTACCGAGAAGGATCAAGCGATCCCATGGTATGGTAAGCACTGTCAATTATGCTTTGTGTACTAACCCATGATCTTCGTGAGAGTTCTTTGTGGGGTTAGGTTGTGGTGTGCAAGTTCAAGTGAAGCATCACGAAGAGATCAAATGCTTAAAGCTTTCCGTCCATTGTGGTGACAATGGACTTGTGAAGATGTGCGGAAGAGAGGCTCACCCACAGTGGAGTATGGGGGAGCAATCAACTAGTCTTCATCGAGCCAACGCAATCAAGAAAGGTGTTCCAACTTGAGGGAGTCAAGATCGTCATCATCTAGCTCAAGTGGACCATGTGCAAGGCAAAGGTTTGCCCTTGATAGGTTTTCTATTTTACCGGTCTCATGGTTGCTGTGGGAGACCGGGTTATAGGATCGTTTGCTGTACTATCAAGGGGGGCTATCGATGAGTTGCTTGATCGTATCGTTCGTAGAGAGCTCAAACCATTGCATCCTTGCATCATCTTTTTGGTTCTTGTTTGGGTCTTCTCCTTGTGAGATTTGGAGCTTATGGTCATTTTTATGACAAGCTCGAGTTCATCAAAAACGGAGTTAACATGCATCTTCTATGATGTTTTTGATGTTGGAGGGTATGACGGTTCTTCTCTGTTGGATGTGTCACTCCTTTTTTTGCTAACCAGTTCTTCTTTGATGCTACTCATTGTCTTGTTTCAAACAAGCTTGAGTTTGCTCAATTCGGAGCTCATTTGCAGAAGTTATGGCAGTTCTGGTTTTCGTTGGAGTATTCTTTGTTTTCGCGGTAGTGGCATTAGGTTGGCGCCAGCGGTAGTACCGCTGAGCCGGAGCGGCAGTACCGCTTATCGCCACAAGCGGTAGTACCGCTGTTCCACAGCGGTAGTACCGCCCATGGCCATAAGCAGTAGTACGGCTCCGGTTCCACGCTGGTACCGCCTCGACTCGAGACGTGTTTTCTCGTGTCGGGTTCAGCGGCAGTACGAGCGGTAGTACCGCTCGTGAGCGGTAGTACCGCTTATATGCGGTACTACCGCCCCAAGGTTCTTGTTTGTTGCTCCGTTTCCCTGCTTCTTCCACCCGAGCGGTAGTATCGCTCGTGGAGCGGTGGTACCACTCGTGTGCGGGCTAAGCACATAACGGTTGGATTTTCCCCCTCCTATAAAAGGGGGTCTTCCTCCCCTTTGAATCCTTTAAGCTCGTGTTCTTCCCCCATTGTTGACCTTCACCGAGCTTGCTATCTCTCAATCCCTCCATGGATTCTTGCTAGTTTTTGAGGGAAAAGAGAGAGGAGATCTAGATCCACATTTCCACCAATCACTTTCTCCTCTATGTGAGGGGAACCCCTTGGATCTAGATCTGGGAGTTCTTGGTGTTCTCCTTCTTGTTCTTCCTCTCATTTTCCTCCCTAGCATTAGTTGCTTCGGTGGGATTTGAGAGAGAAGGACTTGCGAACTCCGTGTGCCCTTGCCATTGCATTCGGTGCATCGGTTTGAGTTCTCCACGTGATACGTGGAAGTTACAAGTTGAGAAGCCTATTACTCTTGGGTGCTTGGTGCCATTGAGCTTGTTCCTCTTGGGTGCTTGTGCGCCCTAGACGGTTGGTGGTGTTCGGAGCTCAATCATTGTGGTGTAAAGCTCCGGGAAAGCGTCGGGGTCTCCAATTAGGTTGTGGAGATCGCCCCGAGTAATTTGACGGGTTCCGGTGACCGCCCCCAAGGGTTGCCAAAGTGTACGGGTTCGGTGACCGCCCACAAGGGTTGCCATTTGTACGGGTTTGGTGACCGCCCTCAAGGGTCCCTTAGTGGAATCACGGCATCTTGCATTGTGCGAGGGTGTGAGGAGATTATGGTGGCCCTAGTGGCTTCTTGGGGAGCATTGTGCCTCCACACCGCTCCAAACGGAGATTAGCATCCGCAAGGGTGTGAACTTCAGGATACATCGTTGTCTCCGCGTGCCTCGGTTATATCTTACCCGAGCCCTTTACTTATGCACTTTACTTTGCGATAGCCATATTGTTCTTGTCATATATCTTGCTATCACATAGTTGCTTATCTTGCTTAGCATAAGTTGTTGGTGCACATAGGTGAGCCTAGTTGTTGTAGGTTTTGTGCTTGACAAATTAACCATTAGGTTTATTCCGCATTTGTTCAAGCCTCAACTGTAATTATTTTAAAGCGCCTATTCACCCCCCCCCTTCTACGCGACATCCTCGATCTTTCAGCGCAGATCGCAGCCGATGCCCCCGGACCCTTAGCGAGCAGCTTCTCAGCATCCAGGCCCGCCTTCGGCCAGCTCATCGGATGCTGCGTCATCTTCAACATGTCAGGGCCCATACGATGTCCGCCCTATGGCTAGGCGAGCCGGCTCCGCGCACTCTCAGTCGGACTATCAACTGACTGGAGGTGGCGGCTGGCCGTTTGGAGGCTTGGAAGGGTTCCTTGGCCCGGGCTAGAGCGCGCCGGGCTTTGGAGTTTGTCAAGGCGTGGTACCCTGGGCTAGATCTAGCCCAGTTGACCACATTTCGGCAAGAGGCTCAGGAAGAGCTGGCGGCGGTGGAGGGTAATTTGTCAAACGGGCGGCGGCGATCATCGACTACACCAACACCAGCATCTTCATCCCAGAGCTGGTTGATAATGGTGCTGAGGCGCCACCGGAGTGGTTCGGGCTGAACCCGGAGGACGGCGAGGACTCGGCCGAGGTGATCGACTCCAGCGACAAGGGAGAGGACGAGGAGGATGAGCAAAGCAGAGAAGATGCGCCTGAGGTCGGAGCAGACGGCCAGCCTCTGCTTGACCGTGCCTCGAGCAACGAGCCGCGCTCCAGCGCGCCGACTGCTGCTGGAGGCGACCAAGCGGGGACCAACCAGCCGTCCACTCCTCCATCCGGCACCACCGACTCCGCCAGCCAGCCAGACCCCTCTGCCGCTCCCTAGGCCGTCGACTTTTATTTTTCCTGCTTATCAGTCTTGACAAACTTTGTTAAATTTGCACAATTCCACCCGCGGGGTGTATTTCAAACTCTGTTGAATGCTGGCCAATGGGCCTTTTTACATGTAAATATTCTTCAACACAAGTTGTGTGCTTGTTTGCCGAGTTCTAACTTTTCTTGCTCTCTGCTCCTTGGCTTTTTTCCTTTGCCGCCCTTCCGTTGCTACCCTCTTGCCAACCAAACAACCGCTCGGCGGACTGCGGCTGAGTCAAGTGCTCAGCTACTTTCGGGAGGCCAACTACTTAGCCGGCTAGAGCATTGGCAAGATAAGTAGAAGTCGGTCGGACGGCTGCTCAGCAGCCGGTCGATGAGGCGGGATGCCGGCTTAGACTACGTGCATGCTTCGATTCCATAGCCATTTTTCGTGTGGACACCATTTCTGCAACACCTACCCACCAGACAGTCGCTCTGCGAGCTGCGGCTTCCAGCAAGAGAAGGTTTAGGTGCCAACACACTACTTGTCCGACTGCAGGAAGCGCCACATAGAAGAAGGCGGCGAGCCCCCGGGCTGACTAGTCGAACCCGGTGCCAGGCAGAATAATGAAATAACACATTCACGGGCATAATAATTATCAAATAGATAAAAGAGGGTAGTCCCTGAGCTCTTCTCGGGGACCCAGAGTCTTCGTACTTAATACAAAAGGTAGCATGGTACATACTGCATTAACTGTAAAATCTTCGGAGGAGGTTTGCATTCCACGGCCTCTTTGTCTCCTTGCCAGAGTCATCTCTCTTGCGTGCTCTAGGCTTCTGAGCGTCGATCAGGTAGTAGGAATCGTTGCCCATAAGTTTACTGATGTTGAAATGGCCTTCCCAAGGTGCCAAGAGCTTGTGCTGGCCGGCTGATCGCTGTATCAGTCGGAGCACAAGGTCTCCCTCTTGGAAGGATCTTGGCTTGACCTTCTGGTTGTAGTATCGACGTAGACTTTGCTGGTAGATGGTAGACCGGCTGAGTGCCAACAGCTGGCCCTCCTCCAGCAGATCAACGCCGTCTTCTCGTGCTTCTTTTGCCTCCTCTTCGGTGTACATAGTGACTCAAGGGAAGTCAAATGCTATGTCCATCGGGATGACGGCTTCAGCACCGTACACGAGGAAGAAAGACGTGAAGCCGGTTGACTTTTCGAAGTTGTGCGCAGGCTCCAGAGGATGGCCGGTAGCTCATCGAGCCAGCATCCGGCCGAAACGCTCTAGAGGCTCGACCAGTTCGGGCTTGATGCCGGACAAAATGAGGCCGTTTTCTCACTCCACTTGGCCATTTGACTGCGGATGGGAAACGAACGCTAAGTCCAGTCGGATGCCCTGCGTCGCACAGAAATGAGCCAAAGCTCCCTTGACAAAGTTTGCACCGTTATCGGTGATAATGCTATGTGGTATGCCATACCAAATGGTGATGTCCGCGATGAAAGTCACTGCAGTCGGCCCATTCAACTTCTTGATTGGCTTTGCTTCTATCTACTTGGTGAATTTGTCCACGGCGACAAGCAGATGAGTTATGCCACCGCGGGCTGTCTTGAATGGTCCCACCATGTCCAGCCCCCAGACGGCAAATGGCTAGGCAATGGGAATGGTCTTGAGTGCAGAAGCCGGCAGATGTGGCTTGGAACGGAACTTCTGGCACCCTTTACATTTCATGACCAGGTCTTTGGCATCCTCTAGGGCAGTCGGGCAGAAAAAAGCATGGCGGAAAGCTTTGGCAACAATTGATCTTGAAGCCGCGTGGTGACCACATTCGCCTTGGTGGATATCTTTGAGGATTGCTTGGCCTTGGTCTGACTCTACGCAGCGCTTGTACACACCAGTGACACTGCGCCTCACCAGTTCTCTGTTGACAATGGTGTATGCTGCTGCCCGACGTTGCACTTGTCGGGCCGAGATCTCATCAGTCGGCAGCTCTTTGTTCACCAGAAAGTTGAGGATGGGCTGAGCCCATGAAGGTGCTACTATTTCTTTGACTGCCAGAACTACAACTTGCACGAGGGCGGTTGGGCCGGGAGGCAGCGGGTTGGAGTCGGCTGCCGCATGCTGAGTCGGAGAAGTCCCCAGACCGACTGATGTAGTCCCCGGGCCTGGGGCAACTGCGGCAGTCCCTGAGCCGCCTGCCAAAGTCCCGGCGCCGGCTGCTGGGGTCCTCAAGTCGAATCCGACTGCTTCTGGAGGAGCCGACACGAAGATGGAGTCAGATTCTGGTGACGGCTTGACAGACGGTTTGAGGAGGCATTGTAGGGCGGCATCGGCTAGTATTGCTTGTCGGGTGGAGCCGATCCGTGCCAAGGCATCTGCTTGCTCATTGTCATTTCTTGGCACATGGAGGAACTCGCACCCTTCGAAGTATCCACTGAGTTGCTGTACGAGGAAGCGGTAGCTTGCTATATTTGCATCCTTGGTGTCCCAGTCGCCCGACGACTGCTGGACCACCATGTCGGAATCACCATAGCACAGGATCCGGCGAATGCCGAGTTCCTTGGCAAGCCGGATCCCGTGTATAAGTGCTTCGTATTCATCTACGTTGTTGGAGGCGGCAAAGTGAACTTGCAGCACATATCTGAGCTTGTCGCCTTTGGGAGAAGTGAGGACGATGCCAACTCCCAGACCGGTGCGCATCTTGGAACCATCGAAATGCAACCGCCAATGGATGGTGTCCGTCGCTAGCGGCAGGTACTGGGTCTCGTCCTAGTCGATGAGGAAGTCGGCCAGTTCTTGTGACTTGATGGAGGTGCGGGGCTGGTAGTGGATGATGTAGGGGGCCAAATCGATGGCCCATTTGGCTTCCAATGGGCCAGTTCTTGTGACCTGAAGCATCTCGGCTTCCAATGATCTAGGCAAGCGGAGCGGTGCACACAACAGTGATTGGGTGCTCCTGAAAGTATGGCTTCAGCTTCTTGGCGGCGAAGTGCACGCCGTAGCACATCTTCTAATAGTGGGGGTAGTTCTGCTTGGAGGCGGACAACACTTCACTCAGGTAATACACCGGCCTCTAGACTGGTAGTGCTCTGCCTTCCTCGTTGCGCTCCACAACTATGACTGTGCTGACCACCCGACTGGTAGCGGCGATGCAGAGAAGCATGGGCTCCTTATCAGTCGGAGCCTCCAGGATAGGCAGAGTGGTCAACATCTTCTTGAGCTGGAGAAAAGCTTCATCCGCCTTGTCGTTCCACTCGAAAAAAGTGGTCTTCTTCATGAGCTGGTACAGGGGAAGAGCCTTCTCGCCCAGCCGACTGATGAAACAGCTGATGGATGCCAAGCAGCCGGTGAATTTTTGCACGTCCAACAGTCGGGTGGGCACTTCCATCTTCTCGATGGCCTTGATTTTCACATGATTGCACTCTATGCCGCGCTCTGAGACAAGAAAGCCAAGAAGCTGGCCGACTGGTACTCCAAAGACGCATTTCTCCGGGTTGAGCTTGATTTGAAATCAGCGCAAGTTTTCAAAGGTTTCCTTGAGGTCTTCTAGCAGCATGCCACACTTCTCCGTCTTCACCACCACGTCATCCACGTAGACATGGGCGTTTCTAACGAGTTGCTTGAGGAGACACTTCTGCATGCAACGCTAAAACGTGGCGCCGACATTTCTCAAGATGAACGTCATGGTGAGGTAGCAGAAGGCTCCGAATGGTGTGATGAAGGCGGTCTTCAGCCTGTCGGCGGGGTTCAGCTTGATCTGGTGATACCCTGAGTATGCATCCAGAATACTCAACAGCTCGCATCCGGCTCTTGAGTCTATCACCTGGTCAATTCTCTTCAAAGCAAAGGGATCTTTGGGGCAAGCTTTGTTGAGGCTGGTATAATCAATACACATGCGCCACTTCTTATTCTTCTTCAGCACGAGGACTGGGTTGGCTAACCATTATCGGAAGAACACTTCCATGATCAAGCCGGCAGCTAGAAACCAGGCTATCTCTTCTCCAACGACTACTCTCTTCTCTTCTAATAGGCGGCGCAAGGGCTGCCTGACCAGCTTGGCATCAGGTCGGACATGTAGCTTGTGCTCGGCAAAATCCGTCAGAACAACCGGCATGTCTTTGGGAGACCATGCAAAGATGTCCAGATTCTCAAGGAGGGAATCGACGAGCTCGCTTTCCTATTTGCTGTTAAGGCTTGCACCTATGATAGCGTGCCTCTCCCGGTGCTTCGGGTCCAAGGGTATCTTCTTTGTTTCCTTTGCCGGTTTGAACGAGCCCTCAGCTTCTGACTCCTTGGGGTTTGGTGACATTTCCGGCTGCTTGCCTGCCATCGCCACAACCCGGTCAAGGAGTCGCTTCTCTGCTGCAATCACGAGTACCTCGGCTAGCCGGCTGCTGTCTGCCGCATAGGCGGACGACTTCTTTAAGCATGAGCGGGACGTACTTCACAACAACATGCTTGTTGCCGTTCTCTATGCTGACGGCCGTGGAGTAGTCGACCAGCCAGTCTTTCGGCTTCACGGAGCCGGTGTACTTGGGCGTATCTCTTGGAAGCGTGAACCCTTTAGGGAAGGGTTCATCTCGGACTTGACGGCCAAAATAGGGCGGACCCAAAGCGTCTTCTTCTTCTAGCACCAGGGATCGATTGAGGCGGTCGATCCGGTGGAGGGCGTCGTTCCCTCTGACTCCTTCCCGGCGGCCAAGGCGGTCGCCGAGTGTCGGGTGCGTGACAGGCGGCGGGGTGGGATGTCTCTTCCCACGAGGCGGAGGAGGGGGCGGGTTGCCTCATTGCTCCACGGCTCAGGGGCGGCCTTCTGCGTCACGCTCGATGGTGAGGCAACTCCGACTGCGGCTAGCAGTCGACTCCTTGTCCTTTTGCTCGCGGGCGCCGCCTGAAGTCGCCATCCGGGATGTCGTGTCGTGATCCTGGCGAGGAGGCAGATCGTCCTTTCACCGGTTGGGCGCTTCAGTGCGGCAGCCGACCTCTTGTTGCTCGGCGGCCGCGTCCAGGAGCTGCTGGACACGCTCCGCCAGTGTCGACACTCGTCGCCATCGAGCTTATCTAGCTCGTCCGCTGACGCCTGGGAAGCTCGTATGTTCTCTGCGGGCGTGGCCTAGACGGGACGATCCATCCCGAACATGTTGGCGATGGTCGCGCCGTGCTGCCAGATCCTGCCGATGCCGCTAGGTCCACCAGGAGCCGGCGTGCCGCCGACGGCACGGTCAATCTCACGCCAGTAGGCCTCCGAAAGGCGTCTCATGTTGGCCAGCCTATTGGCGCTTTCGACGAGCTGGACGCGGCGTTCTTCCAGCGTCTCGGCGTCGGCGTCTTTTGGGATGGGCGCAGACAGGTCTCGCAACGCTGCATCGAGTGGGTCTCGAGCACCTCCGCTCGAATGCTTGCCATTGCTAATGACAAACACCTCTGTGACGGTGCTCCCGCCGCTGTGCTCGCGAGGAGGCGGCTCGTCGTAGACCACCACGTTGGTGGGGAACGCGTCAAGCGACGCCGTGTCGGAGTTGACAAGCATCGGGTCGGTGGAGCCTACCGACTCCAAGTCCACAGCAGGTCGCTGGCGACGTGGAGCTGGTCAAGGAGGCTAACAAGGCGGCTATCGGGGCAATCTGTGCCCGTGTCAGACGCGGGCTCGTCGGAGAGGCCGATCTCGCCAATAAGATCGGCGAGGCAGCTCACCGCAAAGGCGGCCTCCGTGCCGTGTAGCGTGTCGGCGGAGACGCCGCCGGGCGTGCCGGAATGGCTGCGCTCGTTAGGAAGAAACAAGGTTCCCGTCCAGAACAGGTCTCCAGACGGCGGTGCACCTCGCCCCATGGTGGGCGCCAAATGTCGGGGGTTGGGTGCGACATATGCCAAAGGATGGCTTATCATGGTGGGAGCGAGGAGAACGTCACCGGTGCTTTGAAGCGGGATGAGGCATAGACACGTACGCCGTCACACTTTACCCAGGTTCGGGGCTCTCTTAGGAGATAACACCCCTAGTCCTGCTCTGCGGGGTCTCCGCATGATCACTGAGGCACTAGTGAGTACAAAGGTGCTCCTCAAGCTGTATGCTAGAGGTAGAAGAAGGCAGGCTTGCTCCCTTCTTCCCGTAGGTTTGAGTCTAGTTCTAATAGGTGGGGAACCCTTTGCATGGGTGCCCTGGGGGGTTTATATAGGCCAACCCCCCAGGGGTACTGTAAGTGCATCTAGTGCCACCCCTAGTTGGTTTTGGAGTATTGACTACAAAGTTGGTTGAGGGACTAATGCGTTTGTGAGAATTGCAGGATAGCGCAGGTAGTGTCCCTCATTGATTCGGTTTACCTACCGGAGATGACCCCTAAAAATGTATGAAGACATTGAAGAAAATGGTGGTGTGTGAAGATATTCACATTGAAGACTATGACATGAGAAGACATGGAGTGAAGACTATGGAGCGCGAAGACTGAGTTGTTTCGTTGTTTCCTTTTCTTCTGTGTTGAGTCATAGGAACCACCGTACTGTTAAGTGGGGTCCAAGTGAACTAAGTCAGAGTGATTGAAGTGATGCTCAACCCAAATCCTATGTCTTCGAGCAAAGACAATGACAGCAAATCTTATCCAGAGCTGGATGAGTCAGCTTTGCTTGTATCCCAAGTAAAGTTGTCGTGTGTGTTTGAAATCTGACCGTTGGAACACGTGTCAGTTCCTTAGTGACCCAGGGTCATTTCGGACATATCAGGTCGGGTTGCCTTGTGGTTATAAATAGCCCACCCCCTACACCATAAATTGGTGGCTGCTCAGAGTTAGTTTACGACTTTTGTCGTTTTGAGAGCAACCCACCTCGAAGCCTTTGAGAGAGAAATCCTTGCGAGGACAAAGCCCAAACACCCAGAGCCAAAGAGTGTTAGGCATCACTGAAGTATTTCTGTCTGTGTGACCTGAAGACTTATTACACTTGAGGACTGTGTCTCCTCCACCCGGTTAGGCGTCGCGTTCTGAGCATCCAAGATTTATTGTGGATTGCCGGTGAACGAAGTCTGTGAAGGTTCAGAAGTCTACCTTGAAGACTTACCAGAGTGATTGGCCGAGGACTGTGTGTCCTTAGCTCAAGGGGAATAAGGTGAAGATGCGTTCTTCTGAGTTGAATCTCAGCCTCCCTAACTAGACGTACAGTTGTCACAGCAACTGGAACTGGTCCAACAAATCCTGTGTCTTCAACAAGTGACTGGTTCTATCCCTTCCCTCCTTTACTTTGAGTTTGTCTTCGTGAAGTCATTGCTTATCTGTCTTATCTGTTGACTTCATTGCTTGACTACTATTGTTGATTGGCTTCATACTATCTTCCATCCTAATCCTTACTACCTAGCTATATTAGTCTTCGTACGTTAACACTATTGCATACTTGACTATGGCTTGCTTGTTGTAGTTTATCTTCCGCTGCATATCAATTAGGTCATTTCTATTGTTTATCTTCGAAACTTCCACGTTTTGAAGACTTTGATAAAAATTGCCTATTCACCCCCCTCTAGTCGATAACTAGCACTTTCAATTGGTATCAGAGCAAGGTACTCCCTTGTTCTGTGTGATTCAGTTTAACCACCTGGAGTTTAGCTATGTCGACTATAGGGATAATCAAAGTCTCCGCTGCTTGCCCCGTGTTTGATGGAACTGAATATCCCTACTGGAAGAATAAGAACCGTATGTCGTCAAGAACGGCGTTCCAAAAACTGGTGAAGGTGTCATCCCTGCTGATGTCAAGAAGTTCATTCAACTGGACTCGACTGCAAAGAACATCATCTGTGGTCATCTGACCAAAGGACAGTATGGTCGTGTGAGTGCTCTGGAAACGTCAAAGCTAGTCTGGGATTGGCTATCCAAGGTCAACGAAGGCATCTCAACTCAGAGAGATCAAAGGATCAGTGTTCTTCGCAACCGCTTCAAGAGAAACGACAATGAAAATGTCCAGCTCATGTTTGATCGCCTCACCGACATCACAAATGAGCTTCAGGCTCTGGGCGCCACTGAGATCACCAAGCATGAAATTGTCAAGACGCTGCTGAGATCTCTTGACAGCTCCTTTGACACCCTTGCCCTCATGATACAAGAACGTCCTGACTTCAAGACTCTCGATCCATCTGATATACTTGAGAGGCTCAACACACATGAGTTCCAGCTTTCTGAGAAAAGAGATATCTGTGGCCCCAACTATGGCCGAACTCGTGCTTTGAAGGCAAAAGTTGTTTCCTCATCTGAAGAAGAAGAATCTGACTGCGGTTCTGATGATCCTGAAGACATTGGAAGGGAACTTGCTATGCTTGTGAAGAAGTTACAGAAATTCACCAAGAAGAAGGGCTTCAGAAAGTCTTCACGATCCAGTTCAAGAAATGATGAAGCTTCCACTCAAGACAACAAGAAGAGAACCTGTCACAAGTGTAAGAAGCCAGGGCACTACATCTCTGAGTGTCCTCAGTGGGACAATGAGAAGAAGAAGAAGAAGTGCAAGGAATATGACTCTGATGACAAGAAGAAGAAGAAATCTTCAAAGTCTTCTTCCAAGTCCTCATCAAGGTCTTCATCTCACAAGAAGAGCTCATCTGGCAAGGCTCGTGCTTTTGTTGGCAAGGAAATGGATTCAGAGGAGGAGTCTGCTTCTGAGGAGGCGGAGGTGGAATCTGAAGCTGAGTCCGACTCTGGAGTTGCAAGTCTGGCTCTAGCCACAGCCTACGTTGCCAAGTCCATCTTCAACACTAAAGACAATGACTCCCACACCAACGCTGATGATGACAAGGACGATCCTACTCCCACCTACTGCTTCATGGCACGCGGTGCCAAGGTAAAATCACGCGATGCTTACTTTCAAACATCAAGTGAAGATGACTCTGATTGTGAATCTAAACCCAGCTACAAAACACTTGCTAAAATTGCTACTGAGCAACAAAGGGCTATGGAACATACTCAAAAACTGTTAGACAAAAGCGATGACCTGTTGGACGCGGAAATGACATGTTCACAGTCCTTAGTTGAAGACATAAAAAATCTTCATGCTAAGTATCAAGAACTTGAAAGTCTTCATGAAACACTCTCAACCTCTTATGAAAAGCTCTCCTATGACTATCTTCAAAGGAAGCAAGATCTTGAGAAATTGAAAGAGGCTCATGAAGATCTTCAAAAGGAGAATGTGTCACTTCGCGCTCAACAGATCAGTACCGCTCAGGAAGGATTTGAACCACCATGTCTAAAATGCATTGAGCGTGATAACACTACCTCTGTTGCTGAATGTTCCACTTCTGCTACTGTTGCTCTGTCTTCAACTACTGATGTGGTAACTAACCCCTCTGCGGAGGATACCACTACTATTGCTGATGAAAATGCTAGGTTGAAGACATTGCTTGAAACAGGGATGTATAAAAGTTTGAAAGGGCATCAGACACTTTGCGATGTCCTTCAAAAGCAGATTCTGAACCGAAACCCTAGGAAAGAGGGTGTTGGGTTCGAGAGGAAAATGAATGTTGATGGCTCCTACTGGAAGCCTGAGAAGTATCCCAAAACCACATGGGTTGCTGCAAAGGAACCTTCAGTGGATCCATCCACCTTATCTGGCTTTACCTGTGCTAATCCTATTATCATTGATGAATCCTTTGATGCAAACTATAAACTGTTCAAAAAATGAGAATGGTGAAGTGTTTGCCAGGTATATTGGTACTAACTGCAGGAATGGACCGCCAATGAAGAAGATCTGGGTTCCCAAAAGCTGTCTTGAGAATCTTCCTGTGAATGTTGTCATGACACCACCAGGGAAGAAGACAAACCCCAGACCAAAGGCGTCACATGGTCCAACGGCTTCATACGGAAACAAGACTCACCTGAGTCACCCTAACGCCAATGTTTTGCAGGGAAATCGTACTCAAACTTATGAATATGAGTGTGTGTCTTCAAACCGCTATGTTCATAGGAGTAAGAACTTTTCTGCTTATTCATATGAGTATCATTCATCTCCTGCAAGGCTATTTGCTAGGGCTCCAAGCCGAAATTCTCAGATGCTGCACTTAGACTCATTGCTTCTAAGCCACCCCTAAAGATGTGGGTGGTGAAGAAGAACTAACTCTCTTTTGCAGAACATGGTCTCAGCCAGCAATCAAAGGCGTCCGATGTTATTGTTGGGGACCTAAAACACTATAAGGGACGCATGATAAAATGATCTTACCATATATTTCACATGTGAATTGCTTACCAGTCATACTATGAGTTCTAACCTTATGCTAAAAGCTGTGATAATCCATGTGTACATCAAATGCTTATGCTTCACAACATACCTTGTGAAGCCTATCCTCCTAACTACACTGTAGGGTATGACACCTCGTGCTTCAGAGTGGATTATGGACAACGGATGCACTAATCATATGACTGGTGATCGAAGTCTTCTCATGGACTCAACCTTACGTCCATCCGACAAGAGTCAAATCACATTTGCTGACACTGGTAAAGGCAAGCTATTGGGTCAAGGTAGAGTTGCAATCTCGAAGGATCAACACATGGATAAAGTGATGCTTGTTGAATCCCTTGGATTCAACTTAATGTCTGTCTCAATGCTTTGTGACTTAAACATGATTGTGACATTCGGAAAATTCCGTTGCCTTGTACTAATGAAATCTGACAAGTCTCTAGTCTTTGAAGGATATAGGAAAGGCTATCTATACATGTTAGATTTCTCAGCAGGTCCACAGCTTGCCGTATGTCTTCTTGCAAAAGCTTCAGAATGCTGGCTCTGGCATCGGAGGCTGGGGCATGCTGGCATGATAAACTTACACACTCTCATCAAGAAGAAGCATGTCATAGGCATCGAAGGTGTCAAGTTCAAGAAAGATCATTTGTGTGGTGCTTGCGAAGCTGGGAAGATGACTAGGGCCAAGCACCCCTCGAAGACAATCATGACGACATCTCAACCCTTCGAGCTGTTGCACATGGACTTATTTGGCCCTACTCACTACTCTACCCTCACAACAACGGCGTGTCTCTATGGCTTCGTCATTGTTGATGACTACTCAAGATATACATGGGTGCACATAATTCTCTACAAGACTGAAGTACAAGATGTCTTCAGACGATTCGCCAATCGAGCAATGAACAATTAAGGCGTCAAGATCAAGCATATCAGAAGTGATAATGGCACTGAATTCAAGAACACCGGACTTGATCTTTATCTGGATACAATGGGAATTACTCATGAATTCTCTGCCCCATACACACCTCAGCAAAATGGCATTGTTGAGCGCAAGAACAGAACCCTCATTGAGATGGCTTGATCAATGCTCGACGAGTACAAGACACCAAGAAAGTTCTGGCCTGAAGCTATTGATATAGCTTGTCACATCATCAACCGTGTCTACATCCATAAGCTTCTGGGCAAAACATCCTATGAGCTCCTTACGGGCAAGAAGCCAAATGTCAGTTACTTCAGAGTTTTTGGTGCTAGGTGCTGGATCAAGGATCCCCATCACAAGTCAAAATTTGAACCCAAAGCTCACGAAGGCTTCATGCTCGGTTATGGAAAGGATTCACACTCTTACATAGTCTTCAACCTCTTTCACTACAAAATCGTTGAAACTGTGGATGTGCGATTTGATGAAACCAATGGTTCACAACGAGAGCTCCTGCCAAGCACATTAGATGAAGCTCCTTCCAGTGAGTCTATCAAGCTGATGGGAACTGGTGAAATCATGCCCTCTAGAGCAAAGCCTGAAGAGGAACTTATCATTTCTGCACCAAACCAACCTGAAGACAATGCTCAGACCGAAGACAATCCTTCCAATGATGACAATGATCAGCATGAGCAAGGTCTTCGTCCAGTTCATCCTCGTGTTGCAAATGAAGTACAAATTGAGAAGATAATTGATAGCATCAACGCACCTGGTCCACTTACTCGCTCAAGGGCGACACAGTTAGCAAATTTCTGTGGGCATTTTTCATTTGTATCAATATCCGAACCCAAGAAAGTTGTTGAAGCCTTTATGGAACTAGAATGGATTCAAGCCATGCAAGAAGAACTTCAACAGTTCAAGCTGAATAATGTTTGGGAACTTGTCAAGCACCCTGACCCTCGCAAGCATAACATTATTGGCACTAAATGGATATATTGGAACAAGCAAGATGAGCATGGTCAAGTCGTCAGAAACAAAGCACGTCTTGTGGCACAAGGATATACTCAAGTTCAAGGAATTGACTTCGATGAAACATTTGCTCCTGTGGCTAGGCTTGAAGCTATTCGCATACTGCTAGCCTATGCTAATCACCACAACATCTTGCTATATCAAATGGATGTGAAAAGTGCTTTCCTCAATGGCAAGATTGAAGAAGAAGTGTATGTTGCTCAACCACCTGGCTTTGAAGATCCAAAACATCCTGATATGGTGTACAAACTAAACAAAGCACTGTATAGCCTCAAACAAGCTCCTCGCGCTTGGTATGATACAATCAAAGACTTCCTGAAGAGCAAAAGCTTCAAACCAGGATCCCTCGATCCCACACTCTTCACGAAGACATATGATGGTGAACTGTTTGTATGCCAAATATATGTGGATGACATAATCTTCGGCTGCACCAACCAGAAGTATAGTGATGAGTTTGGATACATGATGCAAGAGCAATATCAGATGTCCATGATGGGTGAGCTGAAGTTCTTCCTTGGTCTTCAAATTCGTCAGCAAAGAAATGGCATCTTCATATCTCAAGAAAAATATCTTAAAGACTGTCTGAAGAAGTTCGGCATGCAAGATTGCAAAGGTTACACGACGCCAATGCCAGCCAAACATCATCTTGGTCCTGAAGACAATGGTAAAGATTTCGATCAACAGGTATACCGCTCCATGATTGGTTCTTTACTTTACCTATGTGCATCTAGGCCAGATATTATGCTTAGTGTTTGCATGTGTGCTCGATTCCAAGCGGCACCAAAGGAATCGCATCACTTAGTTGTGAAGCGAATTCTTAGATATTTGGCTTACACCCCAACACTCGGATTATGGTATCCAAAGGGCTCAAGGTTTGATCTGGTTGGATTCTTGGATGCTGATTATGCTGGTGACAAGGTGGATCGCAAGTCAACATCAGGAACATGTCACTTTCTGGGACGATCACTTGTCTGTTGGTCTTCAAAGAAGCAAAACTGTGTATCTCTCTCAACTACTGAATCTGAATACATTGCTGCTGGATCTTGTTGTGCTCAGCTTCTGTGGATGAAGCAAACTCTCAAGGACTATGGCGTCAATCTGAAACAAGTACCTCTCTTCTGCGACAACGAAAGCGCCATCAAGATTACCAACAATCCAGTTCAGCACTCGAAGACAAAGCACATTGAAATTCGTCATCACTTTCTCAGAGATCATGTCATGAAGAAAGATATTGATATCATTCACGTCAACACTGAAGAGCAATTGGCAGATATCTTCACAAAGCCCTTGGATGAGAAAAGGTCTTGGAATCCTCAAATGTCCTGTGATCAGGCACACATCCTAACACTTATGCATGTTGATGACTTAGATGTACAACACACGAAGTAAAGTATATCTTCAATCAATGAAGACTTACATTCTGAGTGTGAATACATTAACGTGGAATTTGACTTCGGAGCGCCACCATAATTGTGCGCCGTGTCTGGGTCTAATACTTCCTATACAGTGGGTAATGCCACCACAAATTTTCTTGGTTTGAAGTGTTTCACTCATGGCGTTATTGTTGAATCTCTTCGCATTTTATTTGACTTCAAGATTTCAACTGATCTTCATGATTTACTTCACTAGGTTGATTTGATTGCTTTCTCATATATATATATATATATATATATATATATATACACACACATATATATATATATACATATATATATACCAGTATTCTGTCCTCTACAGCATTCACTTATTGCTATGTCTTCATTGTTGAATCTTTTGAACTAAGTGAATCTGATCGGACCCTAATCTCTCTATGCTTACTATCTCAAACTCTATCTGTCCAAATCATATGCATTCTGTTGAAACTGTCGAATGTCTTCTCTGCATCCTTGTCAGCAGAAGACACAGAGACAAACATCAAGTCCTTTTTAAATGATTCATCTTTATTGTCGATATCAAGAGAAGCCGGAACAACCATCTGACAAACTTGGTGGGCGTGGGAACGTGGGACAACTCTGAGTATGTTGCATGCTTGCCACGTGTCCCACGGATGTGAACAGTCAGGGACACCTGCGTAATTGCGCTATGCCGCACAGCCACTTATAAATACTTGTCCCCTGGGGTCAAGAAAACCTTCTTCCACCTCTCCACCTCGTCAAAACCCTAGCGCCACCGCTAGCTCTCGATGACGCCGGCGACGAAGCGCTTAGCTGCCGCGACTTCTCCGACGCCGTCCTCACACCGGCCGCGGGCGTCGTCGTCTCCGCCGCCGCCGTAGGTGTCCTCCGTCGCCAAGTTAGGGCACGGTGGATTGAACTGCTCGGTCTCCTATTCATCCCATCTAGCAGTTCATCGTGTGGTAAATATAACTCTATTTTTACCACCTTTTTGATCCTCAATGATTCATCCAATTTACCAAAACTGGTTTCTGTCTATACAAAGTTAGATCTATTCTGTCTGCATCTCATACTGCCTGGTATATTCACTTAAGCTTCACATCTAGTTAGATTCCTCACTTGTACTTATTCACGGAGTCGTACAAATCTGGAACCGACTCTCAACATATAAGTGAATGTCTTCGCAACATGAGGTCAATGTCTTCAAACTGATTTATCTTCAAAATCTTCTGAGAATGCATATGACCTCTTCCCCTTCCCTCACATCTCTAATGCTGTCACAGGTACATATCCGTGGGAGAATCCCTAGGTTCTCATAGTCTGCATTCGTTTGTAGAATTCTTACAGCAACACATTAACTCTCCTGAAGCTAGTTCCTGTTTGACCAGCAAGCGAAAGCCCTTGAAGCCTTTGAACATATTGAAGCCATTTAGTTTGAAGTTCATGGCTGCAGAGAAATCAGTAAGGAAGGGTGGCAGACAGCATCGAGGGGGAACATCAAAGGATCTGCCTAATGATCTTGCCGAACTTTACAAAACAGATCCTGAAGAGGATTATAATCAGCGCAAGACACGAATCCAATGGATTCGACGCTATTGGGATGATCAATGGTTCAAGTACAAGTTCGTGACCCAGGAGTACGCTGAGAAGAATGCTATCAAGAGTCCTTGGGGTGATATTCTCTATCGAGGCCTTCCCCCCAAGAACAAAGCTGAAGCCATTGCACAAGAATTCTATCCTTGCATGGTCCGTGGACCACAGCCTGAAGATGCCGACCCATCATCATTGCTCTGGTGTCGTGACGATAATCTCTTCAAGTGCAATTTCCAGTATGCAAAGGCTTTGGCAAAGGAAAACAAGAAGTCATGGGGATTAGACTTCAATCCTGGTCCCTCTGCTCCCCGTGATGATGGCACACGTGAAGCTGAAGAAAATAGAATTGGCCCCTTTTCAAACCTTGATGGCCTCATCTCATACGTCTTGGTACAAGGTGCCAAAGTGGATCATTCTGATAATGATGCTAATTCTGATGAAGCCCCAGCTCCTCCTCCAAGGCCGCAGAAGCCAAAGAAAATTAAGGCTTCAACATCAGCTGCACCTCCAAAAGCTTCTCATGTGAAGCCACTGGCCACTGCACCTCCTGAAGACAGTGTGCAGTCTGAAGATCTTTCACGCATCTCCAAGAAGACGGAGAAGAAAAAGAAAATCATCAAGAGTACTGATCAGACTTTGACTCCTGCTGCCATTCTGCGTGAAAAGCACATTGATCTGTCTAGCGATGACGATCTTGCAGATGATGCTCTTGAGCAACTGATTAAGAGCAAGGAAGAAGCTGAGATCTTCAATAACTTGCCTCTCTTTGATGTGGCCGTCATCCATAACTTCATTGATGAATGGTTTGACACACCAAATCTCAGCTTTGATGATCTGCAACTTCCAATTGGCCTCAGCGTCGCCTTCAATGGCGCTATTGCTTCTGAGCTAGCTATTGCTCAGCGCATCGTTGAACTGAAGCACAAGATTGACTATGAAAAGGCTCAGTTCAAGAAGCATGTGGCCAATCTCAGCAAGATGTCAAGAACTTCAAGATCATGCTTCACGAACTCAAAGAGGCGTTTCACAAGAAGCGTGAAGAAGCTAGAGGCTCTCGTGAGCGCATGAAAAATCTGGCTGACAAGTGTGTGCTTGCCTACAATGAGGCTGAAAAGCGCAAGGCTCTTGGTCTTCCTGGCATTGACCCCAGGATGGCTGCAAAGAAGAAGAAATCGACTGTCCAACCTGCACCTTCAAGGCAAAATGAACCTCACATTGTCTTCCCAAGCAGCATGACTGGCTCGAAGCCTAAGGTCATGTCAACCGCTTTAGAACAGAAGAAGACGAGGGCTGCAGAGGCTGAAGCTAGAAAAAGGAAAACCTCAGAAGCCTCTGATGCTGCTCCCTCCAAGAAGAAGCGCAAGACCAAGAAGAATCGGGCTGCTCCCACAGAGCCCCTTGTTGTTGAACCCATCTCAGAGGTTCGTCCTGCATCCGCAACCCAAGAACTACGAATGACTGTTCATGAGCCTGCTTCCACAGAGGCTCCTGAAGCTGAAGAGATTCCAGCAGTTGATCCCATCACTGTTGAAGACATTGGTCATCATGACAATGTTGAAGATGATGAAGTTCTTCCTCAAATTGAATACAATGTGGTATCATCGCCAATGGCTCAGGATGCTTCATGGGCCGATTGCCCGCAACAACAAGACTCCCCCAGTACTCCCCAACAACAACAAGTCACACCATCCATGCAATTTGAAGAGGATGAGGACCTGCCCACTCCATCTCCAAAGGCGTCGCCTGTATTACAAAGGCTTCGCAAAGGACCAAGGCCTCAAGTCCCTCTTCTGAGCGTTCCAGAAGGAGAAGTGCACCATCAACCTGTTGCACGTCAAGTGTTTTCAGAAGCCACTCCAACTGTGAATGTCTCCGTGTCTGAAGCCCCAGCTACTGAAGACAATCCGGCTGCATCAGCCGATGACGAACATCAAGAAGAACGTGTCCCTACTCCCCCCATTCTTGAAGAAGATGTTCATGAAGTGAATGTATCTGTGCCTGACCCTCCAGCTCAGCAAGTGGAGGTTGAAAACCTTGAGGCTGCCACCACCAACACCGATGAAGCCAATGACATAGTCATGGTTGAAGCTAATGTGGAGCCTGTCCCAAGCACCGTACCAGAAGTCAATGCTGAAAATGCTCCTGAAGCTTCTATTGTGCAGCCCGAAGCCACTATTGCTGCCACTGCTCCTGTTCCGCCACCAAGGCCCTATACAATCGAGCAAGCATACAACCATGGCGAGCTAATCACAGTAAGATGGCCCGTTATGGTCCCTCTGCCTAATGTCTCTGGTCCTCAATTTGACTATCACATTGAGCATAGGCCTCAGGTCCAGAAGCCAAAGCCAAGACTGCCAAGGTTTCCAGGTACTGCCACATCTGTCGGGTCCTTCAATGAAAATGGCTTCAAGAGCCACAACACATTCTTTGTCAGCTCAAAGAACCCCTACACAAGGCCAAGAATATCATCAGATCGTTTCTGGAGTCATCAGCAATGAAGCTATTACTCCTGTGTTCTGTATGATCAAGGGCGCATTTTCCCTCATATGCGCCTCGACACTGAAGCCATTGCTGGACTGCCATGCTTAGAAGAAGCACTTGACTGCTTTTGTGATGCTGGTCTGCTCAGCTTTGTGACAGACAAAGAACATTGGAATGAAGAACTTTTGCTTCAATTCTATGCTACCCTCCACATTCGCGGATATAACAGAGATACAAAGACCTAGGTTCTCGAGTGGATGACAGGAAATGTTCATCATGAAGCCAAAGTTCTTGACATCATTGAGCTTACAGGCCTATCCACTCCCAGAGAGCTATATGAACCTGGTTGACAAAACCACCGCAATGCACTGGAGAGCATCTTCCAGAAGCCAGAACGAAACATGAGCCAGATGTTGAGCATGATGAAGCCTTTGCCACATGATGCTGAATATCCAAAGGAGTTCTTTGTTGATGACCTTGAGTATCTGCCGCGCACCATATATCACATCATAAGGCGGACTCTGTGGCCAATCAAAGGAAATTCATCAGCTGCAAAACTTGAAGGAGCCATGAAGACATTGGTCTTTTCCTTAATGGTATCAGCTTCAATGCACAAGATTTCTTCCTTCGGCAACTGGCTGCGTCTGGATCTGATCTATTTGGCCTAAAGTTCTATGCTCCATGGGTCATGCGCCTCATCAAGCAACACTCTGCTGTCAACTATCAACCCTCTTCTCGCAATCATGTGATCTTTCTACCAGAGGTTGATATGTCAGTTGAAGCCATATACCCTGAACCTGCCAAGAAGCCTCTTAGTCTTCAAAATGTTGAACACCAAAGCTTCAATCAGCCTATTGAAGGGTGTCCAAGAAGTAACTCGTGTCTATCCAATGGCTGGAAACACTCGTCTACCTCATCGTGCACCAACTGAAGCTACTGAGAGCACAATTGCTCAAAGGCCTCGGAAGCGCTCTCGGGTCCTAAATGACCGAGAACTTCTTGTGGCCCTGCATCAGAAACAAGATAAGCATCATTTTTGGCTCAAGCGTCAGATGCAAAGCCTCTTGGTGGATGTAAATCGCATTCGAAACCTTGCCACCAAGAATGCATTTGTCACTCACGAAACTTGTTGGCGATCATGGAAGAGTTTGACCCTGCTCAGTGCTGAACCAGATCTTCAAGTCGATGGCTTCACTGAAAGATTCAAGTTTGACTCCACTCCTCCACGGAATGTTGTCCTACGTAGAACTCCATCGCTTGAAGACTCTGACTATTCTTCCTCCGCGGCAACTGTAAATGCCAATGTGATCGATGATGAAGACAATGCAACTTCACCGCCTCCTACTTCTGCACGCATCGACACTGCACCAAGTTCGTCTGCACCGCCAACCAACAACGACAACCCTGCTGCTTCACCTACTCCTCAGGATGACGAGTAGATGCTCTATGTCTTCAAACTTTTTTGGTCATTACTGACAAAAGGGGGAGAAGCATATGAGTTGATAGTCTTCAAGCGGGTTCATAAGGGCGGTTGCTTTATATTTTTGCCTAGTGCTTACAACTCTTGCTTTTGATACACTTCGTTCTTTGAGTTGTAACACTTAAACTTGATGGTCGTCTGCTACTTATTTGCGTTTCCACGTGCTATGATAACTTCCGCACTTAGATCATTCTGCAGACGTCCATTTTTCATTATGCATGTCATTCTCTTAGCTATATCATTTCATGCATGATGCATTATCTTCATAAGTTGAAGAGGATCTCCATAAGTACAACCTGCCATGTGCATTTGCATTCCAAAAGAAAATTATTTATATGCACATCTTCAGGCGGAGCCCTTGCCACTTATGAAGACAATACGCTATCCCTTACAATTTCACATACTTCTTTCCCGTTGAAAACTTCAACCAATTGGTCATCAATCACCAAAAAGGCGGAGATTGTAAGTGCATCTAGTGCCACCCCTAGTTGGTTTTGGAGTATTGATTACAAAGTTGGTTGAGGGACTAATGCGTTTGTGAGAATTGCAGGATAACACAGGTAGTGTCCCTCATTGATTCGGTTTACCTACCGGAGATGACCCCTAAAAATGTATGAAGACATTGAAGACAATGGTGGTGTGTGAAGATATTCACATTGAAGACTATGACATGAGAAGACATTGAGTGAAGACTATGGAGCGCGAAGGCTGAGTTGTTTCGTTGTTTCCTTTTCTTCTGTGTTGAGTCATAGGAACCACCGTACTGTTAAGTGGGGTCCAAGTGAACTAAGTCAGAGTGACTGAAGTGATGCTCAACTCAAATCCTATGTCTTCGAGCGAAGACAATGACATCTTATCCAGAGTTGGATGAGTCAGCTTTGCTTGTAGCCCAAGTAAAGTTGTCGTGTGTGTTTGAAATATGACCGTTGGAACACGTGTCAGTTCCTTAGTGACCCAGGGTCATTTCGGACATATCAGGTCGGGTTGCCTTGTGGTTATAAATAGCCCACCCCCTACACCATAAATTGGTGGCTGCTCAGAGTTAGTTTACGGCTTTTGTCGTTTTGAGAGCAACCCACCTCGAAGCCTTTGAGAGAGAAATCCTTGCGAGGACAAAGCCCAAACACACAGAGCCAAAGAGTGTTAGGCATCACTGAAGTCTTTCTGTCTGTGTGACCTGAAGACTTATTACACTTGAGGACTTGTATCCTCCACCCGGTTAGGCGTCGTGTTCTGAGCATCCAAGATTTATTGTGGATTGCCGGTGAACGAAGTCTGTGAAGGTTCGGAAGTCTACCTTGAAGACTTACCAGAGTGATTGGCCGAGGACTGTGTGTCCTTAGCTCAAGGGGAATAAGGTGAAGACGCGGTCTTCTGAGTTGAATCTCAGCCTCCCTAACCAGACGTACAGTTGTCACAGCAACTGGAACTGGTCCAACAAATCCCGTGTCCTCAACAAGTGACTGGTTCTATCCCTTCCCTCCTTTACTTTGAGTTTGTCTTCGTGAAGTCATTGCTTATCTGTCTTATCTGTTTGACTTCATTGCTTGACTACTATTGTTGATTGGCTTCATACTATCTTCCATCCTGATCCTTACTACCTAGCTGTATTAGTCTTCGTACGTTAACACTATTGCATACTTGACTATGGCTTGCTTATTGTAGTTTATCTTCCGCTGCAAATCAATTAGGTCATTTATATTGTTTGTCTTCGAAACTTCCACGTTTTGAAGACTTTGATAAAAATTGCTTATTCACCCCCCCCTCTAGTCGATAACTAGCACTTTCAGGTACAATGGTAATCTGGCCGGGTGTAGGGCCCGGTTGTCAGTGTCTCCGGTCGCTGGCTTCTTCGCCGGTTGCTGGGGCCCGTCGCCTGGTGGGCCCCACCGGCTGGTCTGGTACGGAGCCGACAGGCTGCCTACGCCGCTTGCGGGTGTGGTCGGGGGCTGATCACTATAGCCACAATGCAAATGACGGATGCTTGGTCGGGGAGGATCGTGGCTACAGTTCCGCCGCATGGTGGGAGATCATTATAGCCTCACTAGGCCTCGTCTGGTTAATGGTGCACGGGCTTCGATGGAGGATCTGGCTGCTCGCCAGGAGCCGGATCACCTTGGCTCCGATTGGTCAAGCTAGGCCACCCTCCCGGCTCATGCTGCCTGGTAGGGCCCGCCGCCTTCAAGCCGTACCGACAGGCTGTCGTGGGAGCAGGCCCCGCCTGACAGGGGTGACGTCAAGGGTGGAGTGGAACCAGTGCCGCATCATGCGGAGATCTCCGCCTGTACGAGGCACTGTGGCCACGCCAGTCGCTAGATATGGGGGTGATGGGCTAGATTGTAGCCTCACCCTGTCTTGTCTTCTTAATGAGGGGCGCAGACTCTGAGGGCATCGTGGGCCGCCTACTAGGAGCCATCCTCTTCGGAGGCCGCTTGCTAGGAGTCGGCCCGTTTTGGTACCGTCTTCTGGTACTTGGCCGTCTTCTGGCAGCCGGCCGTTTGAGCCAGCCGGCCACCAGGAGGCGGCACTTCATTCTGGAGGCTCGTGGGGCACAATCGGCCCAATGTCTTGAAAGGTTCAGGGACTCGGGTTAGGCTACACGTGGCCCATTACTCCGACACATGCGACGGAAGGTCTCATAATAAAGGATATTAATGTTGCTGCCTCCGTCCATGAGCACTTTATTGAACTTGTATCCACCAACCTGAGGTGCTACCACCATGGCCAAGTGACCCGAATTATCAACCCAAGGAGGGTGATCCTCCCTATTCCATAGAATAGGCTGCTCAAACCATCTCAAATAACGAGGAACGGCCGGCTCAACAACGTTCACAACCCTCTTATGAAGCTTCTGGTCTCGTTTACACAAACTGGTGGTAAATACATGATATTGCCCACTATTCAGCTGCTTTGGATGGCTCTGGTATCCACCCTGCTGCTGCTGCTGCTGACCACCCTGGCCAGATTGCTGGTTATGACCACCTTGATTTCCCTGAGAGTTGTGAAAATTAGAATTTGAACCGCCGCCTGGGCCATGAAAACCGCCGCCCTGCCCATGATTACCGTCAAACATGTTGGAATTCTTGAAAGCCTTCATGATCGTAAAGTCCTTCCATAAATGAGTGGCCGGCTTCTGCTGAGTGCCATGCCTTGGACAGGGCTCATTTAGTAACTGCTCAAGCGTTGGGCTTGACCCGCCGGACCGGGAAGGTTGTCTCCCCATACGTTGTTGGTTGTTACCCTGCGCATTGGTGTTAGACACAAATTCCAAGCTACCATCAGCCTTACGTTTATTACCTCCTTGATTTGCCGGGTTATGCCGAGGGCCCTTGTCGTTGCCATTCTTCTTTCCCTTCCCTGTCTTTTCATCATCAGACTCAGGATCCTTGGTACTGCCAGAGTCGGCGTACTTGACCAGAGCCGCCATCACCATGCCCATATCATTGCAATCGCACTTGAGCCGCCCAAGCTTCATCTTCAGAGGCTGAAAACGGCAATTTTTCTCCAACGTTAAGACTGTAGAGCCGGCATCCATCTTATCAGATGAATGTATTATGGCCTTGACCCGGCGCACCCAATGGGTTGTGGAATCGCCCTCCTCCTGCTTGCAATTAGTCAAATCCACAATTGACATGGGCTGCTTGCACGTATCCTTGAAGTTCTAGATGAACTGGGCTTTTAACTCTGCCCATGAGCTGATAGAATTTGGCGGTAGCCCCTTCAACCAAGTGCGGGCGGTCCTATCCAACATTATGGTGAAGTACTTGGCCATCGCAGCGTCACTGAACTCTAGTAACTCCATAGCAATTTCATAGCTTTCAATCCATGCCCCAGGCTATAAGTCGGTCGTATAATGAGGCACATTCCTAGGTCCCTTGAAATCATTGGGCAAACGCTCGTTACGCAGAGCCGGCACCAGACAGGGGACACCTCTGGTCCTGGTGGCCATGCCTGCCTCAATAGAGGTCGTCGGATAAACCGGAAAAGGCTGGTAAGCCGTCAGCTGAGCCGCCTGCTCAGCCACCTGCTAAGCCGCCAGCTCAGCCTCTTGACGTATTCGGTCCTGATCCACCAAGTTGAAGGCTCCATTGCACATCGGGTCATGCCCGCCTGGCTGGTTACGGCGCCGGGCGTTGCTTGAAATGGCCGCCAAGTCCATGTGCCTGCTATAACTCGGGCTCCGGCTTGGACGAGGGGTTGAATGAATCCTGTCCCGGCTATATGAGTACGCCTCCTGCTATGCTAAGGCCATCTGAAGAAGTTCTCTGATCCGGCGGGTTTCAACCGCCGTCGGAGAGTTGCCCTCCATTGAGAGAGCCGCCAGTCGTGCCGCCGCCGCGATCACGTTCTCCAATGGGTTAGAATAATGACCCGGTGGGGTCGGTACATACTGAGGTGGAGCAGTATTCATACGGGGAGGCCCCATCACCTGTGGTTGAACCGGCGTTCCAACCCCGGGTGCCGCAACCCGGTTTATCTCCGGAGGGTTATTGGGCCCTGCACCGGGTGTATGGAAGAGGTTTTGAGGATCACAAACCGGAGGGAGCCGAGACTGAGTCTTCTAGTATCTTCTCCTCATGACCTCATTGTATGCGTTCTGATCCATCGTGAGCCGGAAAGTCTATGCCTAAATCCGCTGAGCCTGAGCATCCAGAGCCGCCCGCTCTGCGGTTATCCTGACATCTTCTGCTGCCAGATCTTCCTTAGCCTGTACTATATCCAGCTTTAACTGCGCCACTTCCGCATCATGTTGAGCTTGATCCGCCGGGTTGACCACGTTGGTTAACAGAGCGGTCATCTTATCCATGAGATCTATCACCACCTGAGCCGGCGGGCGCACTGGGCCCCCTGCCCCGGCTGCTGCTGACCCGGAGGTTATGGCTGCCACAGTTGTGGAGTCTTGGATAGGTTGTCTGCCGGCCATGAAGATTCTGACCCTGCTCGGCGGCTCAAGGAGATCCGAAATACTGCTTCCATTGGAACAGCCCCCAAGCCTTGTAATTGATACAATGAATCTGTCTCGCCTGTGGACGACTCACTATCTGAATAGATGGTCGTCTCACTGCCAGATACAGATCCTTCAAAGAGTCCTCCGTGGATGCATCCCAAGAAGGCACGCTTCACAGCAGGCAGAGCCCGGGTGGGTCTCGCACGCTGAGTCATCTCGACGAGGTCGGTGCAGATGTCTGGCTGAGGGCCCGGCATGCCGATCTTGCCGATGAAGACGTGAATTCCCCCGTAGGGGACCCGGTACCCGTACTCAATTGAGCCGGTGTTGGGGCCCCAGCCTACATCATCGATGGAAAGCTTGCCGCGATGACTCTTGGTCATCCGGCCCACAGCGTATCCCTTGAACCCTTCGAAGCTGCCCTTCAAGAACTCAAATCCACCGTGCGCTGGCCCCACGGTGGGCGCCAACTGTCATGGAATTGTCACGTGAGATGTCCTAGTGATAGGACTTAGTTGTGGAGCCATCGCAACTAGGAAGCTTAAAGGGGTTAATTGGGACAAAGGACATGAGATTTATACTGGTTCGGCCCTTTACGGTGAAGGTAAAAGCCTACGATCCAGTTTTGAGTGGGATTGCTTATGACTCGATAACTAGGGAGCGGAATAGCTTGACCTAGCTCTCAATCTGATGTTACTTGCCCTGAACCGCCGCCGGGTCATCCCTTCATATACAGAGGTCGACGCCCAGCGGCTCACAGAATCCTGGCCGGCTCATAAATAGTGTCCGGCTCGGTCTCTTAATTATTCTTGCCTTACAATACAAGTCACGTACATATGGCGGTTTATCACTACGGGCCTTAAGTCGCCTCTGGGCTTTGGGCCCTTAACTGAACCACCATCTTCAACCTTGGTCTTGGGCTTCAAGAATACTTGTAGGTATAACCTGGCCACTCCTGGGCGGGTCATACAAATAGTTATATCCCCAACACTATGACTATGAGATTATGCAACTCCCAAATACCGGAGGAACACTTAGTGTGCTATCAAACGTCACAACATAACTAGGTGATTATAAAGATTCTCTACAGGTGTCTTCGATGGTGTTTGTTGGGTTGGCATAGATCGAGATTAGGATTTGTCACTCCGTGTTTCGGAGAGGTATCTCTGGGCCCTCTCAATAATGCACATCACTATAAGCCTTGCAAGCAATGTGACTAATGAGTTAGTCACGGGATGATGCACTACAGAACGAGCAAAGAGACTTGCCGCTTATGAGATTGAACTAGGTATTGAGATACCGACGATCGAATCTCGGGCAAGTAACATACCGATGACAAAGGGAACAATGTATGTTGTTATGCAGTTCGACCTATAAAGATCTTCATAGAATATGTAGGAACCAATATGAGCATCCAGGTTCCGCTATTGGTTATTGACCGGAAGTGAGTCTCGGTCATGTCTACATAGTTCTCGAACCCATAGAGTCTGCACACTTAGTGTTTGATGATGATCGGTATTATGAGTTTATGTGATTTGATGTACCGAAGGTAGTTCGGAGTCCCGGATGTGAAAACGGACATAACGAGGAGTCTCGAAATGGTCGAGACATGAAGACTGATATACTGTAAGGTTATGTTTGGACACCGGAATGGTTTCAGATGAGTTCGGGCATTTACGGGAGTACCGGGGGGTTATCGGAAGCCCCCAGAGGCTTAATGCACCTACATGGGCTTTAGTGGAAGAGACAGGAGGCGGCGAAGAGGAGGGGCGCCCCCCCCCCCAAGCCCAATCCGAATTGGGAGGGGGGCGGCCCCCCTTTCCTTCTTCCCCTCTTCCCCTTCCTTCCCCCTCCTAGTTGGACTAGGAAAGGTGGGAAACCTACTCCTAGTAGGAGTAGGAATCCCCCCTTGGTGCGCCCCATAGGAGGCCGGCCGGCCCCCTCCTCCACTTTGTTATATACGGAGAGGGGGGCACCCCATAGACACAGAAGTTGACTGTTTAGACATGTGCGATGCCCCCCTCTACAGATTTCCACCTCAGTCATATCGTTGTAGTGCTTAGGCAAAGCCCTGCGTCGATAACTTCATCATCACCGTCATCATGGTGTCGTGCTGACGAAACTCTCCCTTGACCTTAGCTGGATCTAGAGTTCGTGGGACGTCACTGAGTTGAACGTTTGCAGACCGCGGAGGTGCCATACCTTCGGTGCCAGGATTGGTCGGATCGTGAAGACGTACTACATCAACCGCGTCATCATAACGCTTCTGCTTTCGGTCTACGAGGGTACGTAGACAACACTCTCCCCTCTCGTTGCTATGCATCACCCAGATAGATCTTGCGTGATCGTAGGTTTTTTTTAGAAATTACTACGTTACCCAACACTTATGGTTGTACAAAGTCGGTTTAACAGAAAGGAAATAACATATCCGGACACCTAAACTTGCCATCCACGTATACGGGAGTCCCTACCGGACACGAGAGGTGATCTTTTGTCTTGTATCTTGACGGCCCATCAGTCCGGCCCATATCCAATAAACCGGACGCCCGAGGACCCCCTAGTCCAGGACTCCCACAGGAAGTTTCTATCCCTAGAAAGCTTTATGATGAGTGGGAACCTACTGTTAAGATTCAAATTAAATATTATGAGTGCTTTGCTTTGTGTGATTTGGGTTCTAGTGTTTCGACTATTCCGAAAATTTTATGTCATGTGCTGGGTTTCCACAAATTTGATGATTGTTCTTTGAATTTGCATCTAGCGGATTGCACTGTTAAGAAAACTATGGCAAGGATTAATGATGTTCTCATTGTTGCGATAGGAATTATGTGCCCGTAGATTTTATTGTGCTTGATATAGATTGCAATCCTACATGTCCTATTATTCTTGGTAGACCTTTTCTTAGAACAATTGGTGCAATTTTTATATGAAAGAAGGAAACATTAGATTTCAATTTCCGTTAAGGAAGGGCATGAAACACTTTGCAAGAAAGAAAATTAAGTTGCCATATGAATCTATTATGGGGGCTACTTATGGATTAAATACCAAAGACGACAACACCTAGATCTATTGCAATATGCCTAGCTAGGGGCGTTAAACAATAGCGCTTGTTGGGAGGCAACCCGATTTTATTTTTGAGTTTTTTGTTTTTGATACTGTTTTTGAATAATTACACATTATTACTTCTGTAGTAATTGTGTTTTAGTGTTTTAATTGGTGTTTGAGCCAAGTAAGACCTTTGGGATGATATATGCTGATAGTTGATTTGATTTTGCTGAAAAACAAAACCTTCTGCGTCAAGTAGCAGAATTTTAGAAATTCACAGAAGTGACGAAAAATTCTAAATTTTTTACACAAGATTGATTTACAAAATTCCTACGTTTTCCTAAGTTTTAAGAATTTTTGGAGTTACAGAACTATGGATAGTTTCCAGATTGGAATACAGTAGATATAACATTATTATAAATTTCAAATGACTTCACAACAGTACCTAAGGACGTGATTTGCTTTTCTTATACTAATAGTGCTAATGAGTTTATTTGTTGAGTTTTGTGTTGTGAAGTTTTCAAGTTTTGGGTAAATATTTGATGGACAACGGAATAAGGAGTGGCAAGAACCTAAGCTTCATGATGCCCAAGGCACCCCAACGTAATATTCAATGATAATCAAGCATCTAAGATTGGGGATTCCCCGGATGGCATCCCCTCTTGCATCTTCAATCCATCAGTAAATTTACTTGAGGCTATATTTTTCTTCACCGCATGATATGTGTTTTGCTTGGAGCGTCTTGTATGACATGAGTCTTTGCTATTTTTTTTAGTTTTCCACAATCATCCTTGATGTACACACTTTTTGATAGGGACACACATTAATCGGGAATTTATAAGAATACTCTATGTGCTTCACTTATATCTTTTGAGCTAGGCAGTTTGCTCTAGAGCTTCACTTATATCTTTTTAGAGCACGGCGGTGGTTTCAATTTATAGAAATTGTTGAACTCTCATGCTTTACTTATATTATTTTGAGAGTCTTAAACAACATGATAATTTTCTTAGATTATGAATTTAGTCCTAATATGATGGGCATCCAAGAGGATATAATAAAAACTTTCATATAAAGAGCATTGAATATATGAGAAGTTTGATTCCTTGCATTTGTTTTGAGATATAAAGATGATGATATTAGAGTGATTCTACTGAGTAATTTTGGATTGATAGAAATACTTGTGTTAAAGTTTGTGATTCTCGTAGCATGCATGAATGGCGAACCGTTATGTGATGAAGTCGGAGCATGATTTATTCTTTGATTGTCTTCCTTATGAGTGGCGGTCGGGGACGAGCGATGGTCTTTTCCTACCAATCTATCCCCCTAGGATCATGCATGTAGTACTTTGTTTCGATGGCTAATAGACTTTTGCAATAAGTATGTGAGTTCTTTATGACTAATGTTGAGTCCACGGATTATACACAGTCTCACCCTTCAATAATTGCTAGCCTCTCTGGTTCTGCGCAACTTTCGTCGGTGCACTAAACCCACCATTTATACTACCTCAAAACAGCCACCATACCTATCTATTATTGCATTTCCATAGCTATTCCAAGATATATTTCCATGCAACTCCCATCGTTCCATTTATTATGACACACACCATCGTTGTCATAATTTCTATGCATGATCATATAGTTGACATAGTATTTCTGTCAAAGCCACCGTTCATATATTTTTCATACATGTCACGCTAGATCATTGCACATCCCGGTACACCGCCATAGGCATTCATATAGAGCCATATCTTTGTTCTAGTATCGAGTTGTAAGTAAATAAAAGTGTGATGACACTAGTAGAAAAGAGGGCTTTGGTCCACCCCGGGTTAGCCCATTAGTCCCGGTTCAGTCTAGAACCGGGACTAATGGGGGCATTAGTACCGGTTCGTGCGCCCAGGGGCCACGCGGGCCATTTGTCCTGGTTCATCTGGACCTTTTAGTCCCGGTTGGTGCCACGAACCGGGACTAAAGGGTGCGATGCCCATTAGTCCTGGTTCGTGGCACCAACCGGGACTAAAGGGTTAGACCTTTAGTCCCGGTTCGTGCCACCAACCGGTACTAATGGGGTTTGAGGCATTAGTACCGGTTCATGGCACGAACCGGTACTAAAGGTCCCATTTTCAAACTCCACCCCCCCTGGTGGATCGCCTTTTCAGAACATTTTCAAAATCCTCAAAAACCTAACGGAAAAAAAGTTTCGGGGCTTTTAAGATCTAGAGTGGAAAAAATCGAAAAAATTCAAACTGTGGTCAAACAATGGTCAAACTAATTATTCTAGAATATTAGTGTTACTAAATAATTATTTCAGTTATTTTGAATTTTGGTCAAATCTGGTCAAACTGTGGTCAAACAATGGTCAAACTAATTATTCAAGAAATATTAGTGTTACTAAATAATTATTGTTTTTAAAAACAATAGTTTCAAACTCAAACAGTGAAATGTGTCACTTCATGCACAAGCAAAATTCCTGAGGGTTAATAGGATTGACATCTTACTATTGCCAGGAAAACAACAAGTGCAGACTTGGAAACGAGGGAGAATAGAACCCGAAAGTTAAGCGTGCTCAGGCTGGGGGAGTGGGAGGATGGGTGACCGTTCGGGAAGTTAGATGATTTGGACTGATGAGGGGTGATTAGAGATTAGAGGATAAATTGAGCAGTGATGAGGGGTGGTGATTAGAGATTAGAGGTTAAAATAATTCAGAAATTTGAAAAAAAAATCAAAAAACAACAACCGGGACTAAAGGAAATTTTATGATTTTTTTGATTTTTTTTTCAAATTTCTGAATTATTTTAACCTCTAATCTCTAATCACCACCCCCGAAAAAAAAATCAAAAAAAATCATAAAATTTCCTTTAGTCCCGGTTGTTGTTACCAACCGGGACTAAAGGTGGAGCTCCACGTGGCCGCGGCCTTTAGTCCCGGTTCGTGTTAGAACCGGGACTAAAGGGGGGAGGCATTAGTAATGACCCTTTAGTCCCGGTTCATGAACCGGGACTAAAGGCCCTTACGAACCGGGACAAATGCCCTGTTTTCTACTAGTGTGATCATCATTATTAGAGCATTGTCCCATGTGAGGAAAAAAAGAAAAAAAAGAAAAAGAGGCCAAAGAGCCCAACAAAGAAAAGAAAAAAATTGAGGAAAAGAGAGAAAGGACAATGTTAATATCCTTTTTCCACACTTGTGCTTCAAAGTAGCACCATGTTCTTGATGATAGAGAGCCTCCTATTTTGTCACGTTCATAAACTAGTGGGAATTTTTCATTATAGAACTTGGCTTGTATATTCCAATGATGGGCTTCCTCAAAGTGCCCTATGTCTTCGTGAGCAAGCAAGTTGGATGAACCCCCACTTAGTTTCTTTTTGAGCTTTCATACACTTAGAGTTCTAGTGCGTCCGTTGCATGGCAATCCCTACTCCTCATATTGACATCAATTGATGGGCATCTCCACAGCCCATTGATTAGCGCGTCAATGTGAGACTTTCTCCTTTTTGTTTTCTCACATAATCCCTATCATCATACTTTACTCCATCCATAGTGCTATATCCATGGCTTACGCTCATGTATTGCATGAGGGTTGAAAAGGCTGAAGCGCGTTAAAAAGTATGAACCAATTGGTTGGCTGAAACCGGGGTTGTGCATGATGGGAGCATTTTGTGTGATGAAAATGAAGCATGGCCAAACTATATGATTTTGTAGGGATAAGCTTTCTTTGGCTATGTTATTTTGATAAGACATAAACTGGTTGGTTAGCATGCTTGAAGTATTACTATTTTTATGTCAATATTAAACTTTTATCTTGAATCTTTTGGATCCTAACATTCATGCCACCATAAAGAAAATTTAATTGAGAATTATGTTAGGTAGCATTCCACATCAAAAATTCTGTTTTTATCATTTACCTACTCGACGACGAGCATGAATTAACCTTGGGGATGCTTGATACGTCTCCAACGTATCTATAACTTTTGATTGTTCCATGCTATTATATTATCTGTTTTGGATGTTTAATGGGCTTTATTATACACTTTTATATTATTTTTGTGACTAACCTATTAACCGGAGGCCCAGTCCAAATTGCTGTTTTTTCGCCTATTTCAGTGTTTCGCAGGAAAGGAATATCAAACAGAGTCCAAACGGAATGAAACCTCTGGGAGAGTTATTTTTGGAACAAACGCAATCCAGGAGACTTGGACTGGACGTCAAGAAAGAAACGAGGAGGCAACGAGGCAGGGAGGCGCGCCCCCACCCTCGTTGGCCCCTCGTGGCTCCCCTGACCGACTTCTTTTGCCTATATATACTCATATACCCTGAAAACATCCAGGAGCACCACGAAACCCTATTTCCACCGCTGCAACCTTCTGTACCCGTGAGATCCCATCTTGGGGTCTTTTCCGGCGCTCCGCCGGAGAAGGAATCGATCACGGAGGGCTTCTACATCAACACCATAGCCTCTCTGATGAAGTGTGAGTAGTTTACCACACACCTTCGGGTCCATAGTTATTAGCTTGATGGCTTCTTCTCTATCTTTGGATCTCAATACAAAGTTCTCCTCGATCTTCTTGGAGATCTATTCGATGTAATTCTTTTTGCGATGTATTTGTAGAGATCCGATGAATTGTGGGTTTATGATCAAGATTATCTATGAACAATATTTGAATCTCCTCTGAACTCTTTTATGTATGATTTGTTATCTTTGCAAGTCTCTTCGAATTATCAGTTTGGTTTGGCCTACTAGATTGATCTTTCTTGCAATGGTAGAAGTGCTTAGCTTTGGGTTCAATCTTGCGGTGTCCTTTCCCAGTGACAGCAGGGGTAGCAAGGCACGTATTATATTGTTGCCATCGAGGATAAAAAGATGGGGTTTATATCATATTGCTTGAGTTTATCCCTCTACATCATGTCATATTGCCTAATGCGTTACTCTGGTCTTATGAACATAATACTCTAGATCCATGCTGGATAGCGGTCGATGTGTGGAGTAATAGTAGTAGATGCAGAATCGTTTCGATCTACTTGTCGCGGACGTGATGCCTAAATGCATGATCATGCCAAGATATTCTTATAACTATGCACTTTTCTATCAATTGCTCGACAGTAATTTGTTCACCCACTGTAATACTTATGCTATCTTGAGAGAAGCCACTAGTGAAACCTATGGCCCCTGGGTCTATTTTCCATAATATAAGTTTCTGATCTATTTTATTTTGCAATCTTTACTTTCCAATCTATGTCATAAAAATACCAAAAATATTTATCTTATTGTCTTTATCAGATCTCACTTTTGCAAGTGGCCGTGAAGGGATTGACAACCCCTTTATCGCGTTGGTTGCAAGGTTCTTATTTGTTTGTGCAGGTACAAGGGAGTTGAGTGTAGCCTCCTACTGGATTGATACCTTGGTTCTCAAAAACTGAGGAAAATACTGATGCTACTTTGTCGTATCACCCTTTCCTCTTCAAGGGAAACCAACGCATGCTCAAGAGGTAGCAGGCCCCGGTTGTAGACGACGACGAGCTCCCTCGAGAGCCACCCCTTGTGTAGGACACCCTCAGTAGCCCCCGAGCGTAGTGGAGGCTGCAGGGGAGGTCTCTAAGACCTTCGGCGGGCTCCCGTTCTTCATCAAGTCCTGCCTTGGCCTTCTCTCGTTGAGTCGTTGGGAGGCCGGATACTGGATGGATGCTCGTGTTTCCCCGCGAGAGATCGCACACCTGATTCGGACCCCTACATGGAGGAAGGTCTAGGGCTGCAATAAGAAATACTTGAAATGTATCATGTTGATCCTTGGCGAGTTGCGGTGATGCATGTTAGAATAAATCCGAGGCCACCGTCGATCATCTGAGGACCAAGAAATCACACAAAAACGACACCGAGATTTTTTTATGAGGTTTACCGATATGGCTACATCCCCGGGGCCTGACTACGTGCGCTCCTCCCCATGGCACCGTCACAATACCGCACCCGGTCACCCTAGACGGCGGCACAAGCCGTCGGTTTCCCCCGCGTTCCTATGCTATTATGTTGGCATATGTTAAATTGTGTGTCTACCCCCGCTATATATAAGAGGCCCAGGATACAAGTGTCCTACTAGGACACGACTCCACACCCTATGTAAATACAATACAACTCATAGTCCAACTGTAACCTACCTTGTACACTATATTCGACACAATTCCAACAAACTCCACCTTGGCGAATATTCTCCATTATCTTGAATTCGTCCATGCATCAAACTTCCATGTACATTGGACTTGAGCTTATCCCATGAGCACCGCTGCTACTCCAAAGACTCCATATGACTACACCTGGACCTTGTAGTTCCTTCTTTTCTTGACCACAGTCAACGCTCGAGCAAAATTAAGTTCCCCTTGCTCTAGTTTGTGCTCCCAACTTTTAGAATATACGTTCGATGCCATCACTTACTGATCAGTGACCTGTGTGAAAGTGAACAACTCACATATTGGATGTCACACATAAGAGTTACCTGAACTCAACATCACCCCTCCTTTTGTTGACCGCCTGTCTGAAACTTAAAGGAATTTCACCATTGCTTGTATTCACCCGAGTCAAATTCGCAGTTGTCTCACCACATGTATGACCACCAGTGCCCTGGCCCGTCTCCATCCCCGTACTAACCACACGCCTTGCCGCTATTACCGCGTCGAGCCTCCGCTGTCCCGGTCGAGTCTCAAGGGTCGCGAACCCACACCACTCAACCCTCACTCCAGAGTACCACCGATCATCACCGACCGATGACGAGTTTAATGCTTCGTCAGACCATTGGGCTTCAGTCCGAATTACGTGTCACTCGCTATTTTTCCCGCTGAATAGGCTTCGAGTCTCTGTGCACCGTCTTGAATCAACCCCGCACCATAGTCTTGTTCACACAAGCACTCAGGCCCGCACCACATGTTTCCACGCCCAGAAGTCGGTCACCATCAGCATCACGCTCATATGTCGCCGTTGCTGATTCCACCACCGTCTTCCGTATCAACCGACTTGCGTTCATCCCGTCAGACTGTCCATTCCGATCCAGCCAAACTATTCCGGCTGCATGACTCGCTCAAGGCTCCCAAATCATCTTCCGTGAATCTCCATCCATAACATGATAATTCCGTTGTGAATGGGCCTGTAGCCTAGTGGTTGCAGCGACCTTAGTAGCACCCCAGGTTTTTCAGTTCCTGAACTTCTTCACTTCAAACCTGATACGTGTTGGCGCCATGGTTTTTCGTACAGCTGACACTTTGAAAAAATATCCGAGCTTTCAACACATGCTCAAGTACACAACATGTACTAGTAGCAAATTCCTACCAAAAATCCTTCTTGTACTCACGCGTAGTAACTCCCAGGCACAACCCATGACGCTAGTGCAACTTGCTTCGCCTCACCTCAGCCTTCCCGATGGATGCGTCTCAATGGATTTTTCCTTCACTCGATTTGATCTGCTGATGCCTCTTTCCCCGTCGTTCGAGACTCGGTCCCCTTTTTGTCCAAAACAAATATCACGTCTCCTGTGTTGCACACTGTATCAGCACTGGCCTACCCAATCACGTCCAGGCCGCATCACGCCTCCACCTCGCAGCTACACCAGACCTAGCCAATCAAGCACGCACAAAACTAGCCAACAGGGCCAGCTTCGCACGTCCTAAGCATGCCCACAAGGCCACAAGCCGCCTTGGCTTCGGTTCGCCCGCCTGCAGCCATGCGGCTTCCAGCCTTCCACCTCGCAGCAGCCCACGCCACTAGGCTTCCGCAGCTAGCGCCCATCGATCGCTTAGACCAACCTCTTTTCCGCCTGCCTGTGCGACGCGCCGCTGCCGTTGCTTCACGCATGTGCTTCTGTACGCTCGCCCGATCGATCCGATCGATCGCTGTATGTCTCACACCGCCCCCATCATAGAATTCCACTGATCGCTGCAACTCGCTGAGATCGCCACATAACTCTTCTGATTCGCTTTCTTCGATCACGCTGAGAACCACGCCAACCTGCTGCATCTCAGACTCGATCTTCCTCTAAATCAACACTCCATAGCCTTCGAACAACCTAGCACTGATACCACCTGTTAGAATACATCCGAGGCCCCCGTCGATCATCCGAGGACCAAGCAATCACACAAGCACGACACCGAGATTTGTTAACGAGGTTCAATGATATGGCTACATCCCCGGGCCTGACTACGGGCGCTCCTCCCTATGACACCGTCACAATACCGCACCAGGTCACCCTGGACGCCGGCACAAGCCCGGGTTCCCTCGCGTTCCTGTGCTATTGTGTTGGCATATGTTACATCGTGTGTCTACCCCTGCTATATATGATAGGCCTAGGATACAAGTGTCCTGCTAGGACACGACTCCACATCCTATGTAAACATAATACAACTCATAGTCCAACTGTAACCTATCTTTTACACTATATTCGACACAATTCCAACAATGCCGCCGTGATTTTTGTGCCGACTTCCTGTAAAAGAGGAAATTAGCCGAAGGGGGATGCTTATCTCGTCTGTGAGGTGTGGCGCATATTTCGGGCGACAATAAGAGGAGGGGAAAGGGAGGGTTTTTAGGTTCGTCCCGTCTCTGCTCATTTCGACTCCTTCCTTCTTTGCCAGCCCTCCCAAGGCATCGCCATCACTTGCTCGCTCTTTGCGCATTCTCGCCACACCATACCTCTTCACCGCTGATGGCAAAGATGAGGAGTGTGAAAGGGGAGTGGGTGCCTATCCATGAGCCTTCGTAGAGCACTGTCGGCAGGAAGTGGAAGCGGACCCGAGGAGAAGCTGGCGCAGGTCGCCCCTAAATCCACCAACAAGTAGTGCCCCTAATCCGTGTTCTTCTCCTTCGACCTCCTGAAGTCTGTCCGAGAGTGGACAAGTCTTGGTTCTACGTGGTGGGCCTCGGCGATGATCTACCGGCCTACGTGAATGAACCTCCGCAGAAGATACGGTCTTGGGCTCTGCTGGCTAAGTTATTGCCCTTGGCCAAGGCGTTAGCGGAAGCCACCGGCCGTCCGGAGAAAAGTGGCCTGACCGGAGACCACATCGTGAGGACCTGGGTGGCATGCTGCGTTTTTCCTTTGCATGCCCGGGTTCTCCTCCTCCCCAGTATAAGCGGCCGGATGACCCCGCACGGGTCTCCCAGGGGGAGCTGAGCCCGGAAGACTTTGATACATATCTTGGCTTGTTGGCTGGGCCCAACGCCATCACAAAGTCAAAGAAGAAGGCCGTTGAGCCTTTTTCAGCCGAGCTCCTGTCGGGCGATGTAAGTGTTCTTTGCGGCTTTCTCTTTGTTAGAGGTCGACTACCTCTTTATATCACTCTTTGTCTTTGTTCAGAAGGGGTTCGTCACCTTCACGACGTTCTGGTCGAAGCCCCCATTGTCGGGACATCAAGTGATCCCCGCCCTGGTCGCCCTGATGTCAGTGGCTCCTCTCGAGCCCGCCCGGCCGAAGGGCAGACCCACCAAGAAGCGGAAGGGAGCCCCTGCGGAGTTCTTCGGGGAGGAGGACTCCGTGGAGGAGTCCTCTGGCGATGCGTACGGAGGAGACCTTGGCCAGTGGGAGGATGACGATGGTGCGGCTTCCTTGCTTGTAGGCAATGATGGACGTGATGGTGGATTATTAAAGCATCCTATCTATGAAGAGACCGGTTGTCTCTCATGATGTGTTGTATGCTTGATGCTATATTCTAAGTTAATAAAAGCATCCTTTATTATTAAAAATAAATCTTGCTGGTGTTTGTCTATGATCAACTAAGAATATTGTAATACTCAACACTTGAAGGAGTGACTTTATTTATTTGTCGCAACATGTAAGGCTCCAAATCAAGTGACGGTGCATTATTTTGGATGGAGGTTACAGAGAATAAGTCACCTAGCTAACAGGTACATTGTGTGTGCATGTTAACTATTCCTTGTCCACTCGCACCTCTCCATCAAGTTATTGCAGCTGAGGAGAAACAAACCCCAGAAACCGGAGCCCTCCACTGGTACAGGTATGCGGCCCCTCCTTCTCCCTTCCATTTGAAGCATCACTAACCCCACTTTGCTATGCATATGTACATCTAGGGAGGAGTGATCTGTGGAGATCCATGGAGGCTTTTGCTGTTGCCTTATTTGGCGTGGTAGCCACCGGCGCAGTGTCGAAGCTCGTCAAGGTGGTAGAAGACTTAGATACAAAGGGAAAAGCTAGTAAGGCGATGAAAATTGATGCTTTTTATATCGAAGGTGATCTCGAGTTCATCCGTATTTTGATGAAAGAGAGTTTTGATCAAAGTGGCGGACATGTCGGTCGTTCGCACTTAGTATGCATTGGATTACTGAGATGCTTGGCATATGACATCGAAGACTGCATGGACAGCTTCAACCCGGAGAAGAAGAACCTCAGTGATTTCGCCACAGAGATTGCTAACCTCAGGGCCAGATCAATAGCGACCAAAGATCAGATATCGAGTAATATGAAGCTGATAGCACTGGCGTTTAACGGGTCAGCACAAGGGGCAGTCGTCGGGACTGCGCAAGGGGCTCCTGCTGTCCCCAGGGAGCTTCAGGATCTTCTAAGCGACAAGAATCACACGGAGTGGCTTGATCTCAACTTGGACTGCTTGCTATATTTCTGCTTGTTCCCTCCAATTCATGATGTCAGTACTAAGCCCCTAATGAGGAGATGGCTGGCTGAAGGACTAGTACAAGGAGAAGATGCCGCAGTCCAAAATTTGGAAATCCTAATCACAGCCAGTATCATCAGTTCCACCCATACAAGCAACAATGGAGTTACATGCCGACCTACCCGCGATATGCACGCCGGCATCTCCCAGATGTCCATGTCCAGGAATTTCGTGCTGTTGTGTGACGGCACGGCCCAATTGCCAGCGGACAGACCCCGCAGGCTATCTGTGCATCCTCCCGCAAATGGCCAACTGAATTTGCCTCAGGATTTATCTCGTCTCCGGACCCTGGCGGTATTCCCAGCTGCTGGCGCGGCGAATCCCGCAGACTATGAAGCTGTTCTTGATTTCACCAGGTATAAAGTGCTGCGGGTGTTGGATCTGAAAGAATGTGTTGACCTTAGCGAGCAACAACTCAGAGATATCTGGGGCCAGCAGGTGTTAATGAAATATCTGAGCATCAATTTGGGCAGCATCGATCGGATTGAAAGGGCAATCGGGCGCCTGGATCAGTTAGAGACACTCGACCTGAGTGCAGCTGGAGGACAAATATGCCAAACTGTAACGGTGTACAAAGAAGTCCTCCTGCTGCCCAAATTGAAGCACCTCCTTGGCAAGTTCCAGCTTTCTGCGACAGATACCCCCTCCGTTCCCGTATTGGGATGGTTTGAATCGAGTCTAGAGAAGTTCCTGAGGGATAAGAGTAAGCTGGAGACGCTGGCAGGCTTTGTCACCGGCGAGACACTAGGATTTCCACAACTGATGAATCTTATGATTCGGTTGCGGGAGGTGAAGATATGGTGCGAATCCAACGCAAGCAAAAGAAACCTGAAAGACCTTTCAAAAGCCATCACGGAATTCGTTCGTAAAACGATCACAGAGCCTCAAGTTCATCGGTCCCTGTCGATTCATTTCGAAGGATCATCGGAGGTATTCACCAACAAGATAGTCTCAGTCGACGGCAAACTCGACTCGCTCGAGCTGCACGGCAAACTCGACACGCTCCAGCAGCGCGGCAAATCGAGCCCACTCCCTCAGTTCGTCGCAGCGCTTAGTACTATAGTGGAACTGTGCCTTTGGTCCACTGGTCTGAGCTGGACGGATATCCGAGATGGGCTGAGCACGGTGAAGGGACTGAAATATCTCAAGCTTATTGAAGATAACCTTGGGCATGTCATCATAGAGCCTGCAGATCACCTCAAAAGCATCCAGCGTATATGCCTTGTGTGTGTGCCAGCGCTAGACATAACAATCCAAGCTGCCGCGCTGCCTCATCTTGTTTCACTTCATATGCTCTGTCAACATTTGCATGTTACTCCTGGAACCCCTGGCGGCATCGAAATCGCACACATGAAGAAGCTCAAGGAAGTCACGCTTCATCAGCAGGTCGCGGGCGGAATAAGAGCTGAATGGCAAAATGCTGTAGATGGCCATACCAATAGGCCCCTGCCCGTCCTTTTGCCCCTTCAAGGTCCCTGATTTATAATGTAGACTTCATCAAACACGGTAAGTTTTCTTCTCTCTTCCACCTCTTTCGTCTTTACTTGAAGCATCTTTTGTTTGAGTTAATACTCTTTCACTATGTACGTACGTGCAGATCATAACAACAGCTGTGCCACCTTTCGCTTTGCTGCCTGGATCCGTGCAATAACTCCAGCTAGCTGGATCATTCTTCAATTCTCTCATTGTGTGTTCGTTTTTATTTTTAATACATTTTAGTTACCATATATATTGTTGATCAATTTTCCATTTCCAAGTTACTTCTATGCATCTGATTCATCTGTTATAAATGATTATGAGACAAGGATCCTTCCTATTATTGTACTGTTTTTGGGCAACACAAGGCAGGCGCATGATCCAAAGGCCGGGGTTATTGCTGGAATATATCTTGTGGAGCTTGGACTTAGGTGCACCTCCTTATCTAGCCATCCATCTCTGCATAGCGATTCGTGCAAGGACTTTTGTCTTTTTTGTTTCTTCCAAATAAAACAACGTATGAACTTCAAACTTTTGCATCACAACAAAACATTCTAACTAGAATGTGGAAAAAAATTCAGAATTTTTCATGCATCATAAATACTAAAAATAATATTTTTGAATAAAGAAAATCTCATTTTGTATATTTATGTCGGTCAAAAAAATCTTTAAGTTTTTTCTCACATTTTAGTAAGAATGTTTTGCTATCTTGCAAAGTTTGAAATTCATATGTTGATTTATTTTGAAGAAACAAAAAAGAGAAAATTACACATAGTAAGTTAGTTGTCTAGCATGGATCTCAAAGCTATATTGGAGGATAAGGATAGGAGGTGTCGATGAGCCCAAGCTTTAAAAATCCACATCTGGTTATTGTCTTTTCAGAAAAGAAAAGGCTGACGCTCTGTCGGTTTCATTAACACTTACGGAGAAGTTGACGGAAGCTGACGAATGGCCAAATTCATCTTCAGGGAGTCAAAATAAGGCGTTAAGCATATCAGGGAAGATATTTCTCATTCAAAATTAAGGCCGAGTTCTTTTGCCAAAATCTGGGGATTCTTCTAGAATCCGCCCCCTACCCAGCTTCTACGAGAAGCTGGGTAGGGGTCGGATTCTACGAGAATCCCCAGATTCTGGCAAAAGAACTGGGCCTAAATGTGCCGGTGTAATGGCACCCAACCGCCAGGTACACACGTTAGGATACTACAGACAAGCGGGCAGCAACGGGCGGCCATCCAACCAGCTAGTTGACCCATCAGTATCCAACAGAGGAGTAAACAGAAAGGGGGCCGACACGGTGTACAATTGCCAGGTAACTCCGGCGGGGTCCAACAGCCGGGTAGATAGCAACCGAGCCTCTCAGGAGGCGCTCAACAACCTGCTCCCTCCTTCCACTTATATATGGCCTAATACGTTTTTCAAGGTTACCTTTCACCATGAGTTAGCACAATGATATATAACATGCATGTTACACAAAGCGTACCATTGAAATTGTATGTGAAAGAAGTTTCTAACATCCGATATACTAATAATTTTATCATTGGTCAAAAGCTACCTCCAAAGACACATTAGACCCAATATATATAGGAGGGAGTAGCAGATAAGAAACGAGCCCCACCCCCCAAACGATTCCCAACCGGTGAAAACGCTCAACATAGCCCCCAACCGGGTAGATAGCAAGCGAGGCGAAATAGACCCAGCAGGATATCAACAACCGGGTAGATAGCAAGCGAGGCCAGATAGACCCAGCAGGATATCAACAACCACGTAGACAGCAAGCGAGCTGCTCAGTAGGCGCTCAATAGTCGGGAAGATCAATGCCTCCCCTAGTCGGGAAAATAGCAAGCAAAACACACACGAGGCACCTGATAGTATGGTTAATAATAAAACCAGTTGCTGGCTATATAATGTTGCCACCTTATTTGCAATCAAGCTTATAGCCGAGAAATACAATAGTTAGATATAACTATGTACTATTTTATTGATACATGGTACACCTCACTATCTCACATAGTGTCTAGAGGCACGTGCTGCAGTTGGCTGTTAATCTGTAGCATGTTTATCTTCTCTTTCATCTTCCCATTCCTCTAACACAGCAAAAATTAATATTTTAAGCCTTATAGTCCGCCTGCATCACTCTATTGTAATTGTTGTGAGGCCTCACACTTCCGAAAACGTTTGATGCCGCCCACCCCAGCGCATGCGCATCCAAGGGAAGGGGAAAAGA
>NC_041383.1:819485071-819500255 GCF_002162155.2 Triticum dicoccoides | reverse complement strand
GGGTTGGCCAACACGAACTCAGGTCATTGACAGCGAGATCCGGCGTCCCGTTGTGGAATGGACCAAGGCGATCGAACGGCGCGCCAGGTAGGGAGAAGGGGCCCCAAGCAGGGAGAAGGGGCCCCAAGCAGATCCGACGGTGCCAGGTAGAGGATGGTGGAGACTCTCTTAAAGAAGTTTCGTATTGTACGAGTAGGTAGATAGATATTTGATGCAGAAGACAAATGTTGGAAATACAATGTAAAAAGAGTAAAATACACGGAAAGAATCGTCAAAGGACGATTTTTTTAGGCGTGTCAGGTTTGCAGTCGACCTCATGGAACACGACGACATCAGGATCCGGGCCCGGCGCCGGTGGAGCGCTTTGAAGCGTGAGAGGGCAACTGAGCTCCAGCCCTCGGTTGCTGCCGATGCCGAGTGTGATCCTTCCGGAGAGCCGCATCTCCACCTTGATCACCCCCGTTGCGTTCTGCTTCTTCAACTCCTCCACCGCTGCAGGGTCGAGCAGGCACAGAGCATCACCGCCGGTGTGGAGGAGGTGCGCCTCCCTCTTGAGAGGCTCGTGCTTGTGCGCCGCATCCGCCACCTTCACGTTGTACAGACGCCGGTCGTGGAACAGAAAGGTGGCGATGAGAGGCTTGGTGTACTTGATGACCATAGCTCCGTTGGGGTTACGAACGGTGAGGGCGACTGAGATGGAGATGTTGTACGCGGAGAAGGACGCCCATGTGTCGGTGGCGGTGAAGCTGTTGAGACGGGCGTCCTCAACGTAGGCCTTGATCTGCGGGGTGACGGTGAAGCGTAATACGAGTAGCACACTACCTGCCCCGACCACAAGCGCAAGCAAGACGAAGGGCAAGCATTTGAGCTTGAAAAACCAGGCGATGCTCTTTCGCGTTTGGAGGTCGCAGCAGCAATCGAGAAAGCTGGGACAACTTCGGGGCGAGGATTGGGTAATGGGGGTAGTTTTTGCCATCCCAAGCTATCGAACATCCTGAAACAATCTACAAGCTAGGCTTCAAATAGTGAATTTGGTCGTCACATGTGGTTAGTATGGAGACGTGCGCTCAATCCAGTCGCATGGTGTCAGGAATGTTTTTTAATCACTTCAACAAAACAAACCCAACGAGCTAGGATGTCATACGGACTTACCCCTTCGCCTCTCCTCCCAAGCTAACAGGCAGGCGGCTAAGGTTCCTGCCTCCTGTCCGCGGCGCCGATTTAGCTCGTCTCCTGTGGTTTTGGGGCCATGTGCCGCGGTGGATCGTGGTTGTGCTGGCCAGAGGGATCCATTATTATATGTTTATTTGAGTTTGATAAGGATTCGTGTATTGCTTAGGAAGGTGAGGTGACGGTGGTTTTCTGAAGATGGAATGTTCTCCTTGCCTAGTCCTTTCACAGGGGCGCATCTAGCATTGTCAGAGGGCGTACGGAGCTGCGGCTCCGACGGATCTTGTAGGATTCAGTTGGTGGTTGTCTTCGGTAGATTTACTCGCATCCGGTCTTCGTTCATCTATGGTCATGTCTCTTCAGGTTGGATCATTATGTTCTACGTTTCTCTACATCTGTGGCGATTGTTGTTCTGGTGCACCGGTCCTATGAGACCTTAGCACGACGACGTTCGACTGTCTCCTACATAAAATTTTACCCGGCTCCAGTGAGATATGGGCGATGATGGCTGTCGGTGTCAAAACCAGCGGATCTCAGGTAGGGGGTCTCGAACTGTGCGTCTAGGCAGATGGTAACAGGAGACGAGGGACACGATGTTTTTACCCAGGTTCGGGCCCTCTTGATGGAGGTAAAACCCTACATCCTGCTTGATTAATATTGATAATGTGGATTACAAGAGTAGATCTACCACGAGATCAAGGAGGCTAAACCCTAAAAGCTAGTCTATGGTATGATTGTTGTTCGTCCTATGGACTAAAGCCATCCGGTTTATATAGACACCGGAGAGGGCTAGGGTTACACAGAGTCGGTTACAAAGGTAGGAGATCTACATATCCGTATCGCCAAGCTTGCCTTCCACGCCAAGGAAAGTCTCATCCGGACACGGGACGAAGTCTTCAATCTTGTATCTTCATAGTCTTGGAGTCCGGCCGATGATGATAGTTCGGCTATCCGGACACCCCCTAGTCCGGGACTCCCTCAGTCGCCCCCGAACCAGGCTTCAATAACGACGAATCCGGCGCGTATGTTGTCTTTGGTGTTTGCAAGGCGGGTTCTTCTTCATGCTCCGTGTGTTTGCCGGATAGTGTCCGGTTGCTTCATAAATGCTGCGCTCCTTGGCTTCCGAGTCCAATAATGGTCTTCTTCCACGCGTCGTGCGAATTCGAAAAGCCAGCATATTTTTATGTTTTACCCCCTAGCTGCGCAAATAAGCTGCCTATAAGAGAGGCGAGGATCCAGATCCAAATCACATCATCCTCCTTCCGCAAGTACTCATCGAGGCGCATTTGACACCAAACCCATTCCAACATGGACAGTCGACGCGGCTCCTCTTCTCGCGCTCCCAGCCCTAAGCCAGGAGATTGGAGGAGATGCTCAGTCCCGCACAGCGAGCTAGTGACGCTCCAAGCGGAGGGATATCTTCCCCCGGCCTTCATGGTTCCGGTTCGAGCCGGACTGGCCACCTACAAGGGTGGGAAGCAGGCGGAGAGCGCCCCCAATCCCTCTAATGGAGAGCGGGTGTGCTTCGTCCCCTACTTAATAAGGGGACTCGGATTTCCTATACATCCATTTCTCCAGGGGCTCCTGGAGTTCTACGGACTCCAGCTTCATCATTTTACACATGCCTCCATTTTGCACATCGCGGGTTTCGTAGCTCTGTGTGAGCTGTTCTTGGGTATTGAGCCCCATTTTGCGCTGTGGAAGAGGTTGTTTTGCCTCGTACCCCGCTCTCACGAGGGGTCGATATATCAAGTGGGCGGAGCCAAAATATGGCGCATCGCCGGGACCGGATACCTGTCCGGGACCCCAAAGAAGACGTCCGAAGACTGGCCTTCACAGTGGTTTTATATGGAGGACGCTCCGCTGCCGGATCCAGTCCGAATCGGCCTTCCGGAGTTCAGCAACGCTCCATTGAAGAAACGCCTGAGTTGGCGCCCACGGAGCCCTCAACGAGAAGATGATAGGAGCGTCCATTACTTGATGGGCCGGATACGGCTGCTAGCCCATTCCGGATTAACCATGATCGGAGTCATGGCCACATGCATTATGCGCGGGGTGCAGCCGCACCAATATAGGGGCTACCCCATGTGGGACTTCAATGGAGATGATGACGCCACCCCTCACGGCCGCAAGGGACCTGGCTCGGCCGACGACCTGGTGAAGATCCTGTCCGGCTTATACAAGGGGGAGAAGGAGGACTTCCTCCGCACGAATCCTCTGAAGGATTTTCCATGAACAACCCTCGGAGCTGGGTAAGCGGTCGCATGCATATCTGATCCGTGCCTTTAAAGGCAATTGTCTTATTGTATGATTTTGACATAGGAACTGCGTCGGGACGTGGTGGGCATAAAAAGCCCAGCTCCACAACCCGAGGATCCAGAAAGGTCCCTTGATCCGGCCTTCGAAGAGGATCCGGACTTAGCGGTGGAACTGATCGACGGGGTGTTCCACCAGCTCAGCATAGACAATGCTTTAGTCGCCATTATGGTTGACTACCCTGGTTTGTTTCCGGCCTCCCAGGTGACTATGACCGAGGTCTTGACACCATCATTTAATCTGTGCTCAATTCTGACCATCCCATACTGATGGTGCATCGCTGGAGCTGCCTTTAAGGCGGGAAGCCGAACCCGCGGTGGCCGACCAACAAGGGTCAGTCCAGCCCAGCAGGCGGAAGAGGAGTGCGACGCGAACTGAAACGTCGCCGCAACGGTACGGAGCACCGCTATTTTTAAGGGAAGGATTCCCAGGAGGTATATTAAGGCTCATAGCCTTTTCAAAAAGAGCGCTCGCCGGACAGTGTCCGGAGAGGTTGCCAATCAAGCCTCCGCCAGTCATGCTCCAACGCATGGCCCGAGAGGGGAGGCGAATAGAAGGCATGAGCCGGACGCTCCTCCGACGGAGGATGCCGACAGGCTGTCCGCCACCCGGTCTGAGGTGGAGAGCGCCATGAATCACAGGTGTCGCCGGACAGTTCTTCGTGACACGTGTTTCTCCCCGGAGGCGTTAAATGCCTTTGGTGCGGGAAACGCGCACCTCCGTGCCGCTCAAGATGGGTTAACCAGAGCCACGGAGCAGTATGTGAAAGACATACGTGTAAGTAATTTTAATAGTTATATATGCCAGTAGCCCCCGGGACTTAAAATAGTTAAAATAACTGATTTAAGGATCAATTTCTATGCAGGATCTTATGGAGAAGAATACCCATCTGTCCCAGAAGCTCCAAGAGTGCAAGGCCCAACTTGAGGCCGCACTGGCCGCCACAGGGGGAGCCACAGAGACCCCCACTAGTAAGATGCACTTTGAAAAGATAATTAATTAATAAAGTGCGGCGTGAATCTGACACTAATATTGCAGAAGGCGTCGGACTAGATCCGGACAAGCAACAGCTACTGCGCCAGCTAAAGGCCAGCGACAGGGTGCTTATGAAGGTGCAGCAGGAGAGAAACAAGCTCCAAGATGCCCACACCCAGCTAGGAGAAGAGCTGAAAGGTGTTCGGGCCCAGCTGTCTAGCTCCTTGAAGGAGAATCAGCGGCTTCGTCGCGGCATTTATAGTAAGTGCTTGAGCAAATTCCTTTGAAAAGAAGAATTCGGCGAGGAAGTTGATTGACAGAAATATGTCTTTAGGTGTGCTCACAGGTCGCCCTGCGGAGGAAATGCCTGGGTCAACAGGTGACCAACTTCCCGAGCTGGCGCAATTGTTTGAACATGTTCGAAAGGCGATGAGTGGCGTCGTTCAGGCTTTATGGCCATCCGTCTCCCTACCCGAGGGCCTTGGTGATCTTGCTGAGAAGCTTCAGGGAGCACGGCGACGCCTCTGTTTGTGGAAGATATCGGCCTGCCGTCAGGGCGCCAGGGAGGCCTGGGCCATGGTGAAGACGCGCTATCCGAAGGCTGACCCAAACCACATGGCCGAGGTCGGACCTGCGGGGCCTGATGGGAAGGAGATCCCTGTGAGCTTGATGTACGGCCAAGTAGAACTGGCCGCGAAATATTCCCAACAGGACTGTAAATTAGACAGCCTGTTAGATGGGATTGAGGAGGAGTACAATCAGTCGGTTTGACGATGTAATTTGAAATGACATGTAAGATGCCTTCTAGCCGGATTGTAGATCGTTTGTCTTTGCGGACCGTTTCGCTTCAACCTGGGGAACCAACAGTCCGGAGTGTGTCCGAATACCCCTACGGTTATAAGAGAACCGGGGCATGCATGGAGACAAGGCGTCGGGGTCATAATTGCTTTATCAGACAAGTGCCCAACTAGTTATGTTATATTACATGGTTAGTAAGAAACATCTTCCAGGGAGAATAGTTCCGTTAAGGGTTCCTTTCCCTGGGAGGCATGCCCTAAGGTGCAATGCCGGACTGCGAAAATAGCAGAAAAAGCATCTGGGGGCAGATAAATAAGTAAGTAATAAATCATCTTTCAAGTCACCGACTGAATATTCTCTTAAGAACGCTAGCTTTCGGCTTCACCCAGTCTGAGGTACACATCCGGCTGACCCGGCAGTAACAATCGCAGAGGTGCTCCCTTTACCTCCTAGCTGAACAATCGGGAACGTAGGGGTAAGCACAGGAGCCAGGCAACCCAGCTTGGCCAAAACTTAAGTCATATCGATGCATATAATGGTGAATAAAAGGTACATGCGGAAGTATGACACATGTAGTGGGCGTGAAGCCCATATTAATAAGCTTCTGGTAAAGAAGCCCCCAGGTATAATGAGTGCTAGGAGCACATCAAGTGTGTGCGAACAAAGCGCAAATCAGCCTGTAAAAGGTATTTGAAAAAAAAGTGGGAAGAAGGAGGGGGACAAGAGACAGTAAAAATATAAAAAGGTGGACGGGTGAGTGAGACGAACTCTGAGTCCGGTGTTTAGGCGTAGAATCTTCGGAGACGGGCTGCGTTCCATGGGTTCGGCTCGAGTCGGTTGTCAGATGCTTTACGTAGACGGTATGCTCCGCCGGTCAGGACTTGGTCGATGATGAAGGGACCTTCCCACTTGGGCTTAAGTTTGTCCCTTTTCTTGTCTGGCAGGCGTAGAACGAGTTTGCCGACATTGTAAGTTTTGGCCCGTACTTCTCTACTTTGATATCTTCGAGCCTGCTGCTGATAAAATGCAGAACGAGCCTTTGCCACGTCCCGCTCCTCCTCTAAGGCGTCCAAACTGTCCTGCCGATCCAACTCGGCTTCTCTTTCTTCGTACATGCGCACACGAGGTGAGTCATGAATTATATCGCAGGGCAGAACTGCCTCTGCGCCGTATACCATGAAAAATGGTGTGAATCTAGTAGTTCGGTTTGGCATGGTCCGCAGCCCCCAGAGTACGGAGTCGAGCTCCTCTACCCAGTGCGTGTTAGATTCCTTTAGGAACCGCACTAGTCTGGGTTTGATGCCGCTCATGATTAGACCATTTGCTCGCTCGAATTGACCGTTAGTTTGGGGGTGATAGACTGAAGCGTAATCGAGCTTGATGCCCATGTTTTTGCACCAGAGTTTAACCTCGTCGGCCGTCAAGTTCGTGCCGTTATCAGTGATGATGCTGTGGGGGACGCCAAAACGGTGTACTACCCCAGATAGGAAGTCTATCACCGGTCCGGATTCTGCCGTTTTAACCGGCTTGGCCTCAATCCATTTGGTGAATTTGTCCACCATGACCAATAAGTATTTGTGCTTGTGGGTTCCCCCTTTAAGTGGTCCAACCATGTCAATCCCCCAGACCGCGAACGGCCAGGTAATGCGTATAGTTTTGAGGGCGGTGGGTGGCATGTGGCTCTCATTAGCAAAGAGCTGGCAACCGACGCATCGTTGGACTAAGTCCTGAGCATCTGCCCGGGCTGTCGGCCAATAAAATCCTATACGGAAAGCCTTGCCTACAAGGGCCCGGGCTGCAGCGTGGTGCCCGTCGAGTCCGGTGTGAATTTCAGCCAGGAGATTCCGCCCGTCCTCTTCGGAGATACACCTTTGAAGGACTCCGGTTGTGCTTTTCTTATAAAGTTCTCCCTCATGGACCTTGTAGGCTTTAGATCGCCGAACTATGCAGCGGGCCTCATTTTGGTCTTCGGGAAGTTCCTGCCGAATTAAGTAGCCTAGGAATGGTTCTGTCCACGGGGCAATTACTGCCATTATTTCGTGAGCTGAAGGTGTTATTTCATTGGCTGAGCCGCCGATTGTGTCAGAATGGTCTGAGTTAGGTGATGCAGCTGGCTCCGGATTGTTATTTCCGGACTCCTCTTCCCATAACACGGATGGCTTAAAGAGCCGTTCCAGGAAGATGTTTGGAGGGGTCTTGTTTCGCTCCGATGCGCGCTAACACGTCTGCTGCCTGGTTATTATCCCGGGCTACATGGTGGAATTCGAGTCCTTCGAACCGAGCTGACATTTTTAGGACGGCGTTGCGGTAAGCTGCTATTTTTGGATCTTTGGCGTCAAAGTCTCCATTTACTTGGGATATTGCGAGGTTTGAATCCCCGCGCACCTCTAGGCGTTGAATGCCCATGGATATTGCCATCCGAAGGCCATGCAGAAGGGCCTCGTATTCGGCTGCATTGTTGGAGTCCATGTACATTATTTGAAGTACGTATTGGATTGTGTCTCCAGTTGGGGACGTCAGGACGACGTCAGCCCCCAAGCCAGCCAACATTTTGGATCCGTCGAAATGCATGATCCAATTGGAGTATGCGCCGTACTCTTTAGGGAGTTCGGCTTCGGTCCATTCGGCGACGAAGTCAGCCAGAACCTGCGACTTTATAGCTCGCCGTGGTTTTTAGGTTATGTCAAATGGTAAGAGCTCGATAGCCCATTTTGCAATCCTGCCCGTTGCGTCGCGATTGTTTATAATATCGTTGAGAGGTACTTCGGAGGCCACCGTTATGGGACACTCTTGAAAGTAGTGTTGCAGCTTCCAGGATGCCATGAACACCGCATATGCTATCTTTTGATAATGTGGGTACCGGGACTTGCATGGAGTTAGAACAGTGGATACATAGTACACTGGTTTTTGAAGAGGGAATCTGTGCCCTTCTGTCTCTCACTCGACGACGAGTACCGCGCTGACAACTTGATGTGTTGCTGCGATATATAATAACATAGGTTCGCCCAAGTTGGGCGCGGCCAGGACCGGATTTGTTGCCAGTATGGCCTTTATTTCTTCGAGTCCGGCTGTGGCAGCATCCGTCCATTCGAAATGTTCGGTGCGCCGGAGGAGGCGGTAGAGGGGCAGAGCCTTTTCTCCCAAACGGGAGATGAAGCGACTTAAGGCCGCTACGCATCCGGTTAGTTTTTGTATTTGCTTGAGGTCTTTTGGAATATCCAATTGTGACAGAGCTCGGATTTTAGCCGGGTTTGCTTCAATTCCTCTACCGGATACGATGAAGCCCAAGAGCTTTCCGGCTGGTACGCCGAAGACGCATTTTTCCGGATTGAGCTTAATGTCATATGCTCGGAGGTTGTCTAATGTCACCCTCAAGTCTTCTACTAGAGTTTCGATGTGTTTGGTCTTGACAACCACATCGTCTACATATGCCTCTACTGTTTTGCCTATCTGGGTAGCCAGACATGTTTGAATCATGCGCTGATATGTTGCGCCAGCGTTTTTGAGTCCGAAGGGCATTGTGTTGAAGCAGAATGGCCCATATGGAGTAATGAATGCCGTTGTGGCATGGTCTTTCTCCGCCATCTTGATTTGATGGTATCCGGAGTATGCGTCGAGGAAGCACAATGAATCGTGCCCTGCGGTAGCATCGATGATTTGGTCGATGCGAGGGAGGGGGAAAGGGTCCTTTGGACAGGCCTTGTTAAGGTCTTTAAAATCAACGCAGAGGCGCCAGGATTTGTCCTTTTTTGGTACCATTACTAGATTGGCTAGCCAGTCCGGATGTTTTATATCTCTGATGAATCCGGCTTCTAAGAGTTTGGCTAGCTCATCTCCCATTGCCTGTCTTTTGGGTTCGGAAAATCGCCGAAGAGCTTGGTTGACCGGCTTGAATCCTTTTAGGATGTTTAGGCTGTGCTCTGCCAACCTGCGTGGGATTCCTGGCATGTATAAAGGGTGCCAGACAAAAATGTCCCAATTTTCCCGAAGGAATTCTCGTAGTGCGGCTTCGACATCAGGGCTTAATTGTGCCCCAATGGAGGCCGTCTTTGTGGGGTCTGTTGGATGGACTTGAAATTTGACTATTTCGTCTGCTGGTTTCAAAGAGGTGGACTTGGACCTGTTATCGAGTATCACATCGTCCCTATCCACCGTGGAGCACAGCGTAGTTAGTTCCTCTGCCGCTAGGGCTTCGGCCAATGCCTCTAGGGCCAGTGCGGCTGTCTTATTTTCGGCGCGTAGTGCTGTATCTGGATCACTGGCAAGAGTGATTATCCCATTGGGTCCGGGCATTTTGAGCTTCATGTACCCGTAGTGGGGTATAGCTTGGAAGATTGTGAATGCCTCTCGCCCTAGCAAAGCGTGATATCCGCTGCCGAATGGGGCCACTTGGAACGTGACCTCCTCGGACCTGTAATTGTCCGGTGAGCCGAACACTACATCTAGTGTGATTTTCCCTATGCAGCGTACTTCTCGACTAGGGATTATCCCTCTAAAGGTTGTGCTGCTTCGCTCGATGCGGCTCCAGTCGATATCCATTTTTTGAAGGGTTTCCTCGTAGATGAGGTTTAATCCGCTGCCGCCATACCTGAGTACCTTGGTAAGGCGAAATCCGTCCACTATCGGACTGAGGACCAATGCGGCTGGTGCTCTAGCTGTTCGGAATTTAGGTTCATCACTGGCGTTGAACGTGATAGCCGTGTCACTCCATGGATTTGCTGTTGCTACTTGGTAGACTTCGGCGAGGCCGCGGATTGTTCGTTTTCGCATGTTATTTGATGCGAAAGTCTCGAAGACTGTTAATACCGTACCGGTACTGCTGGGCTGTTTGCCCGGGGCTAAAAAGCCTTCGCCACTTTTGGCCACCTGCCGTAGTATCCAACATGCTCGAAGGTTGTGTGTTGGAGTGGCGCCCTCCGTACTGTGGATTTTGCAGGGTCCGTTGAGCCAGCCCTCCAGTACGGTTCCATGCCCTTTAGGGGGTTTTTGCTTTTTGGTTTTTAACCTAGGTGCTTGAGTATGGCGCACCCTTTTACTTCAGACTAGGGTTGTAGTCAAGGCCGGACTGTCCCAAAACCTAGATTCGGTGTTCCTGGCACTCTCCACCTCACAGTATTTTTGTATGATGGTCGCTAGGTCGACGAAGCGTGTAACTTTGCGACGACTTATGGCGTTCATGATTCCCTTGTCCGTGCAATTGTTGCAGAAAATTGAAATCGCGCTTTCTTCGCAGCAGTCCTTTATCCTGTTCATAACCAGGAGGAATCTGGCCCAGTAATGATGTACTATTTCATCGGGCTCTTGCGTATTCGAGATAGATCGCTTATATTTGGGTGGGCGGGTGGAATCAAGTTCGGAACCCCGCCCGATCTGAGGCTCAAAGGCCAAGAAGTTTTCGTATTTGGAAGCTTGACTTGCTGGATGCTTTCCAATGAATCTAGTCCGATGCCTGACTCTAAGTTCAGTATTTGATTAGCGTCCGTCCCTCCGCAGGAATCCGGCTTGGAGGGATCGGGAATCCGGACATAGTTGGTTTTCAACGTAGAAGAAGGGTTGCCACATTGTTTCTCTACCACGACAACGTGGTGGGTAGCCTGAGGAGAGTTAATCTTTCTCAGATCGGGTTTAAGCCCAATCTGATCGTAGTCTGTAGCGACTCCCAGGGCGGCGATGCGATCCAAGAGCTTGTTTACAGAGGAGAGCTCAATCGGATCTAACTGCTCGGCGAATTCCGGGCTGACGCGAAGATCACTTTTGATGACCTGAGAGGTCATCGTCGGAGCGGTGGCCGAACAGGCGGTCATAAGAAAACCACCTAGCCGGATAGTTTGGCCGGCGGCCAAAGCTCTCTTGACAACGGTGCCGTCTTTAAAGACGGGAAAAGGCATCCTTCCTGATCGCGACGGCACAGAGGAACTCTCAATGAAAGCACCAATGTCAGTGTCAAAACCGGCGGATCTCGGGTAGGGGGTCCCGAACTGTGCGTCTAGGCGGATGGTAACAGGAGACGAGGGACACGATGTTTTTACCCAGGTTCGGGCCCTCTTGATGGAGGTAAAACCCTACGTCCTGCTTGATTAATATTGATGATGTGGATTACAAGAGTAGATCTACCACGAGATCAAGGAGGCTAAACCCTAGAAGCTAGCCTATCGTATGATTGTTGTTCGTCCTATGGACTAAAGCCATCCGGTTTATATCGACACCGGAGAGGGCTAGGGTTACACAGAGTCGGTTACAAAGGTAGGAGATCTACATATCCGTATCGCCAAGCTTGCCTTCCACGCCAAGGAAAGTCCCATCCGGACACGGGACGAAGTCTTCAATCTTGTATCTTCATAGTCTTGGAGTCCGGCCGATGATGATAGTTCGGCTATCCGGACACCCCCTAGTCTGGGACTCCCTCAATGGCGGCGCGTCTTCTGCTTGCTTCAATGCTTGTAGTCGACACCAGTTAGTCTACAGATGTAGATGTAATTTTATTATTTTTGGTGTGTGTTGTACTGCCATGATTGAAGATGAATAGATCAAAAGTTGTCCCGCAAGAAAAAACCCAATGAACAACACTAATATATTTTTCATCTTGGATTTTGGTATACGCGGAACAATAAGCCCATAGCCATACCACTATACTTGAAAAGCGAGCATGCACACTTTTGTCAGTTAAGGGTGAGTTCGCAATCATTCATCTACGTCCCTCTCTCGAAATACATTTTCGTCCCTCGTTATGAATAAAGGAACAAATGGCAGAACCGATACAAAGTGGCGAAAAAACCCTCACATAAATAGGTCGAAAAAACATAAAACGACATCGAACTGGTGGCACAACACAAACCTAACACCAAGAATGAACCAGAGAACCCACTCCTAATAGATGACACCCACTACTACTGGACAATGTCGTAGCTGAGCCGCCTCGAGAAACAAGTAGGCACCATGGTATCGAACACACCTAGCCATCTTCGTAAAGGGCCACCTTGCTTGGCCGTGGAGTGCCGCTTCTACCAAGAAATAGAAAGGACCGAGAACATATACAACGGGGACACGTCTATAAGATAGGAGAACAATGAACCACTCCTCACCAAAGTTGAGGACGCGATAGACCAGGGAAAGGCAAAGGCAAACAAGACGCCACAGGCCATCTGCAACAGAGAGAGAGAGAGAGATCGAGGCTCCATGACGACGCCCTCAAGTGGATGATGGCGCCAGATTCCATCAAGTCCTACAGTTAAACATGGATTTTCACCCCAGAGCCCTAGCACTGTGCAGGGACCCACAACACCACCTTTAAGAGGGAAGCAACACCCATAGGTGCCCCCGTTGTCAATGCCGGAGCACAAAGATTTCGCTCGGACCCACACAAGAATCACCAGTAGACTCAAAGTTGTCAACCCACTCCCGGATTTGGGCCTTTTGTTTTTCTTTTGGCCCCACTGAACCACTTGGTATCATGTATGAAGTATTATATATCATTCTACCTTATAGAACCAATGACTATATCTTGTATGATAGTATCTATATATAGCTTTTGCACCCATGACGAGACAATCAGATCCTCTTCTTTCAATGCACATTTGTACATTCAAGATGGTTAGTCATTCAAATAGTGTCAAATTTGTATCCACCCACAATTGTTGCCAATATATATGGTCACTGGCTCGATAGAATACTTAAAAGTTTAGTACACTAATAAGGGTTGGAGTACCTGCCTTACTATGGTCGCTTTGGCTATATAAAAATGCTGTTTTCAATGGCACACATTCTTCCCACATGCAGATTATCTATTGTTTTACTCACTATCTTCATATTTTGTCTAAGCTACATCAAATGTATTTCCAACAGTTATTGACTGCGGTGTGTATGCAGTTAGAACAGGTGGCCATTGAGGTTTTTATCCAACATGGGTGGCAGCATAATCTCCGGATAAGACTAGCACCCTCCTCGACATAGGCATAGTAATGGTCCCATGTAACTTGTGTCCCTCATTATGCTTTGCATCCATTTGATGCTACATTATAAGTTAAAAAGAACATCTATAAAAGAAAACATACCACTTATATATATATATATATATGTACACATCATATCAACTATGTTAGTGTTTTTTAGAACCTTCATCAACTTCGTTAGTTGCCAACGAAGCCCAACAACTAGGCTCTGTACATACATGATGTGTTACCAGAAGAGATAGAATACAAATTTCAGTTTAGAGTAGGTATGACTTCATGATGAACAAGTACCTTTAAGTGCAATGTATAAGAGGACCTTCTATATGCTCATTTAAAATATACTAAATTATATTATTAGTACAAAGTTAACGGCATCCATAATACTAAATCATATTATTAGTTTCATGAGATTTCTATTTCTGTGCCCTTATTGCTTATTCCTCCTCAGTTTTGCACAACCCAACTCTTTTTCCTCACTTTCAAACTCCACCGCGCGACCCACCCTCACCAATGCCCAAATGGGGGTTTACCATTGGTCAAGGTGAGTTGACTATTAGTCGCCGCTGTTACTGACGAGTGGGACACACTGTGCCATGTGGCGCTCTCATAATCGACCGTTTGTGTGCCCGCATGCATATGTAGTTTCATCACGGTCACGTCGGCATTTTCACACAAGGGAGTATGCACCGCACGGTTTCCCATGCGAGGAGTCATGTCGCCGGCATGCTTGCCACACGCCTATTAATGCATTTTATAGTCGTGCGGCGCACCGGTGTTGACCCATTCCTGTCGCAATCCCCTCCCCTACCCTCACCGCACCACAACCTTCTCCGCCATGCGCCTCCAGCAAGCCGTAGCCATCTCCACCAAATCCTAGCCGTGTATAATTCCACGGCCGCAACAATGGCAGGCTACTGTGGTGGGGCAGGAACCAGCAGCTGGGAGCGCCGCCATGCATTGTTCGTTCAGGACATGCCACGCACCCTCCGGGCCAACGAGGCATCACTCCTCGCATGCTGCGGCATCATGGTGTCGCCTGATACGTCTCCAACGTATCTATAATTTTTTTATTGTTTCATGATATTATATTATCCATCTAGGATGTTTTATATGCATTATGGTACTATTCTATATCAATTTTTGGGACTAACCTACTAACTTAGTGCCCAGTGCATGTTGTTGTTTTTTCCTTGTTTTTGGTTTTTACAGAAAGGAATATCAAACGAAGTCCAAACGGAATAGAACATTACAGAGATTTTTCTTGGACCAGATAACACGTACAAGACATGGAGAGAGGGCGACAAGACCCACGAGGTGGCCACAAGCCACAGGGACGCGCCCTAGGGGGGCGCCCCCTGGCTTGTGGGCCCCTCGGGAGTCCCCTGCACCGCCTCCGATGCCTATATATTCTCAAATATTCCCCAAACCCTAAGGGCGTCAACAAAATACTCTTTCCACTGCCGCAAGTTCCAGAACCACGTGATCCCATCGTGGGGCCTTTTTCGGTGATCTGCCGAAGGGGGAACCGATCACGGAGGGGGTCTACATCAACCTTTCTACCCTTTCGATGATGCGTGAGTAGTTTACCACAAACCTACATGTCCATAGCTTGTAGCTAGATTGCTTCTTCCATCTCCTTGATCTTCAATACAATGTTCTCCTCGATCATGTTGTAGATCTATTCGATGTAATACTTTTTTGCGGTGTGTATGTCAAGATCTAATGAATTGTTGATTTATGATCGGATTATCTACGAATAATATTTGAGTCTTCTCTGAAATCTTAAATGCATGATTTGATAGCTTTGTATTTCTCTCTGAACTATCGGTTTGGTTTGGCCAACTAGATTGGTTAACCTTGCAATAGGAGAGGTGCTTTGTGTTGAGTTCAATCTTGCGGTGCTCGATCCCAGCGACATAGTAGGGGAACCAACATATATAATATTGTTGCCAATAAGGATAAAAAGATGGGGTTTA